>NW_028230445.1:14550299-15150299 GCF_043228905.1 Azolla caroliniana | reverse complement strand
AGATGGCTCACTCTTCTACAAGAATCTCCTTTACGTCCCTGGCGGATCACCCCGACTTCAAGTGTTAGAACATTGTCATGATGCCCCCATGGCTAGACATTTTGGTATTTCCAAGACGATTGAGCTGGTGAAATGTTCGTTTTGGTGGCCTCACTTGCAAAATTTTTTCGAAGATTATGTTCGCACTTGTGACACTTGCTGTCGCGCCAAAATACCCCGGCATCACCCTTATGGCTTACTACAACCATTACCCCCTCCCAACAAGCCATGGCAGTCTATTTCTATGGATTTCATTATGGATTTGCCACCTTCCAAAGGCTTTGATACTATTTTAACAGTAGTGGATCGGTTCACCAAGATGGCACATTTTGTACCATGTGTAAAGACCATCAATAGTGAAGAAACTGCAGATCTCATTATGCGTGAAGTGTTTCGTCATCATGGTCTCCCGAATGATATTATTAGCGATCGAGGTCCTCAATTTATCTCACACTTTTGGAAGCACCTATGGCCAGGCCTCAAAATCTCTTGCAAACTCTCTTCGGCTTATCATCCACAAACTGACGGACAAACAAAGCGCACAAATCAAACGCTTGAGCAATATCTTCGATGTTTCATTAGTTATCAACAAGATGATTGGAGTAATATTTTACATCTTGCCAAGTTTGCATACAACAACACAGTTCACTCTTCTACCAAAGTTACACCTTTCTTTGCCTACACCGGCAACCACCCTCGATGGTGTATATTGGATCTTCCTGAGGTGTCACGAAACCCTAGTGCGGCGCATCACCTCCACCGACTACAACAAATCCAGTTCGAGTTATCGTCACATCTTCAGAAAGCGCAAGCACACCATAAGACCAATGCCGATCGACATCGTCTTAAGTCTCCGTTTAAGGTTGGTGACCGTGTATGGTTGCTTCGTTGTCACATCAAAACTACCCGACCGTGTGCTAAGCTTGACTATCAACGCTTAGGTCCTTTTGTCATCACGGCGCAGATTAATGATGCAACATTTCGTCTTAACCTTCTTGCACATATGCGGCTGCACCCTGTCTTTCATAGCTCTCTTTTGGAACCTTGCCGCACCTCTTTAATTCCTAATCGTGTCGTGCCACCACCGCCTTCTGTACAACTTGTGGACGGCCCCGAATACGAGGTAGCTGCTATTCTCGATTCTAAGATTGTGCGCAATAAGCTTTATTATCTAGTTGATTGACTTGGCTATCCTCCGAGTGATCGCACTTGGGAACCCATTGATAATGTTTGTAATGCTGAAGCTCTGGTCAACGACTTCCATCGTCACTATCCAAACAAGCCCGACCCAACAATGTTAACGCCGACTTCCACTCAGCGTTCTCGAAGGAGGGATAGTGTCATGAACACATAACCATTATGGCGTCACCCGGACTTGAACCTCGAACCTTGTAATCCATACTTGAAAACCTCAACCATTAAGATAGCTTATTGTTATATGAAACAATAAAAGCTACTTCCTATATTACATTGATTATTGTAAAAACTCTAGATTATTCTAGAATGTTCTACAATGTCCTAGAGCATTCTAGGTCTAGAACATTCTAGAACATTCTAGAAATCTCTAAGCTATTCTATAGGAACCTATAAATAAGGGCATGCATGTATTCTCAAATCAATTCGAATCAACACTAGTCTTTAGCTCTCATTACATATCTTGTATCCATTCTCTTTCTTTCTCTATCTTATACATCCATTCTTCTCTTAGTATTTGGTTCATTTCTTCTCGTGTTCTCTAATATCCTTCTTCCATCACTCTGTCTTTTATCCTTGGTTCCGACAATAGCCCAAACTTGGGTTGTCCAAAGGGACAGTGTGAATACGGCTATTATACACTCGTATTCAACAGTTTACTTCATGAAAGAAAAAAGTGAAGTGTTTGATTATTTCTGTAAGTTTAAATGCATGGTAGAAAAGCAGGTTGGAACTAGAATAAAATGCCTAAGATTTGATGGAGGAGAATACTTCTCAAATGAGTTTTCTGATTTTCTATGTAATCAAGGGATAAAGAGACAGTTTACATGTAGATATACTCCACAACAAAATGGAGTTGCTAAGAGAAAAAACAAAACTCTGGTGAACATAGCAAGAGCCATGATGACAGAAAAAAATATGCCATTGTATTATTGGGCAGAATATGTAAACACAACAAACTATATCCTAAATAGATGTATAACATCTGGAGTACATGAAGTAACTCCTGAACAATGTTTCTATGGCAGAAAGCCGAGTTTAGGACACTTAAAAGTGTTTGGATGCCTTGCCTATGTTCATGTATCTACTGAGGTGAGAAGTAAGCTTGATCCAAAAGCTAAAAAATGTATTTTTGTTGGATATTTAGAGGAGCAAAAAGGGTATAGATGCTATAACCCTTTGACAAAAAAGACTGTGGTAAGTTAGGATGTAATATTTGATGAGTTGGGCAGCTGGTACAACCCAAAACAAAATGTAGAAACTGATGAAGACTGTGAAAATGAAGACAGTGATAAATCTGAATATGTAAGAGATAACCACATAGATGGAAACAATGTTGGACAACAAAGTTCCACATCAATGGAATGTATTGGACCATTTGGAAGCTCAGGTAGTAAATCTGAATCTAATGCATGGAGTGAAAAAAATGCAAGACAGAAAAAATATGATGATAAAAAGGGAAAACACAAAATGCCAAAATATGAGATGCTTGATGATGGGTCTAGAAACATGGAAGATGTAGATTCAGACACATCATTGGATGATGAGCTTGGTATACGAGCCTTGAAAATCCCTGGTATGGAAAAAGCAATGAAGGATGCAATTAAGAAACTGAGAAGATTAGATAGAGAGTAAAAGACCGTTGAAAGATTTGGCTATGACACATATATGGCTATGCATTATGCATACATGTCTAAAATGGTACAAATCCCTGACCCAAACAACTTTGATGAAGCAAAAGTTGAGAAAAAATGGGTGAATGCAATGCAAGAAGAGATTGATGCATTGGCTGAAAACAAAACATGGGATTTAATGAAGTTACCAAAAGGAAAAAATGTGGTAGGTTGCAAATGGGTCTACAAGACAAAGCATGATTCCAATGGAAATGTTAGTAGACATAAAGCAAGACTTGTTGCAAAGGGATATGCCCAAATGCAAGGAATTGATTATGATGAGACATTTGCACCGGTTGCAAAGATGGCAACATTGAGGACATTACTTGTTGTAGGTGCAGCCAGAAGATGGGTTTTGCATCATATGGATGTAAAAAATGCCTTTTTACATGGTAACTTAGAAGAGGAGGTATATATGTGTCAACCACCAGGTTTTGAAGACAAGAAGCATACTGAATATGTTTGTAAGCGGAAAAAGGCTCTCTATGGACTGAAACAAGCACTGGGAGCATGGCACATGGAACTTTCAGAATCTCTGAAAAAATTTGCTTTCAAAATGTTGAAGGTTGATCCATCATTATATGTAAAGAAGATAAATGATTGCATTGTTGTGATCCTGATATATGTTGATGATCTAATAATTGGAGGTGATTCTATGGAAGAGATAAGTAAGTTGAAGAAAAATCTGGAAATGCAATTTCAGATGAAGGATTTGGGAGAGTTGAGATACTTTCTCGGCATTGAGATGATAAGATCTAAGAGTGGTATATATATGTTGCAAAAACAGTATGCAACAACTATGTTGAAGAAGTATGGTATGCAAGAACTATGTTGGATGCAAACCTATTGGTAGACCACTAGATAAGAATTGCAAATTGAGGGCTGATTTGGGAGCCAAAATGGAAGATGTAAACATGTATAGGTCTATGGTGGGAAGTCTCATATATTTGACCATAACAAGACCTTATTTGAGTTATGCTATTGGATTAGTCAGCCAATTTATGCAACAACCAACAAAGCCACATTTGGACTACATAAGAAGAATTTTGAGGTATGTAAAAGCTACTCAAAATTATGGATTGTTTTACAAGGCTGATCTGGACACAAAGTTGGAAGGATATATAAATGCTGATTGGGCTAGAAGCCAAACTAACAGAAGATCCACAAGTGGATATATGTTTACATTGGGAAGTGTAGCTATTTCATGGAGTAGCAAGAAACAAGCTACTGTTGCATTGTCAAGAACTGAAGCTGAGTATAGAGGAGCTGCAATAGCTACCTGTGAAGAGGTATGGATCAGAAGATTGCTTTTTGATTTGGGAGAATATATAGATGGTGTTGCCACAATTTGGTCTGACAATATGAGCAGCATTCAATTGGCAAAAAACCCAGTGTTCCATGCAAGAACAAAGCACATTGAAGTGCATTATCACTTTGTTAGAGAAAAAGTGATTGATGGAGAAGTGGATTTGTTATATGTAAGTACAAATCAGCAAGTTGTTGATATTCTTACAAAGGGATTGAGCATGGAAAAACATACACAGTTTAGAGACATGATGGGAGTTATAACCATCGACATGGTAGCTGAAAACCATGAAAAAAAGAAGATTGAAGATGACCTCAAGAAAGGATAAGTTGAGCTTGAGGGGGAGTGTTGAGAAGCAAGCTCAACAAAGGTATGTGATGCTTATTGAGAAATAAGCTATAGTAGCAATTAGCTAATTAGCTACTAGTGGACATAAAGGTGAAACAATTATTTAACTATGCACAACTATTTAGCTACTGACAGCTATTTAGCTATAGACAGCTAATTAGTTGCATATATAAGTCACTTATGTACTTAGGTAAAAAGTAAGTTGTAGTAAGTAGTAAGTGGGAGAGTGAGAGTAGTGCAAAGAGTAAGGTAAGAAAACAAAAAATAGACGAGAGCAAGTTGAGCTCTGTGTGTAATGAAATAGAAGCTTTTGGACTATGCAAAGGTAAGTCTCCTTCCCCTTCCCCTTTCTGTCTTGAGCACTGAACGATCCAACACATCACGATCCGCTGTGCACACAAAAGAGTCGTAGCGCCTTCGTAACAGCTAATACACCAAGCAACCTCATTGGAAGTACCTCTCACCGATGAGGTACTTGCATTGCTCTTGCTCCGTTCCCTCTCGGATAGTTGGGAGACGCTAGTTGTCACGTTGGGCAATGCCGGGCCGGAAGGAAAACAATTGTCCCTAGCAAGGGTAAAGTCAAGCTTGCTATATGAAGAAGCTCGTCGGAAGGATCGGGAGTCCGGAACCGATCCAAAGGCCTTGGTTACCAAAGATGACCACAACCGGGGAAGAGGCCGGTATCAGAGTCCCCAAAACCGGGACAAATCAGGGACGAGGTTGAAGTCAAGGGGGAGGCCTACTTGCTTCTACTGTGGGACGCTGAGGCACTTCCAAAAGAACTGTCGGCATTTCTGGAAAGAGAAAGAAACCGGCACCACCGATTCAAAGAAGAGTTCGGACTGGAGAGGCCCGGATCGAAAGGGAACGTCGGCAATCGCGACAAGTGAAGAAGAACTTATGCTCATTACCGAGAAGAATGAGTTAAACCTTGTCAGCGACGAGACAACGTGGGTTGTTGATTCCGGAGCGTCGTTCCACCTGACACTGGACCTGAGATGCTTCTCATCCTACACAGCCGGAGATCATGGTTGTGTCTAGATGGGGAATAAAGGGACATGCCGAATTGTTGGCATAGGATATGTGTCGTTGACGACATCAACCGGATGCAAGTTGTTGCTGAAGGATGTCTGACACGTTCTGGAGGTTTGACTGAACCTGATATCAGCCGATCGGCTAGATGATGAATGTTACACAAGTACCATCCGGAACGGAGTCATGAAGTTCAGCAAAGGGCGCCTAATAGTGGCTCAAGCCCGGAAGGTCAACACGTTGTACTTGATGCATGCCCGGATATGCCGGGAAGAAGTGAACGTAACATCCGACACTGCCGGTGAGCTGTGGCACAAGAGGTTGTGTCACATGAGTGAGAAGGGGATGAGAGGCTTGCCGAAGACAACCTCATTCCGGTGAAGGATGTGCAACTTGAGAAGTGTACCGACTGCTTGGCCGACAAGCAAAACCGAACCTCCTTCCGGTCAAGACCACTGATGAGACGGAATGCACCATTGGAGCTGGTGCATACCGATGTGTGTCAAGTGGACATGAAGTCACATGCCGGATCGCAGTACTTCGTGACGTTCATAGACGACCATAGCCGGAAGTTGTGGGTCTCACCATTGAAGATGAAGTATCAATGTTATCCGTATTCAAGGAGCTCCACGCGAGAGTGGAAAGAGAAATCGGCCGGAAGCTGAAGGTGGTTCGAACAGATAACGAAGGAGAATACCGCGGGCAGTTCGAAGAGTACTACCGGTGTCGTGCCTTTCGGCTCCGGATCGTTTGCGTGAGTCGGGTGGGAACCGCTGGGGTTTTGGACTAGGAAGAGGAGAGTTTTAAGGCTAATAAGAATATAAATATGTTGTAAGAAAGAGTTATAGCAAACTCGTGAATCCCACGAGTGTATTGTATTAGATTAATCAATATGAATATAAGAATATAAACTTCGGTTGAAAGACATCTATGCTTTAACACTAATGAAATGCTAGTGTAATGGTAAGACATTACATTATTAACATGGAGGTGCAAGGTTCGAATCTTGCCCTATGCATGTTCCATTTATTTTGCTATTTTCTTCTATTTCTTCATTTTTTATTGAATCTAATACTATATACGTTTTTCACGTAGTGTACAAAATACACTACGACACCGGTCGAAGGGAATCCGACTTGAATTCACCGTGCCGAAGATGCCGGAACTAAACGGGCTGGCTGAAAGGATGAACCAGACCATAATGGAGAGAGTCCAGAGCATGCTTGCACATGCCGAGTTACCCAAGACGTTTTGGGCTGAGGCGCTGACGACGACGACCTATGCGATAAACAGATAACCCTCAGTACCCTTGGGAGGAGAATCACCTCAGAAAGTATGGACTGGTAAAGATGTATCTTACCGTTGTCGTGGAGAAAACCGCCCCTAGGAGGAACAAAGGGGAGGAGGCGTGTCCCAATCCTTTTTCACGTGTGTGGGTGATGAATTGTACATAGCTAGGAATAGATCGGCTGATGTACATATGTACTAGGAAGGGTATTAATTGTCTAGGGAATCGATGAGAATCTCTATCCGAGGTGACAGAGAATAAAGTTGAGGAGATTGATGTGACGGCGTCTGGGGCGACCTATAAAAGGAAAAGGAGAGGGCGGAAGATGGTATCACGTTTTGGCAAGGACGAAGTGCGGTCAGACTAGGAACCGAACTCTCTCCTCCTCCTCAATCGTCACTCTCCACTACGTTTCTGTGTCGGTTGCCTCTGTTGCGTGTAAGCCCATGTGCTTCCAGCAGAGGCTCCTCTGTGCGTTCTTTGTGTCGTCCGTGTGTGTGCGTGGGACCTCCTTTTTGGGTCTGTTGCCGGCTTGCCGATTGTAATCGTTGTTGAAATTGTAATTGAATCTTCCGTTCCCTTCTCTCTCTGTGTTTAAGCGAATCTCTCTCCCTCTTCTTTCTCACGCTCCTTGGTTTAGGGCCCCCGCGGTCCCGCCTCACTTCACACGCGAGAGCGTAACAACACACATTATTTGGTGAACCCGACGTGAACAGGCGGCAAAGGAGTTGAAGATGAGGGGATCCGAGCTTGCTGAAGCTATGGCAGTAGTCGTCGACCGGCTAGTGAGCGCTCGTGAGGGAACGAATCGATTGTCGGCACCCTAGGCCGATTCGGTGGGAAGAACGCCACAAGCTATTTGGAGGCCTATCGGGCCAAATGATCATAAGGGACATCTCGGAGGATAGATGGTTGTCCGGATTCCCTCTGTTACCGGCCGGCAAAGGAGTCCAGAGTGGGAAACAGAGAGTTATTTAAGTAGTAGGAATGTGGTTGTAATTAAGCTATGAGTGTGGACGGACGGACCGGAATTGATATGCCGTTCCGGATCCGGACCGATCCCGAACAGGTGTGGATGCCACCGTTTTGTAATACAGACCGGAAACCTATTTAAAGGCTCGGATACAATGTAATGAATAGCAGTTAATTAATAAAAAGCTTAGCGTTGTTATCTCTCTGTGTTAATTGCCGTTCTGCCTTAATTGTTATATCTTACGCGTGTGATTAGGAAATACGATCATGCTAAGTAACTTAATTAAGTCGGATTAAGCGTTGAGTCTAATCTGGTTGCCGTAACACCCTTTGGTGAAGTGTCTTCCGTAGACACCCTGTGTTAGGCCATTGTCCGGCCCCAAGAGTTAACATAGTTTTTGGCGACCACGATTCCTGTTTTTGCAGCGAACGACGGCGCGGATGGATGTCTAGATCAACGCATGACTTGGTTACAGATCGAACTCGACGCCTTGCCGAAAGGCAAAGGAGACGCGAGGCTTTCTAGCAAGCGGCGCAGGAAATTAGAGCGGATCGCTCGTTTTCCAACGTAATCTGGAGAGTAGCGGAGGACTCCCTCTGGTTACAGCAAACATCGCACCCAGACGACGGCAGCAGCCTAAGCAGCCTCCGGGAAACCGAATCCCTTCTCCACGCGTTGGCAAACGGAGAAGGCGAAGCAGAAGCCTTTTCAGCATATGAATCGGACTCTGAAGGGGAATACAACGTGCACACGAACTACCGTAGCAGCAACGAAACCCCGGGCGGACCGGAGGACGAAGGATCGGATACCTTACCGACACCGGAACCGGAAGTGCTAACGCTGGAACCCCCGGAACCAGCAGAGGAAGAGCGACCTCCGACACTGGAAGTCGAAGAGGAGAGGCCTCCTTCACCAAAAGAAGAGGAAAAACCACCGACGCTAGAGAAAATTCCGGAACGAGCACCAACACTGCCAGCCCGCGCACCGATACCGGACGACGACATGCCATTCTAGTACTCCAAGTATAGAGATGATCCGGACGCGGAAGCTCATGTGCACGCCTTTGAACAGACATGGGAAGCCAACCATGTGTCCCAGCGATTGACCTCCGATGAAGAAGAACGCTCTAAGATAGCGGAAGTTGGTGTCACATTGGAGGGACCGACAGCAAGATGGCGCCGGACGCAGGACCCATCTACCATCACCACCTTTGCAGATTTAAAAGCTAAATTCTTGCATTTTTTCCAAAAAGAGGTGGACCAGACCGTAATGGTAGGCTTATTTTATACCATCCGACAGGAGGCAGGGGAGAGCATTCCCCAATTTGTCATCCGGTTTCAACGGATGCATAGTCAGCTTACCCGCGCACCTCCGGAGGAGAAATTACGGACTATATTCCTAAACGCGCTCCGGGAACCCCTACGCACGGTTTGCACGGTAATTGACTTCCGCACAAGTACCATCGACCAGGTCATTGACCGGGTGAGAGAGATGGAAAAGACAAGCTCCTGGCTCACACTGGGAGCACTCCAACGGGCGTTACCGTCCGATGAAGACCTCCGGTTTCGGCAAGCAATACAGTGCACAACCTGTTTGAATTCCGGACACTCGGCTCTAGAATGCACTATGAGGACGCAATGTGTAATCTGTCAATCCAAGAGCCATACGACGGATAGGTGCGAGTATAATCTGTTGAATCAGCAAGCACCGGCCGTCCGACAAATTGAGCCACGCAGCAGCTAGGATGAAGAAGAGGAACGCTGGCGGCGAATGGACCGCGACCGACCGGCATAGGATGTCCGGTATGGCGATCGACGGGAGAATGATGTCCGGTACGGTGATCGGCGGGATAACTATGACCGGCATGATTGGTACCGGGATTACAATAGACGATACGAACATTACGACCGGGAGCACTCCCCCGGGTATCGTCAGCAACGGGAGGAATACGGCAGATATAACGGGCAACCCCGTCAAGAGTACCGCAATAAGAAGAGCTATAACAAAAAACGGCATTTTAAAAAAGGCGGCTACCCACGGGATCCGGAACAAGGAGCTCCAAGCAGCCTACCAGTCCAAAACCCCGCGCGTACCGCAGGACCTGCCCCGGGTACAACAGACAATGCCGAATCCAGCAATATCCGGAAAGCCTACTGCTACTACTACCGACGGGAAGGCCATTATAGTAACCAATGCCCGGTGAAGAGCTATGAAAAACGACCGCAGTAAATATGGTAGTCCCTGAGGTGGCAGATCTGCAGCAGGTTACCACAAGGTCGAAGGGCATGGCCAAGGAATGGGAGACGCAGGAGACCATCCGGAAACAAGCAACGGAATGGGTAAAGAAAGCAAACGAGCAGAATGTCACAAACTTACAGCGGCAAAAGGAGAACACCGTAGGGCTTGCCGACGGTAGTCACTTCGAGAACGAGACATGGCAGGCGTTCCAAGAATGCCAGATTACGTTGCCACTAGGAAGACTCCTACAACTCGTGCCAAGATTCACGGAAGGACTGAAGACGGCCATGACGGCAGGAGAACCATCATCGGCACCGGTACTCTTCTCGAATCCGGAGGAGGGACCAACGGTGGTGGACACCAGCAGTTCGGTAATCACGGCCATTGTAAAAGGGAAAGAACTCCCCGGCACAGTTATAGACGGAGGCTTTGGGGTGAATGTAATAAGCCTCCGGACGTGTGATGCCCTAGGAATCCACGAGTGGGAGCCGTGTCCGTTCTGGTTGCGGATGGCCGATACAAGCTCAGTGCGGCCGACATGATTAATACGGAAATTAGAAGTCACCGTCGGCGGTCATACATTTCACATCTCGGCAGTAGTGCTACAATTATAGGCACAAGGCGCATACCTGCTATTGCTGGGGCGGCCATGGTTGAAAACGACACATATCAAACAGAATTGGAGGAAAAATATAATTACCTTCCGCGAGGAAAAGCCAAGGTACGGGTACCAACACAGCCAAGGACGAGCATTGGCAAGGAATGTACACTGTTGTATGCGGAATGCGTCAACATGCTAGAAGGGTTAGTTGACGAAGAAGAAGCTCAGTACTTGCAGGAAAACCCGAAGATCATACCCCTCTTCGAAATTGACATCGCCGAAGCAGTAGCACCATACTTACCGCAACCGGAAGAGGCTGAAGCAGAACCGGATAAAGACGCAATCCGGGAGTTACGGCAAGCGCAGGAAGCGTTGGAATGGGAAATGGCCGTTTCACAGCGCGTAAAAGCGTCGCAACTGGAAGAGGTGAACCTAGGGACCACAGACGAAGCAAAACCGGTGCACATCGCCAAGGAGATGAAGTTCGAAGACAAAATGGCGATGATCACACTTCTCACGGAATTTCGCGATGTGTTCGCCTGGTCATACGAAGACATGCGAGGACTCGACCCTCAGTTATACCAGCATCAGGTGCACTTGAGCAAGGACGCAAAACCAGTGGCACAAAGACGGTACCGGATGAATCCCAATTATGCCGCCAAAGTTAAGGCGGAAATCGAAAAACTGCTAAGAGTTGGCTTTATCTGTCCGGTAAAGAAAGCGACATGGCTGAGCCCGATCGTAATCGTACTGAAGAAGAACGGAAAAATTCGAGTTTGTGTGGACTACCGGAAACTCAATGCAGCTACAGTAACGGATGCGTTTCCACTTCCGTTCACAGATGGAGTGTTGGATGCCGTCGCCGGCCATGAGGTCTATAGCTTCCTAGACGAATTCAGCGGGTATAATCAGATCCGGATGCACCCCGACGACCAAGAGAAAATGGCTTTCGTCACCGAATGGGGGGTGTTTGTGGCCATGGTGATGATGTTCGGACTCAAAACAGCACCGGCAACATTTCAACGAATCATCATGGAAATTTTTGGTGAATATATTCCGGCTTTTATGCAGGTTTTCCTTGACGATTTCGCTGTCTATAGCCGGGAGGAGGACCATTTTCAGCACCTCCGTCTTTGTCTAGAAAAGTGTAGAACGTACTGGCTAAGCTTGAATCCGGCAAAGTGTGTATTTGGCGTATCCAGTGGAACTCTATTAGGACATATTGTGAGCCAGGAAGGTATTGCAGTCGACCCGGTCAAAGTGAAAGCCATATTAGAAGCACCGACGCCGGCAACGGCAAAGGCATTAAGCCGGTTCTTAGGCCAGATCCGGTGGCACAGCCGGATGCTCCGATACTTGGCCGACTTGGCTACACTGTTGCATGCCGCCGTACATCGGACACCATTCCAGTGGACCGACACCGAGGATAGGGCGTATAGGGCCCTCAAGGTACTATTGTCGCAAGCACCGGTAGTGCAGCCTCCGGATTGGAGTAAAGAATTTCACGTTTTCGTGGACGCTTCCGACATCGCAATTGGAAGCGTACTGATGCAGCTTACGGAACCAAAGTGGTACCGGCTAGTGTACTATGCCAGCCGAAAGCTATCCCAAGCAGAACAGAACTACTCTACCACGGAACGGGAAGCTCTAGGGATGATCTACAGTGTGACAAAGTTTCGGCATTATTTATTGGGAAGGAAGTTTTCCTTCCATGTAGATCATTCGGCACTCCTTTACCTGGTGTCGAAAGCATCACTCACCGGCAAATTGGCCTGGTGGACCTTACTGTTACAAGAATTCGAGTTTGAAATATTCCACCGACCCGGTATACAGCATGTCGTGGCGGATTACTTAAGCCAATTAGAGTCCGGAGAGACGGGTGACGGAGTAGTGGATGAGTTTCCGGATGCGGAGCTGTTTCGAGTCACTACAGAGACGGCAGCAAATGAGACGGTGGCCCAGGAAGACAAGTGGCTCACAAATATGCACCAGTTTTTGAGCATAGGACTGCCTCTGGAAGAGATGAACCGGGACGAACGGAAACGCCTGGCGATGCAAAGCTGACATTTCTGCTTACTGCAAGACATACTGTACCACAAGGGCGCGGACAACATATGGAGACGAGCGGTGCACATCGATGAAAAGGAACTGATACTGAGAGAAGCCCACTGCGGAGTTGTCGGAGGTCACTATGCTGGAGATGCGACGGCCAGGAAAATATGGCAAAGTGGCCTATGCTGGCCAACGACATTAAGAGATGCGGTACGGTACGCAAAAGAATGTGACCTATGCCAGCGAATGGGCCAACCAACAGAGCAGGCTCGTATGCCACACCAGCCGGTACTACCACTCGAGCCATTCCAGAAGTGGGGGCTGGACTTTGTTGGACCGTTCAAGCCACCGGCAATGAGAACGGGTAATCGGTACGTCATCGTCGCGACAGATTACTGCACGAAATGGGTGGAGGCCAAAGCTTTAAGGGACAACACCGCTATGTCAACGGCGAAATTTCTATACGAGTACATCTGGTGCCGTTACGGATGCCCAATTGAATTAATAAGCGACCAAGGGGGGCACTTTCTCGGCCAAGTAGTGGAAAGCCTGACGACATTTTATGCCGTTGTTCACAAATGGAGCACACCTTACTATCCGCAAGCGAACGGTTTAGCGGAATCAACGAACAAGACGCTCCAAAATATCCTCCGGAAGATCGTCAACGAAAACCAAACGGATTGGGATACCAAGCTACATAGCGCTGTCGTGAAGATTTTCGTCCACAAGCGGAAACCGGGAAACATTGGCTACATCGACGGGGTGCAGCGTGTGTACGCACCCATGTACATTTAGTGTGAATATCGAGGGCGCCTTTATGGCGCCGAAGAGTAGTTAAGTCGGGACAGACAATCCCATGTAAGTCGGGATTTGTCCCACATTGTAACGCATCCCTTTCCTTGTTCTATAAAAGGAAGGGAACGCCCTTTGTGAAAGGGTTGCCCATTTTGCTTTAGAGGGTATACCGGTAGGTTTAGAGTTAGCTTCTTCTTCTTCTTCTTCTCCTTCGTGTTCGCTTAGGGTTTGTTGCAGCTCATCTCCTGTGCAAGACCCCGCTCGGTGCGACGAGCCCGAGAGCTCCCCGACGGCGGCTTGACAGCAGACGACTGTTGTAAGTTATCTTGGTCCGACTCGAAGCCGGGAATGTATTCTTCATATATATACATACATATACGTTTACGTTTGTCTATGTATATTCGCGTCGCTGTTGGCGTCGGGTGCTTACCCTCTCCTGCGTTTTCTGTACATAAGGCACGAGTCGAGTTGAGCTGTGTGTACGAGTGTGAGGTTGTGTGTGTGTGCGGGTGTGTGTGTGTGCGTGAGTCGGTGTTAATCTCTCTCTCTCTCTCTCTCTCTCTCTCTCTCTCCCTTCGGTTGCTTCCAGCATGTTTCTGGGATGCCTCGGTAACGGTGAAGCACGACTTCCTACACTCCATCACTCCCTAGTCCAAGACCCCCGTGGTCCCGCCTTTCCCCACGCACGCGCGTAACAACGCGACATATTTGGTGAACCCGACGTGAAGGGCGGCAAGGGAGCATGGAGATGGAAGAAGACTTTGACTTCGAGGAGATGATGGCAAAGATCGTGATGGAAGCCGGACGGAAGATGGCGAAGCGAGATGCGGCTCAACAAGCCGTCAAAAGGGTGGTCGATCGAGTCGGCCGGTTCAATAGGAATGAGGTCCTAAAAATTTTGGGAGCCTACAAGGCCGAGATGGCGAAAGGGGGCGTGGACGAGGCGATGCGACTAGAGTATTTTCCGCGAGTGGCGGCCGTATTAGTGCACAAGGACGTCAAGGAGCTACGAGAAGCTCATGAGTCATGGGAGTCCTTCGAGGGAGCTCTATTGGAAGCGTACGGATACGCGAAACCGGAGTGGGTATGCGGGCAACCCGATGGGGAGTGGTCGGCAACAACATGGCCTGCGAATGGCGGAGAAGAGAGAGCGGCGAGTCAGTACGCACTACCGCCGGAAGAGAGCTCAATGCAAAACGGTTCGGAGGAGCTCGACCTAGAAGCGCTAATACGGGAGGCATGTGAGCTTGTGAGGGGGAAAATCGAAGCCGAAGAAGGGCTTATTATGGAGTCGGGCTGGAGGCGATCGGAGGATGAGGAGGCCGAAAGAGAATGGTACATCGGTACCATGGGAGAGGGTGCGGAGCGAGCCACCCTCTCGACATGCGGAAAAAGATCGACCGAGGACGAGGTCGGGGACGGTGAGGCGGCGATCGCCGATTCGAGCGGACATGAGGGAGTTCGGGCACGGAGGCCCGAAACATCAAGCGGGGAGAAGACGGGCGGTGGTGCCGCGACCTTACGCACACCGGGCCTAGAGACTCCGGCAACCGGCCCGAGAGCCGGTGTGAGACCTAGAGTGACAGGCGGTGGCGGCGGCAAGGCGGGCGACCACGACGGCGACGATGTGGGAGAGGGTGTGGAGCGAGCGACCCTCTTGACTTGTGGAAAGAGGACGGCCATAGATGAGGCCGATATCTACGGAGCAATGGACGCCACTTCAAGAGTGGGCGAAAGTTTCGGGACGCGGTTGCCCGAAATGTTCTACGAGGATTTCGCGAGCATACTCGAGGCTTGCGAAATCGAGGAAGAAGAGGAGACAAGCGGCGGTGCCGCGACCTTCCACACACTGGTCCTAGAGACTCTGGCAACCGGCCCGAGAGCCGGTGTGAGACCTAGAGAGACGGACGGTGGCGGCGGCAAGGCGGGCAACTGAAATGACGAAGAGGAGGTTTGTAGCGGACGGAGGCAAGATCCCTCGACACCGGGGCCGGAGACTTCGGCGGTTGCGCCCGAGCGCGGACATAAGACCGGGGAGATGGGCGGTGGCCGTGAGGATGAGAGGCCCGGAGTGGGCACGTGCGAAAAGACCGAAGGAGAGCTCCGGAGCGGCATCGAGGAGCGAATCGGGAACCGACCCAACCGAAAGATGAGCCGGTCGGTAATCCGACCCGATCGGGAGGCGAAGCGGAAGAAGAGTGAAGCAAGGGCCGGTCAACCGGGCACGAACCGAAGGAAGCCGGCAAGACCGGGATTGTTTGATCGATTCGTAGCCGGCCGGGTACGGTTACGGTGGGAGCCGGTGACAGCAAGAAGGAGGCCTAGTGGGCACGGTGATCACGGCTTGCTAGAAGACCGAGAGCGAGGGGGACCTTCCACACCCATTCTAGAGACTTCGGTGGTTGCGGATCAACGTGAGACCGGAGAGACGGCGGGTGGCGGCGAGGAGTCGGAGGCCGAAGCGGACAAAGTTATCGGAGCGGGTATCCGGTATGAGATGATGGACGAGCAGGTCCAAGATGGCGAGCTCGGGTCGGAACGGGCTACGGTGACAAAGGAAGAAGTGGCCGATGCGGAGGTCGGGTCTACGGCGGATGAAGGGCGTAATACGAAGCATGCACTACGGTCAGTGAAGGGCCCAAGAACGAGCATGCATCTGAGAGAGCGTCAACAAGTGACCGAAAACTGTGGACCGATTGAGCCTTTGAGAGGCAAGGACTCGGTGGTGAACCGAGAGTGGGAGGAACCCTCCACACCTACCCGTGAGGCATCGGCGGTCGCGGATCGAAAGGAGAACGAAGAAGCGGTGGGTGGCGGCGAGGAGTTGGAGACCGACGCGGAGGTCGGGTCTACGGCGGAAGCACGACACGAGACGCATGCAATACGGCCGGTGGAGGGCCAAGACACAAGCAGGCATACGGCGGATGGGCGACAACGATTGACCGACGATGACGGTCGGGTCAAGCCTTCGAGAGGCAAGCGCGGGACGAAGGACGGTGCGGCGAAACACCAAGATCGACGACATGGGCCGAGCGCGATCGGCATGAGCGGAGAGTCGTATCTAGGAAAAGGGAGGAGATGCGCGGAGAACAACGGGGTACACACCGGGAAGAGAAAGTGTGGCGGCTTCCCAGAGGGCATACAAGGCCAAGCGGGCCAAGAGGGCGCAAGTCGAGGCGAGGCGATAACGAGAGCCTCGAGGGACACCGACACGGAGGTCGGGATGACGATACGCTCTACTACGAGAGAGCACGGCGAAAAAGGGGAAAGCGAAAAACGCGTGATGGGGTCATCGAAGGACCGAAGCACGAGCACGCATTCGGAGGGCAACATCGACATACGGGGAAAGCCTACGGAAGGCAAGCGCGGAGCGGAGAGAGTCGGCACGCCGAGGTGTGCGGCAGGCAAAGGGCGGAATCCGGCATGCGACCGGGAGCGCATCCGGAGGATATACGAGGCGGACAAAGGAAGAGCAACCGGGTCGGCGATGGCGTTCGGGAGGACCGAACGGGGAGGAAAGCACGGTGTCGCGTTGTTACGCGCGTGCGTGGGGAGAGGCGGGACCATGGGGTCTTGGACTAGGGAGCAATGGAGCGTAGGAAGTCGTGCTTCACTGCTTCTGGGGCATCTCAGAAACACACCAGAAGCAACCCAAGGGAGAGAGAGTGAGAGAGAGAGAGGGTGCTTAACACCGACTCACGCACACACACGCACACACAGCCGACCCGACTCACGCCCTTATGTACAGGAAACGCAGGGAAGAAGGGGAGCACCCGACACCAACAAGACGCCAATATACACAGACAGACACAAACATATATGTATATATATAGAAGAAGAATACATTTTCGGCTTCGAGCCAGACCAAGATAGTTTACAACAGTCGTCTACTGTCAAGACACCGTCGGGGAGCTCTCGGCCTCGTCGCGCCGAGCGGGGTCTTGCACAGGAGAAAAGCTGCAGCCAACCCTAAACGAACACGAAGGGGAAGAAGAAGAAGTAGAAGAAACCTAACCCTAAACCTACTGGTATACCCTCTAATCCAAAATGGGCAACCCCTTTCCAAAGGGTGATCCCTTCCTTTTATAGTACAAGGAGAGGGATGCGTTACAATGTGGGACAAATCCCGCCTTAAATGGGATCGTCTGCCCCGACTTGACTCTCTTCGGCGCCATAAAGGCGCCCTCGATATTCACACTAAATGTACATGGGTGCGTACACATGCTGCACCCCGCCGATGTAGCCAATGTTTCCCGGTTTTCGCCTATGGCTGAAATTCTTCACGACATCCGCCCCCACCTAACTGCACGTCCACCGGTATGTGCCAATCTGGTTGAAGGGTGAGAGATTTCGGCCGGTGAGAAACCGGTCTCCCGTGATCCGCATCCAGGCTCGCTGCCAGTTAGATTCGTCGGCTTCGAGTCTTCCTTCGCGCTCGCCTCCCCGTAGGCTCATTCGACCCGTCGATGGGTCCTCTGCCGCGATCTCCGTAGTACACGTTCTTCCGTTGGCCGTATGAACGCCCCGCTTCCCGCCGTATGCCCGATGTCCTCCGCTTGAGGAATGCCCGTGGCAGCCCGCTTGGCCTCCGTTGTCGAATCGTGATGTCCCGATGGTGTTTCGCGTTGCCTTCGTCCTTCCGCTGCCACCTTCCTTCTCCATGGTCTCACATCGCCGCGTGGGCTCGAACCGCCATGGTCTCCAGAACGGTGTGGAGGATCCCTTTCCGACGTTCTCTGCGCTCGCCTTTCTGCTTCGGCACCTCCGTGTGCCATGTACCCTCGCCCGTTGTTTGGCACCGCCTATGTCGCACTCTGGTTTATTGCACGCCTCGTCGGCCCCTTTCCGGCCAGATCGTGCATCGCCGCTCACCCGCATACCGGTGTCCTCTGCATCCGAGGAACACCCCGTAGTAGCCCGCCTGGCCCTTCCCGTCTCCGTGCTGGTGCAACAGGTCCTGAGTCTTCCGCTTGCCGTCGTCCCCTCGCCCCCACCAACTTGTCACCCCGGCTTGCCGTGTCAGTCTTTGTTACTTCGACGGAGCTACCGAGATCTACGAAGCGAGTGTGGAGGATCCTCCTCCGGCCTCTCTTGCTATCCTGATCCCGACCCTGTGCAGTCCACTAGGCACTTGTCACTTCGTTCTCGGCACCTCCCTTGTGCCGTCTTCCGCTTCCTTCGTTCGGCCCCGCCCGCGCCGAACACCGTCCCGTAGTCACGCTTCGATCCGGCCCACGATGGCCACTTGCGAGACTCTTGTTCTGCCCAAGGTGTGCCTTTCCGGCCTGACACACCTCTCCGTGTTTGCCCTTACCGGCTTCTTCCGAAACCTCGTGTCGTCGGGTCCCGTTCCCTACCGCCACCGTCCTTCTCCCTCGGTCTCACGTTGCCACGTTGGCCGAACTGTCGGAGTCTCCGGATCAGTGTGAGGGTCCCATAGGACCGGACTCCGTTTCTATGCTTGCCGAAACTCGGGTGTCTTTTGTTTGAGTTCCTCCCGGACTCTCCTTGTGCCTTCCGCGTAGCCAACTCCCGTTTCCCGCCGCCACCTTCCTTCTCCCTCGGTCTTACGTTGCCACGTTGGCCGAACAGTCGGGGTCTCCGGAACCGGTGTGGGGATCCCGTAGGACCAGACTTCCTTACGCCCATCGTCTTCGTCACCTCGCCACCACCGTCAGTATCTTGGTCTTACGTCGACCGCGTTGCAGACTGCCGAAGTCTCTAGAACCGGTGTGAAGGATCCTCCGTAGACGTTCCATCCTTAGCCCTTGCCTTCGTCACCTCGCCGCCACCATCAATATCTTGGTCTTACGTCGACTGCGTTGCCGACTGCCGAAGTCTCTAGAACCGGTGTGAAGGATCCTCCGTGGCCCGCTGTTTTGGCTTCCTGACCCTATCCCGGGTCGTCCTTTTCCGCATGGCGAGAGGGCGGTTTACTCCGCACCCTCTCCCGTGGTACCGACGTACCGTCTCCTCAGCCTCTTCGTAGGCTTGCTCTCTTCCTCCCTCCCGGAATGGTCATCCGGGAGTCCGCTCCGCCCGGTTCTCGTCCGAGTCCGTTCGTCTTTCTCCGGATTGCCGAGTCTCGATCTCCTATCGCCACCGTCTCTCGTACAGGACTTACGCCGGCACTCGGGCCTGCCGCCGAATCGGTGTAAGGAAACCCATAGGACCGGCTTTCATTCTCTTTCCAAATCTCGACCTTCGCCCGGTCGGTCTTTCTCCCCATGTAAAAGAGGGCGGCTCGTCCCGCACCCTCTCCCGTATTGGCACCTCTATGCCGAATCCGGCCTCGATCGAACGATCCACGACCGGATCACGCCCCATCCATATCGGAATGACGATCTCCTCGTGCCGCTTCTGTCCTTGGCCTCCTCGCAGGCCGTTTCCCATCCGACTTCGCTAACATCGTGCCAGGACTCCTCGGTACCGCCATCCATCTCCTCGGTCTTACATGGCCATACGGACCCGAATGCAGAGTTCTCCGGAATTGGGTCCGTGGGCTTTCGTCCGTTCCTTCCCCGTATCGTCTCGCCGGTGATTCTTGGCCTATCGCTGCTGCCTTCTTCCGCTTGGGACTCGCGTGGGCATTGGGGCCCGACTGCCATCGTCTTGGGAGCAAGTGTGGGAAGACACAAGGAATCACCCGTCCGTTTTACACCCTTGTCTGTAGCCACCGGCTCTCCGTGGTCGGCGGTCGTCTTCTTACCGATCGCGCAAGCCCCGTTTGGGCTTGCTTCTCCAATGACCGGGATCTCGGGCTGACACGCCCGAAACCGCTGGTCCCAACGTTCCGGTTCCGCGATCTGTATCTCGGCCTCGTCCTTGGCCGTTCTATCCCCGCAAGTCGGGAGGGTGGCTCGTCCCGCACCCTCTCCCGTGGTACCGATGTGCCATTCTCTTTCGGCCTCCTCATCCTCCGATCGCCTCCGGCCCGACTCCATAATAAGCCCTTCTTCGGCTTCGATTTTCCCCTCTTCCTCGAGCTTCGCTTTGAGAGCTGCGTACGCCTCCGCAATCCTGGCCCCAACGCCGACCCTTGCTGACTCTCTCTGCCATTCGACCTCTTCCCGCTGTGATGGCACGCCGTCGCGTACCTTCCTCTTAGCCTTCTCAGCTCGCTCGTTGTCTAGCCGTTGGCACACCCTTCCGACCTTCGACCAGTCCTCCGTAAGCCCATTCGCTCGTCATCGTCTTCGAGCTCAATCCCAATGGCTTCCCGTTCCGCTCAGTCGATCAACCTGACGAACAAAAGGACTTTGTCCGCCCCCACCAAACCTTGTTCCCGCTCTGGGAGCCGAGCAAGTCGTCGCTCGAACTCCCGGAACGCCTTCGTCGCACCCCGGTGGGTCTTTGCCGATGCTACCCACTGATCGAAGTCGTGTCGTCCCCGACTCTTCCGCCGTCCTCCGTATGCCTTCAGGAGCGCCTCTTCAAAGGCCTCCCACGAACTATGAGCCTCACGGAGCTCCTTTATTTCCGCATGCATCCGGATAGCCACGACCCGACAGAAGAACTCCAGCCTCAACGCCTCGTCTACGCCACGCTCCTCCATTTCCGCGTTGTAGGCTTCCAAGATGACGGGAACCCAACGATCCTTATGTGCGATTCTCGGCCACAACCGAGCGTAGAATGATACACAGAAGACGGGAAATAAAACAGGACACAAAGGAGAGGAAGATACAGACACACTACACAGGAGGTTTACGTGGAAAACCCCAAACTAGGGGAAAAACCATGGCAGTCCACAGGCTGCAAACTGTCACTATGTAAGAATGTACAAAAACAGTGAGTCCACGGAGGCAACGACCTCGTGCTCTCGATCTTCGCCACAGGCGGCGGTTACAACAGAGGCAACGACCTTGATCTCTCTCTCTCTCTCTCTGTACAGTTACGCACTCGAATTTCGTGCAAAACAGAAAATGACAACAACAACTAAAAGTTTGCCCTAAGTCATATTTATACTAATATGACTTTTCGGCTATTTACAAATATAGCCTCGATGGGCTCTCAGAAACATATTTACGAATATGTCTCTTCCTCCGGTTCTGCACCATCCGGCTCTCCGTAGCCGGGTACTCCTCATCCGGTTCACACCGGGCCTGCACCATCCGGCTCTCCGTAGCCGGGTACTACTCATCTGGTTCACACCGGGCCTGTATCATCCGGCTCTCCGTAGCCGGGTACTCCTCATTCGGTTCACACCGGGCCTGCACCATCCGGCTCTCCGTAGCCGGGTACTCCTCATCCAGTTCACACCAGGCCTGTATCATCCGGCTCTCCGTAGCCGGGTACTCCTCATACCATTTCGGCCTCGGCCGAGTTTGTTCGTCGGCACTGTTCTTCTCCCTTCCCATCCGGAGGGACCTGTCTACCAACACAAGAAAGATGGGACTTTGTCCCCGTTGAAACGGCCGACTCTTTTGACCACTCGCTCACCCGCTTGTTGCGTTGCTTCTCGCCTCATCACCACTCGTGCCGACTCCAACACCACTTCGGCCACCATCTCCACAAGGTCGTCGTCTTCCGACTCCATCCTCCCTTGCCGCCTTTCACGTCGGGTTCACCAAAGATGTCGCATTGTTACGCGCGTGCGTGGGGAAAGGCGGGACCACGGGGTCTTGGACTAGGGAGCGATGGAGCGTAGGAGGTCGTGCTTCACTGCTTCTGGGGCATCTCAGAAACACACCGGAAGCAACCCAAGGGGGAGAGAGCGTGCTTAACACCGACTCACGCACACACACACACACACACACAGTCGACCCGACTCACGCCCTTATGTACAGGAAACGCAGGGAAGAAGGGGAGCACTCGACACCAACAAGATGCCAATATACACAGATAGACACAAACGTATATGTATATATATAGAAGAAGAATACATTCCCGGCTTCGAGCCGAACCAAGATAGTTTACAACAGTCGTCTACTGTCAAGCCGCCGTCGGGGAGCTCTCGGGCTCGTCGCGCCGAGCGGGATCTTGCGCAGGAGATAAGCTGCAGCCAACCCTAAACGAACACGAAGGGGAAGAAGAAGAAGCAGAAGAAACCTAACCCTAAACCTACCGGTATACCCTCTAATCCAAAATGGGCAACCCCTTTCCAAAGGGTGATCCCTTCCTTTTATAGTACAAGGAGAGGGATGCGTTACAATGTGGGACAAATCCCGCCTTACATGGGATCGTCTGCCCCGACTTGACTCTCTTCGGCGCCATAAAGGCGCCCTCGATATTCACACTAAATGTACATGGGTGAGTACACACGCTGCACCCCGCCGATGTAGCCAATGTTTCCCGGTTTTCGCCTATGGCCGAAATTCTTCACGACAACGGGCATCGGATACGGCGGGTCGGATGTAGTCGGTGGTTCAAGGACCCACGGTGAACGTGGCGGATCGGGTGGAGGCAACGACTCGGCGAACATCGTCGAGTGTGGCGGATCGGATGGCGCCGACGGTTCGAGACCATTCGGCGAGGATGGTGGGTCGGAAGGCGGCGGTGGTTCGTGTGGACGGGGTGGTCTTGCTCGAAGTGGAAGACAAACTCGGGCAGGCCCACGAGGACGCTAAGGACTCGGTCGGTCGTCGTGGCCGAAAATCTCGTGTTCTCTCCCCTATGTTTTGGCACATACCGGAGGATGTGCGGTTAGGTGGGGGCGGATGTCGTGAAGATTTTCGTCCACAAGCGGAAACCGGGAAACATTGGCTACATCGGCGGGGTGCAGTGTGTGTACGCACCCATGTACATTTAGTGTGAATATCGAGGGCGCCTTTATGGCGCCGAAGAGTAGTTAAGTCGGGACAGACAATCCCATGTAAGTCGGGATTTGTCCCACATTGTAACGCATCCCTTTCCTTGTTCTATAAAAGGAAGGGAACGCCCTTTGTGAAAGGGTTGCCCATTTTGCTTTAGAGGGTATACCGGTAGGTTTAGAGTTAGCTTCTTCTTCTTCTTCTTCTCCTTCGTGTTCGCTTGGGGTTTGCTGCAGCTCATCTCCTGTGCAAGACCCCGCTCGGCGCGACGAGCCCGAGAGCTCCCCGACGGCGGCTTGACAACAGACGACTGTTGTAAGTTATCTTGGTCCGGCTCGAAGCCGGGAATGTATTCTTCATATATATACATACATATACGTTTACGTTTGTCTGTGTATATTCGCGTCGCTGTTGGCATCGGGTGCTTACCTTCTCCTACGTTTTCTGTACATAAGGCGCGAGTCGAGTTGAGCTGTGTGTACGAGTGTGAGGCTGTGTGTGTGTGCGGGTGTGTGTGTGTGTGTGTGAGTCGGTGTTAATCTCTCTCTCTCTCTCTCTCTCTCTCCCTTCGGTTGCTTCCGGCGTGTTTCTGGGATGCCTCGGTAACGGTGAAGCACGACTTCCTACACTCCATCACTCCCTAGTCCAAGACCCCCGTGGTCCCGCCTTTCCCCACGCACGCGCATAACAATGCGACAACGCGCTTTGGGCATATCCGACGGCATACAAGACGAGCATCCGAACAACACCGTTCCGATTAGTGTTCGGACTAGAGGCAGTAATGCCGGTGGAATTCCAAGTACCCAGCTTACGGATCCAGCTACGGGAACGGCTGAACGAGAAGGAGTCGGAGGGAATACGGTTAACAGCGCTGTGTGAACTCGAGGAACAACGACTAGCCAGCATCCTGCACTTAGAATTGGAGCAATGGCGACGGAAAGCATTTGTCGACCGGCACAGGAAAGGAAACGAAAAAATGTTCGTAATTGGCCGGTGTTAGTATTTCAGACCCGAATGGGCAAGATGCCGGGTAAACTACGGTTTAGATGGACCGGACTGTATTGGCTAACACGTGAGTATAATGGGTCCTACCAGTTAGGGACACTTGCCGGCGAAGTGCTAGGCAAATGGGTCAACGGATTCCGATTGAAGCCATATAGAGGACCGATGCGTAAGAACCCATTTGAGCAAAGGACCGACACCAGTAAGGGAAACGGCAACCACCAAGACGGCGGAGACGGCGAGCCGGTAACTAGGGGGAATGAGGCCGGTAAGGGTTCGAGAGGACCAACGGACAAGTAACGTCACACTAAAAAAATAAAAAATAAAATAAAAAATAAAATAAAAGAATCATGCAAAAGCGAGGAATGAATGGATGAAAGAGCGAGGAGCGAAAAGGTACATAGTGGGCATTTAAAGCGCTACCACAGGACATAATGCTATTTTAGTACACGACATGCAGACACTCGAAAAAGGCGCCAGAATGCACAGACAAAAACAACTGCGTGAACCCTTTACTTTCGCGAACCCAGGAGCACAGAAGCACCAAGACGCTGCAAGATCATCACACGAGAACCTACGCACAGAGAACCCCCGCCTTCTGAACTCTCTCTCTCTCTCAACCTCACTCTCATCACCATCCAACCTCGCCACCGCAGTCCGACCTCGACACAGACATGGACCCGCAAACGTTGTCGGAAGCCGCCAAGACATGGCTAAAGCAACACGGGCTCAAGGGCTTCTTGATGATGATGGAAGTACCGCCACACAAAGAAGCCGACAAAGTGATCAAAGAAATCGACACAGAGGTCATAACGGCAGAGGCGATTCGAGCGTTAACAGGCCTTCCGGAGGGAGGCATACTCACGATTGACAATCCAACCCCGGAGCAACTCAGCAGGTATTTTGGTGAGTACTCTCTAGCCAGCAAGGGCTACCGGACACAAGGCGGCGGAGATATGTTGTTCCGCGAGATTGCTCGTGTGCTCCACGAATACGGCCACGTGTACCCTAGACCCCCTGTCATGCCGCAGAACCGGGCAGGGATGATCATCGCCACCTATGAAGGGATCAAGGTGGATTGGCCGGTATTGATCGCAGACGGGTTGTGTGCGGCGATCGAGATCGTCAGAGGCAAAGACGGCAAAGAAGGCCGAGACGAACGGAGAATATGGCACGCCGTAACGCAGTGGCTCACCTTGCTTGTGCCACCCGACCAGCCCGTCCAACCCAAGAAGCGAGGAAGAATGGCGAACGGCACCCCAAAGACGGCTTCCAAACGACAACAGTTGTTGGCCTCTAAGGCCACTAAGGGAAAGGCGGCAGATGCAGAATAGGCGGGAAAGGAGAGGGGCAGCCGGAAGCGGCCAACGGATGCGCAGGAGGAACCACCGGCACAGCCCGTAAAGGTTACACTCCGCCGACCGGTGAATAGAGAAGCGGACCCCTTGGCGGCAAAAGTCAATGCCGGAACTCAGGAAGAGGAAATAGAGGAGGAGCCGACGGAGCACCTCCAGCGACGGTCGTCGGCAAGGACCGTTGAGGCAGCTGGGAAACGTTCGGACCCTCAGACGGAGGGAACACCGGCTCCCCATACTGAGACTCCCACGCCAAGGAAGGAACCGGAACCGGTGCGCATGGCACCGGAATCAGAAGCCCCGGCACCACCGGCAACACTTGCAAGTCCCATCCGGCCAGAGTCGGAAAGGTCAATGCAGCCTCCCTCGGCCAGCCAAGAAGAAGCGCAACGGGAGCCAGAACAGCAGGGTGGTCCACGGGCAGAAACGGAACTGCAACTCGGCGCAACCAGGCGGGACCACCCGTCTACAAGTGAACCCATCTATCAAACCTCCGTGCAAGCACAACAAGGCACCGGTAGCCTGTGGCTCCGGTGGATAGGCGAACAGATAGCCGGAGCAGTGGGGTATATTGAGGCGGAAGAAAGAGCGCAAAGCGAACGGTTGCTCGTCACAACCGAATAACTAGAGACGGACCGGTCCAGAATCTGGTGCCTTGAAAAAGACTTGGATCAGGTCACGACAGAGATGGCCAAAATGGCCTTAACGGCAACACAGATCCAACCACCGGTGACTCCGGTAAGTGTACAGAATAAAGAAACGGATCGACCTGTACATACCAATAAGACCCCGGCAACGGAAACCGTTCCGGCGAGAGATGCGGCGCAAGCCCAGGACCTTGCGGAATTGAGAGATGAACTTGCCGCACAAGAAGCGCTAAGGAGCCGTGAACGGGAATTGAAGACAGCGGCCGAAGCCGAATTAAAGAAGACTGCTGAGAACCTCCGCCGGGCAGAGGAGAGCCTCCGGAAAGGCCATCAAGCGTACGACCGGCTAAAGGAGGAGAAAGACAAAGTGCTGCAAGAAAAGGACAAGCTGCGGAAAACGGCGGAAACGGAGATTGAACGGCTAAAGGAAGAGCTTCGCCAGCAAAAGGACCGCGAGGACTGGGCCCGTCGACAAATCAACGCACGGCTCAAGCAAAAGACAGATGATTTTGAGCACCTGCACCGGGACTACAAACGGCTGGAAACGGAGCATAAGGAACGGATGGCCGAGCTCCAGCAGGAAGTTTATCGGGCCGCGACGGCGATCGCCGACGAACGTGCTTAAAATACAAGACGCTTGGACGAGGCGAAGAAGGTCCGGATGGAGCTCCAAAGGCAGCAGCAGGAAGAAAAAGAGAGAGCGTCAACAGTATTGCAGAAATTACAAAGCACATATCAAAGGCAATTGACGCATTACAAGGCGCAGGCGGAAGACAACGTAAAAATCATCAAGCAACTGAAGGAGGAACGGCAAGCGGCGGAAACCAAATCGCAATTAGGAACGGGCTGGATTCAGTCCATCCTCCGGGCATGGCTGAATTAGACAAAACACTTGATTGATGAAAGCTCCGTAAGATGGTGGACAAAGTGGGCACAAAACGCGGCGGAACTCCAATTGCTACGGGTAGACATGGCAAACCGGCGGAAGGAAGGAGATGATTGTTATATGTTGACTTCGGAGGACTTCACCGCCATACGGGACGAGCTGGCCGACGACTTCCAAGTCCTGGAGGATGAACAGCTGGCGCAGGTCAGGCAGCTCGTAGCTCAGCTAGACGATGATAGGCTGGACACTCAAGTCCAGTTTGAAAGCTACGAGCGGTCCTGGGTTCGAGAAGAAAAAGCACGGGAAGCGGCAACGATTAACCTTAGTGATGAGGAACCGTCGCCGGCTGAGGGCCAGCCCGGAACCAGTCAACCGGAGACCACTACGACGAAGGGAGCAATGACGGAGACGTCGGTGTTAAAGCAACAAACGGAGGAGCAGCAGCAGCAGCCATCAACGGACCCATCGCAGCAGACGTCAATAGAGCAGCAACAACAACAACAACAACAACAACAACAACAACAACCAATTCCAGATGAACCATTGGAGACTCTTGAACAAAGCATTCTGGATATTTTGGACGAAGAATAGCAAGGGTCGGTTGTGGATTCGACGTACAAGGTACTGTCCCACGGGCAGGCCATGTGTTACCGGTCGGCAAAGGAGTCCAGAGTGGGAAACAGAGAGTTATTTAAGTAGTAGGAATGTGGTTGTAATTAAGCTATGAGTGTGGACGGACGGACCAGAATCAGTATGTCGTTCCAGATCCGGACCGATCCCGAACAGGTGCGGATGGCACCGTTTTGTAATACAGACCGGAAACCTATTTAAAGGCCCGGATACAATGTAATGAATAGCGGTTAATTAATAAAAAGCTTAGCGTTGTTATCTCTCTGTGTTAATTGTCGTTCTGCCTTAATTGTTATATCTTACGCGTGTGATTAGGAAATACGATCATGCTAAGTAACTTAATTAAGTCGGATTAAGCGTTGAGTCTAATCCGGTTGCCGTAACACCCTTTGGTGAAGTGTCTTCCGTAGACACCCTATGTTAGGCCATTGTCCGGCCCTAAGAGTTAACACCCTCAAGTGGTGACGCCAAGCATCCACGCGAAGGTGCTCAAGGTGCTGGCTGGATGCCATGCTTGGGTGAAGCTCGAAGGGCGGCTCCTCGAGAAGTACGGGTACGACGATTCACTTCGGCTGTCGAAGCGGGACTTCATGGCTTGGGTTGAGAGCCCTGGAAAGGGGAGGAACATGTTGGTGCTCCTCCAGGAATTCAAACAACGGTTCGCTCGGCTGTCAGCGCTGAATCGGACCTTGCTTGACACAAGCAGGGTCTTGATGTTCGTCAAGTCGGTGCATGCATTCGATCGGGAGAAGGTGGGTCTCCTATTGGAGACGGATGGAGGCCTCACGGCTGACTGGGCCGTGGTCAAAGGAGTCTACGCCCGCTTTGACAAGCGGCGCGATGTGGAGTGATGAGGGCTCGTGAGCGTTGGGACCGGTCCCGGCGAGGAAGCTCAAGGAGCCGGTATCGGTGCCGGCTGGGAAGGAAGAGACTCAGAATTGGCTCGAGACGGGCCCAGCCTCGAGCGGAGTGGTCAAAGGCTCTTCCGGAGGAGCAACTCTGGAAGAGCTGATGCAAATGGTGCGCAACCTCCAGATCTTGCAAGCACGGAGGGACAACGGCGATCAACCTCGTGACCGAAGACCGCTGACGGGGCAGCGAGGCGGAGTACATGGCAGCTGTGGAAGCCAGCAAGGAGATCATCTGGATGAAGGACTTCATCGGAGAGCTAGGGATCCAACATGAGGAATACCGGCTCTATTGTGACAGTCAAAGTGCCATCCACCTTGCAAAGAACGTGGCCTACAATTCCTGGACGAAACATATCCAACAGAGGTACCATTGGATCTGGGAGAGAGTAGAAGATCAAGAGTTCGTGCTGACAAAGATCCACACGGAGGAGAATGAGTCAGATATGCTGACCAAGGTGCTAACAACCGACAAGTTAGACGCGTGATGAAAGAGGATCGAGTTGACGAGACATCCCATGCCGGAGTGAAGGGGGAGATTTTTGGGAAATTGGTCCCTCCAAATGGGATCCGGTTACGAATGAAGTGGACCCGGTGAGAACCGGAAACCGGATCAGACCGGAAACAGGATCGGATAGACCCGGTGAGAACCGGATGAGAAGACATATTTGTAAATATGTTTTGAGTAAGCCTATTGAGGCTATATTTGTAAATAGACCTAAGATCATATAAGTATAAATATGACTTAGGGCAATCACTTTTTGTGGTTGCGATATTGTTGTTCAGTGATAATTGTTGTACAGAGAGCGATATATAGAGAGAGAGTGTGAGATACAGAGCGATACTCTGTTGTAACTGCCGGTTGGCGAAGATACAAAGCACGAGGTCATTGCCTCTGAGGCTCTGATTGTACCTTTCTCATATAGTGATAGTTTGGAGTCTGTGGGCTCTCGTGGTTTTTCCCTATTAGGGTTTTCCACGTAAACATCCTGTGTATTTCCTTGTGTACTCTCCATTTCCCATTTTGGTGTTTCATTCTCATCGAAGTGATTTAAGACTCGGTTGTGGCCGAACAATATTCCACGCCTTACTTTACACTGAGTACTTAGTTGTAAACCATTGTCAGTACTTTTGCATGTGCACCTTTGGGGATAATACTATGTTGTAAATTACGGATACATTACAAGGCCTCAACCTTAATTAGTACTTGTACACGTAGGACGACAGTACTAACCTATAAGTTAAGTTTACTTAACATGGTTATTACCATAATCAATACTAGTGAATCTAGGAGGAGAGAACTAAATGGCCAATCAGTTCAGATTCACATTCCAAGACAGTATTGGTGCATGTAGTTGAAGATTTACTAATTCAGTATTTTATACAAACATTTATAAGTACTATGGAGTATTACCAAAATAGACTTCCATTTATAAGTACCAAACATATGGATTATTTCCTCACCTTGCAATGAAGTAGAAGGACAGGCTGCCTTAAATTGCGAGGCAACACCATCAGACCAAACCCAATGCCAATTAAAGTTAGCACCCAAGGACAATAAATCTGCATGGTGAAGCTTAAAACAATGTTGAATAAATAGCATATCATGCTTTTTATCATTTGAAATGTAGAATATTGATTTCTTATGTAACTCACCGTCTTTTCTCCAGTAGCAAATATGTACAAGTATTGTACATTGATCATTGTACCAATGCATTGATTGAACCTCATTTTGAAATTTAAACGTATAGTTCTCTGCAAAGTTAATAACAGATACTATAACATCTGGTGGTAAGTTATTTGTACATTCCTTGAACTGTGAATTTTGCCAATAACTCCTAAAGTTATGTGGAATGAACTCCTCGAGTTGGTTCTTAAACTCTGAGACAAGGGTAGCAACACATGTTTCCTTATATACTTCCTTGATACGCTTACTAACAAGACCCTTACCTATTGTCATGATATGGCAAGACTCGAACCCATAACCTTATGGCATATGGGTCAAGCTCTTAACCATCACACCATCTATTGTAATTCATAGGATATTAGTTTCATTTATGTTTTATTATAAGAAAGTAATGTATATTCCAGATTTCTCTGGAACATTCTAGAAGTTTCAGGATTACTCCTGACAACACTATAAAAGAAGGCACTAGGCATTATGTTGAACCAAATTTGTTCAACGCCAGTCTTAAGCCTCTTAGCCATTTTGTACTTATCCTTCACATAATATATTGGTTGTTATCATCATCATCTCTCTCTCTCTCTCTCATCCTCGCTATCTCTCTTTTCGCTTCTCTCTTTCTCTCTCTCTCGGGAGTCTTACGCAGTCCCGTCCTCTTAGTACTAATAGTACTGCTCTTCTTTAGTACTAATTCCATATCTGCTTAGTACTATTCCTGACAGTTTGAACCAATTTTGCCGGTCCTCCAACCTACTTGTCGTTCTCCCTCATCCTCCTACCCTTTTCCCTATACTATGGCTACTGTTAGCGCCCAAGAATATCAATCCGTTTTCTCCGAGCTACAGTGCTTAAAAGAAAAATTTGTTGCCTTGGAACAAGAAAACCAACGGCTGATAGGGGATCTGCAACAAATCACTCTAGAAAAACAACAAACGCAGCAACAGCATGGGGAGTTAGCATTACGGGTGCAACAACTCGAAGCGGCATTGCAACAACAAGGATCAAGTCCCCAAGGATTTCATAAAGAGCCGAAGATTGGACTTCCTGTGAAATTTGATGGAACGCGATCGCAATTCAGGGGATTCCTTAATCAAGTACGATTAGTTCTCCAAATGCATCCTTCCCGATATCCCACTGATGCATCCCGAGTTGGCTTAATAGGCACGTTGCTTAGCGGCTCAGCCTTAGCATGGTTCACTCTGCTTCTAGAAAAACAATCGCCCTTGCTTAATAATTTTGAAGATTTTATTAGTGAGTTTAAAGCCTGCTTTGGAGACACCAACAGCATCAGGACGGCGATCAACAAGATCCGGCGATTGCGTCAAGGCGATCGTCCAGCCTCTGCCTACGTTGCGGATTTCCGCCTACTTGCTTTAGATATACCCTAGGATGATCAAGCACTAATGGAGCAGTTTCGCTATGGCCTACGAAACGATGTCAAAGATCTACTTCTAACTTTCCCTGAAGAACCAAAGTCTCTTACGGAGGCAATCAGTCGAGCAGTCCGATGTGACAACCGCCTTTTCGAACGGCGTTCGGAACGTCAATTACAGATACCACGCTCTAGGCCAGAGCCCACTTACGCCGCAGTCGCGGCTAAACCGTTTGCACGAGACATACTGTTGAGAGACAAGCTCAACATCGGCCGGATCGGCTGAAGAAGCCGAGGACCGGATCGGTTGGGACCGATCGGTTAGGCCGAGTGCGTAAACCGGGAGGCCGTTAGGAAAGATATTCCGTGAGGAATATATTTGGGAGTTAGTGTAGGAGCTCTTGATGAGCATTGAAGTACTATCAGTACTTCGGTCAGTCCTTTTAGGACTTGTATAAAAGTGCTCACTAAGCACGTCTTATGTACAGATTGAGTATTATTATTGAATATAGTTTTTTGAGTCTTCTCTCACTCTCTCTCTATCTCTCCCGCGTATACCATGTAAGCTCAAGCTCTCCATTGAACCTGAGTTTCCTTCCTTCTGTTCGGTCTTCATACTTGTTTCCGCACGCTACTTTTTACATGGTATCAGAGCGCGAGGATTGAGAACCTCTCTGCAGCCGACACAGCTTGACGAAGAAGAACAAGAAGAACGATGGATAGAGGCATGGCGAGCTCGCTTCCAACAGAGAAGCTCGACAGAACCAACTATGCGTCTTGGTCCTACAAGATGCACCAGTACCTGCTTGGGCACGGCTACTGGAGTTATGTCGAAGGAGCTAATGACGCGGCACCCGAATCGACACATAGAGACTTCCCGTCGTGGGAGCAATCGGCGAGCAGGGTATTGTACTGCTTCGCGTCGTGTGTGGGCGAACAGTTATTGAGCTATGTTCGGGAAGATAAGACGTCGAAGGGTACGTGGGAAAATCTGAAGAAGATTTTCGCCGCAAGCACCACAGCCAGGAAGCTTCAGCTCCGACAGGAGTTGAGCAACCTACGACAACGCGACTTGTCGGTGGCGGACTATACCTCGAAGATCAAGGATATCTGTGACTCCCTCGCCTCCATAGAGGTGAACATCGAGGAGAGCGAGATGGTCCAGATCTGTCTCGGAGGTTTGGCGTCGAAGTTCGGAGCGTTCCGAACGGCTGTGTACACCCGGGAGATTATGTCGTCCTTTTTCGACTTACAGTCGATGCTCCTGGTAGAGGAGAACCACATGGGTGTGTCGACGAGCACGCACACCGACAACAAGATGTTGTACATGGAGGGAGAAAGGCCTCGTGGTCGTGGCAGACGAGGCGAGTCAGTACGCAATGGAAGCGGCCGACGAGATCAAGGAAGATGGCACCGAAGTGATGCCGACAGCAACTCCGGACCCTCCGGAAACAGGGGGAGTCGAAGCGATGAGAACCGGCAAGGGAAGGCCCTCGCGGAGTGCTGGTACTGTGGCAAGAAAGGCCACAGGGAAAGTGACTGTTGGAAGAAGCGCGCCGATTCGGAGAGAATTGGTTCCGGGAACGGCTCCAGACATACCGACAAGGGAAATCGGCAGCGATCGCACTACGCCGAAGACTCTGGGAGAGTCGGAGAAGGGTCTGTCTTCGTGACGAGACACGAAGCAAACTCAATGAAACAGAGCACCCCGAGATCAGACGAGGTGTGGTACGTAGACTCCGGCGCGTCAAACCACATGACGAGCCATAAGGAGTGGTTCTCGTACCTCGAAAAACCGATACAACCTGGAGTAGTCGCAACAGGAGACGACACTTCGCATCCGATCGCGAATGTCGGAGAAGTTCCCCTTAGCCACGTCGGGCAGAAAGGGAAACTCATGAACGTGCTGCACGTCCCGACAATCATGAAAAACTTGGTCTTGGTCGGACAGATCGTCGACCAAGGGATGGAGGTTCGGTTTTACACACCTCGGGTGCTTCATTGAGGAAGAAGGTCGTGTGATTGCGCAAGGGCACAGAGACGGGAGGATGTTCATCCTCGATTCCACTGACGGCGGCACCGCACTATTCGCAAAGGGACAAAAAGCCGAGTCGGACATCGACTTGTGGCACAAGCAGATAGGCCACGTCAACTACCAGCGGCTTCAAGATCTGCAATCGAAATAGGTAGTGTTCAGATTGCCCAAGTTTAGTGGCCGAAAGGCACAAATTTGTGAAGCCTGCCAGCTCGGGAAGCAACACCGACTTCCTTTCCCCAACGAGCGAAATCGGAGCCGGAACAAGCTCGACCTTATACACTCTAATGTGTGGGGGCCGGCACAAAATGTTAGTCTTGGCGGGAGCCGATATTTCATCTCCTTCATCAATGACCACACACGGCACACGTGGATCTACCTCATTGAGAGGAAGAGCGAAGTCTTCGACTGTTTCCAGGACCTCAAAGGGTTCATGGAAGCCGAAACGGGACGAAAGATCAAGTGCCTGCGGTCGGATGGCGGGAAAGAGTACTTTTCCGGTCAATTCAACGGTTACCTACAACAAATGGGAATTCGCCGCAAATTCAGTTGTAGATACATGCCGGAGCAGAACGGCGTGGCCGAGAGAAAGAATCGGTCAGTTGTGGAAGCGGCACGGGCAATGCTGGAGGAGAAGAGCTTGCCCAAGTTCTACTGGGCCGAGGCGGTAAGGACCGCGGTATACATCCAAAACCGGATTGGAGACAAAGTGTCGGCGCAAGAACTATATTTCGGAACGAAGCCGAACTTGCGACACTTGAGGGTGTTCGGTAGCATTGCGTATGTGCATGTACCGAAAGAGAAAAGGAGGAAACTGGACGCAAAGGCCGAGAAATGCATCTTGGTCGGTTACTCGGATGAGCAGAAGGGTTATAAGTGTTATAACCCTCGCACCAAACAAGCGCGTGTCAGCCGCGACGTTGTGTTTGACGAGTCCGCGTCCTGGTACCTGCCCCCGACTACGAACCTCGACTCCAATCCGAGCTCTGACGATGAGGTCAGCGAGGCCGAGATGCCTCCGAATGAGCCCGAAATCGAGACCCGCGAAGAGAGTCCGATTTCACTCCGGTTAAGTGGACCTATTGGACGACTGAGTCGGTACGACCAGTCCGATGAAGAGTCGGCGAGTAGTGGAGACTCGGCCGTGCATTCCCCGCGCAGGAAGCCGAGGAGACGGCTTACGCGCAAAGAGAAAGGGAAGAAGAAGGTGTCGGATTCTGGCACGGATAAGAACGAGTCAGACCGAGAAGGCCTCGACATCGGCTAATGTGACATTACGCCGATTTACCCGCCAAAAGAACCCAGTTGTGCGGTTCGGATACAACGAGTACATGGCGCATCATTATGCGTACATGACCCGTGTAGTGGAAGTGCGTGAGCTGGAGAGCTACTTAGAAGCGGCTAAAGACGCGAATTGGCGTGCCGCGATGGAGGAAGAGATGCACGCATTGGCGGAGAACGAGACTTGGGACCTGGTTGACACACCGAAGGGTGTGAAGCCGATCGGGTGTAGGTGGGTGTACAAGGTCAAGAACAACACCGATGGCTCAGTCAACCGGTACAAGGCTCGGCTAGTGGCAAACGGCTACGCGCAGAAACACGGCATCGACTACGATGAGACATTTGCGCCGGTCGCGAAAATGATGACCGTCCGTGTTTTGCTCGCAGTAGCCGCGGCGAAGGGGTGGCACTTACATCAGATGGATGTAAAGAATGCGTTCCTGCAAGGTAAACTTGAGGAACATGTGTACATGGTACAGCCCCCCGGATTTCACTCCGGAACGAACTCCTCGGCAGTATGCCGACTGAAGAAGTCCCTTTACGGACTGAAGCAAGCCCCGCGTGCCTGGAATGCGAAGATCACGCAACAACTGCGTCGAATGGGCTTCGTCACGTCAAAATCGGACACTTCCCTATTCATCCGGAAAGGTCGACTCGCACCGGTTAGTATTCTACTATATGTTGATGACTTGGTCATCACCGGCGCCGACCTAGGTGAAATCGACCGCGTGAAGCTCCAGCTTGCGGCATCGTTCGACATGAAGGATCTGGGGGACCTTCATTACTTCCTCGGGATCGAAGTGATCCGTACCCCCGAAGGTATATTGATCAGCCAACGTCATTACGTGCTGATTATGCTCTTCAAATTCGGGATGGCCGACTGTAAGTCCATCTCGTCTCCTCTAGACAAAACCGTCAAGCTTCGTCCCGATACGGGAAAGGTATGCGACCCAACGAGGTTCCGACAAATTGTCGGAAGCCTCATATATTTGACCATCACCCTACCCGACCTCAGTTATCCGGTCGGGGTGATCAGTTAGTTCATGGCGCGACCTACCGAGGAGCACCTTCAGTGTGCGCAACGCATACTTCGGTATGTCAACGGCACTAAGGACCGGGGACTGCTATATCGGACCGGTGCAACCACGCGGTTAGTCGGCTACACCGATGCTGATTGGGCTGGCAACGCCGCCGATCGCCGATCCACGTTTGGATACGCGTTCTCCCTCGGGAGTGCCACGATCGCGTGGAGCAGTAAGAAGCAGCCGACAGTTGCCCTGTGGAGCACCGAAGCAGAGTACCGAGGAGCGGTTGTCGCGACATGCGAAGCCATATGGTTGAAGTGGCTACTTAAGGACCTGCAAGAGGAGGTGTCCGATCCGACGACGATCTACTGCGACAACCTCAGCAGCATCCAGCTCACGAAAAACCCCATTTTCCACGCACGGACCAAGCACATCGAGGTGCACTACCATTTCGTCTGTGAGCGTGTCCTTTCCGGTGAAGTCGAACTTCAGTACGTTCCAACGGATCGGCAGGCTACCGACATCTTCACCAAGCCTCTTGGTCTGGACAAGTTGCGGCAATTCTCAGGTACGCTCGGGTTGCATCACCTTGACGTGCCGAACTTGAGGGGGAGAACAGTCCCGAACGACCAAGCAAGGCCGCAGGAAAGGAGCGGAGACCGCGACACCGAGTCGGTTGACAAGTTCGACTTCGGATCGGTTGAAGAAGCCGAGGGCGGACCCGCGGAAAAGTTCGGAAGCGGACAGAAGGGGAGCAACCGAAGGAGAGAGCCGAAGCCAACCACGCATGAGGAGGATGACGCCATCGAGGGCAAGAAGACCGAAGATGAGTTGGAGACAGCCAACTCGGACGAGAGCGAAAACCGATCGGAGGTAGCTGAGTTGGTTCGGATGTTTGATTCAGACACGCTAAATCAACCGAGGCCCAAGCGGAAGAAAAGGCAGCAGAAGAAGTGTCGACACCGCAATAGCAGAAGAGCTGATAAGGGCCGCATGAGCAGACAAGCCGACCGGAAGGGTCGAAGCGCGCGGAGTCGAACAGGTCGAGGAGCGCGAGCGAGGCGTGAAGCCAGGAGGAACCGGAGCTGTGAGCCCGAGGATCTCGAAGAGTCTCGAGTTGAGCTTGAGGGGGAGTGTTGGGAGACAAGCTCAACATCGGCCAGATCGGCTGAAGAAGCCGAGGACCAGATCGGTTGGGACCGATCGGTTAGGCCGAGTGCGTAAACCGGGAGGCCGTTGGGAAAGATATTCCGTGAGGAATATATTTGGGAGTTAGTGTAGGAGCTCTTGATGAGCATTGAAGTATTGTCAATACTTCGGTCAGTCCTTTTAGGACTTGTATAAAAGTGCTCACTGAGCACGTCTTATGTACAAACTGAGTATTATTATTGAATATAGTTTTTTGAGTCTTCTCTCACTCTCTCTCTGTCTCTCCCGCGTATACCGTGTAAGCTCAAGCTCTCCATTGAACCTGAGTTTCCTTCCTTCTGTTTGGTCTTCATACTTGTTTCCGCACGCTACTTTTTACACATACCTCAAGCAAATACTTCGACACCGATGGAGATCGATACCATGCGTCGACGCGGCCCGTTATCGGAAGAAGAAAAGCAACGACGACGTGCCAATCGATTATGTCTTTATTGCGGTGGACCAGGGCATACCGCCATCAATTGTCCCCATAGGCTAAGAAGACAAGTAAATCAAATCGTCGCCTGTACTAAACCCGAGTCAATTCTTCCCTTCGGAGTGTCTGATAGTATTAATAGTACTAATAGAGTGTCAGATAGTATTCATAGTACTAATAGCCCAAGTATCTCAAACAAATTTGAAATCCTTAGTCAATTAGATGAAGAGTTAAACGATTGAGTCCAGCCAAAATAGGAGCCGTTTGGTTGGATAGCAGCCCTAGATCTGTACAACCCATTAGTGGTTCCATTCCTTCCAAGCAAGTTAGCAATGTGTTCCTAGCCCAAGTCATTGTTAGTACTAAAAGTACTCTCCCAATACCCGTCCTAGCACTTTTAGATTCCGGAGCTAATTCCTGTTTCATGGATCGAAATTTTGCCCAAGCTTCTCAGATATCCCTAAGAAAACTTCCTTGTCCCGCATCTGTAGTAGTCATTGATGGTCATCCCATTGCTTCCGGGAATATTGTAGAAGAATCAGAACCCATTCAAGTTGTCCTAGGTAGTTTTGTGTGTGTAATATCATTTAATATAATTAGTAGTCCAGAGCATCCCATTGTCCTAGGATTACCTTGGTTTGAATTACATAATCCAGCCATAGATTGGAGAACAAGAGAAGTCCGATATCGACCACCCCAAGAATCTACTCACTGAGTTTCGACCATTTCACTCCATCAATTACGCGAAGAAGGACACAAGGAGGCAATGTTCCTATTTGCAATATCAGTACATCCTTCCAGCACTATTAAGAAGGACTCCTCAATACAACTTCCGGCAAAATATCATCCTTATGCCGATGTATTTGACAAGGTAAAAGCCGGTACCCTTCCTCATCACCGTCCCTATGACTGTCCCATCGATTTACAACCAGGAACCGAGCCACCATGGGGACCAATTTACAACTTGTCACCCATCGAGTTAGAAGTCCTTCGAGCCTACATAGAGGAGAACTTGGCAAGCGGGTTCATCCGTCATTCGAAATCTATAGCCGGTGCACCCATCTTCCTTGTCAAGAAGAAAGATGGCTCACTTCGTCTCGTCGTTGATTGCCGCAGATTGAATAAGGTCACCATCCGAAATAGGTATGCACTTCCTCTTATATCAAGTCTTTTAGAGCGAGTTAATGGTGCCAAGTTTTTTACCAAAATCGATCTACGAGGAGCGTATAACCTCGTGCGGATCCGACCGGGAGATGAATGGAAGACCGCCTTTCGCACGCGGTATGGGCATTTCGAGTATACTGTTATGCCGTTCGGTTTAACCAATGCACCCGCAGTCTTCCAACACATGGCAAATGATATATTCAGAGACCTCTTGGATATCTGTTTGATCATCTATCTGGATGATCTATTGATTTATTAGAAGACCCAGCAAGAGCACGATTCTCATGTACTATTAGTACTAAAGCGACTCCGCGAGAATGGTCTTTATGCCAAGCTAGAAAAATGTAGCTTTGACTGCAAGCAAGGGAAATTTCTAGGCTACGTCATCTCCTCAAAGGGCATCGCCATGGATCCAACTAAAGTCCAAACTGTACTAGAGTGGCAAATTCCACGGTCGGTACGAGATGTACAATGTTTTCTAGGTTTTGCTAACTTCTACCGTAAGTTTATACAGGATTATTCAAAGATTATTTTACCCCTCACACAACTTACGAAGAAGGGCCAAGCATTTCTTTGGTCCATCGAAGCAGATATGGCTTTTCAGCATCTTAAGAAAGCCTTTACATCAACACCAATTCCAGCTCATGTGGATACCAGCAAACCATTCATCATGGAGTCTGATGCTTCAGATTTCGCCCTCGGTAGCATCCTTTCTCAACAAGGAGATAAAGAAGAGTTGCATCCGGTGGCTTTCCATTCGCGCAAATTCGATGTCGTGGAAATCAACTACGAAATACATGACAAGGAGTTATTAGCCATCGTGGATTCATTTGTGCAATGGCGGCATTTCTTAGAGGGCTCTCCACATCAGGTCATTATCTTTAGTGATCATAAAAATCTTGCTTATTTCCAGAACGCTCGCATACTAAATCGACAGCAAGCTCGATGGGCGCAATTCCTCACGCATTTCGACTTCAAAATCACATATCGACTGGGGAAGCAGCAAGGAAAAGCAGATGCACTATCACGGCGTTCATATCTTGCACCTCGTCCTGGTGATCCAACATTTGATAATCAAAAGCAAGTAATCTTGGGACCAACACGATTGCACACGACACGGATTTTTCACACCCCGATGGATTCACGGATTACCGATGACATACGTGCAAACTTGAAGACGGATAGTTTTGCTCAAGACATCCTGGCACACATTGATACTTCTCAGGCATCCTGTTCTCAGTCTCAACAACCAGGTATTGACTACCGACAATTCGAATATCATGATGGTTTGTTATTCTTTAAAAAGCGCGTATATGTCCCTGATTGCTCCTGTCGCCTTCAAATCGTCCAACATTGTCACGACACCCATACGGCGGGACATTTCGGTAGTACTAAGACGTTGGAGCTAGTGCAGCGATCTTTTTGGTGGCCCCACATTCGCCGTTTTGTCGACGACTACGTTCGGACCTGTGATGCTTGCTGCCGAGCAAAGATGCCACGACACCATCCATATGGCTTGTTGGGAACCCTTACCGATTCCAAGTAAGCCGTGGCAGTCTATTTGTCTTGATTTTATCACAGATATGTCGGTCTTGCAGGGGTTCGATGTTATCTTAACCGTCGTCGATCGATATATGAAGATGGCACATTTTGTTCCGTGTACTAAGGCCATCACTAGCGAGGAAATCGCCGCCCTAGTCATGCGTGAGGTATTTCGGCATCATGGCCTCCCAGACAGTATCATCAGTGACCGAGGACCGCAATTTGTCTCCAAATTTTGGCAGCATCTCTTCAAGATGCTCAAGGTCTCTTGTAGCCTCTCCTCCGGCTACCATCCTCAGACCGATGGGCAGGCGGAACGAACAAACCAAACGTTGGAGCAATATCTCAGGTGTTTCCTGAGTTATCAACAGGACGATTGGGCCGAGATTCTCCACTTTGCGGAGTTTGCGTATAATAATGTTGTTCACTCCTTGACTCGAGTCTCCCCATTCTACGCTTATACCGGTTCTCATCCTCACTGGTCGGTGATCGACACCCCGGAGCTACCTACCAATCCTCGTGTCGGGTATCATTTGGAGAGACTATGCAAGATCCAGACAGATCTCTCAACTCATCTTCGTCATGCTCAACAAACACAGAAGACTTACGCAGATCGTCATCGGCTTCCCTCCTCTTTTGCCATCGGAGATCGAGTATGGCTCTTAGGTCGTCACATCAAGACTACTCGACCGTGCGACAAGTTGGATTATCGACGACTCGGTCCTTTCCGTATTATGGGTAAGGTTAATGATGTCACATTTCGCCTCGATCTACCTCCGCAGCTTCAGATACATCCGGTTTTCCATTGTTCTCTTCTTGAACCTTATAAAGCAAACACCATTCCCGATCGTGTTACACCACCGCCGCCCCCGCTGGAGTTGGACGTCGGCCCGGAGTATGAAGTTGCTGCCATCCTCGATTCCAAACTTATTCGCAACAAACTTTATTATTTGGTTGATTGGCTTGGTTATAGTCCGAGCGAACACACTTGGGAACCCGTCGAGCATGTTGCCAATGCTCAGGATCTTCTTGTTGATTTCCACCGAAAGTATCCGGACAAACCAGATCCGCAATCAGCGTCGACTCGTTCCACTCGTCGTCTTTAAGGGGGAGATAGTGTCATGATATGGCAAGACTCGAACCCATAACCTTATGGTATATGGGTCGAGCTCTTAACCATCACACCATCTATTGTAATTCATAGGATATTATTTTCATTTATGTTTTATTATAAGAAAGTAATGTATATTCCAGATTTCTCTAGAACATTCTAGAAGTTTCAGGATTACTCCTGACAACACAATAAAAGAAACAATTCCTCCTACATCACTCAATAAATAACAAACGTTAATAGAATCCTTTAATAAATAAAAAAATTCAGAAACAAATAGATAAAAACAAAAGAATTACCTCAGTCATCTCCAAGAAGTGTCTTGGGTGAATCTGGTACCTACCCAGACTTATACGTTGTCTACATACATCTTTTTTATTTGGTGAGACACGAGTGTTTTTTGTCCAAAAGGAATCCACTTTCTCAATAATCTCATGAGACAAGGCATCCCATCGTCGTCTACGGCCTAACCCCAACCACTTAAATTTATTTGACTGTATATTTGTCTGATGCTTCCTCAAGTTTCTTCTTTGAATACCAAGGGCTAAGGCAACTTTAGTATCACTATTTTTTTTTTCTTGTACCATTTACAACCATGTGAAGGGATGCTCTCTTTGCACCAAGCTTATCTATGCTCTCTACCCCTTTCACTAAGTGTAGCGATGACTTCATAGACTCTACAATCTCCTCTGAAACACATTGGTCCCTAAACTTAATATTCTCCATGCACTCATTCAAAAGTTGATGGTGTAACACTCTAGAGATAATATCCCTACGATTTTCCTTGGTAAATCTCTCAATTACTTCTAGTAAATAGTGAACTATGTGAAGAACCACCCGTCTCTTGCTCCTCTCAAACATAGAATTGCTACATGACAACTCACTCTCCTTGACATCTACCATTGCCACTCTCATGTATTCCAACACCTAATTTCTTGTTATTTCAGTACCTAATTAATCAAAATAAATTATTAATACATCGTAGAATAAACGTACTTAATACGTCAATGCAAACCACATCAACCTGTTTTCAAATAAACATGTACGATAATACCACACACATATATTCCTTTAACAAAACAATGTAGTACTAAGAAAGACAACCATACCAATACGTATTTCAGTACCTAAGTAATCAAAATAAATTCTTAATACATCGTAGAATAAACGTACTTAATACGTCAATGCAAACCACATCAACCTATTTTCGAATAAACATGTACAATAATACCACACACATATATTCCTTTAACAAAACAATGTAGTACTAAGAAAGACAACCATACCAATACGTATTTCAGTACCTAATTAATCAAAATAAATTCTTAATACATCGTAGAATAAACGTACTTAATACGTCAATGCAAACCACATCAACCTATTTTCGAATAAACATGTACGATAATACCACACACATATATTCCTTTAACAAAACAATGTAGTACTAAGAAAGACAACCATACCAATAGGCTAATATAAAGTCAAGTTTTAGGTGTTATCCACATGTGCCTAACATCATTGGCAGAAGATTATCATTCTATTAAGATCGAGAAATAGTACAAATAACAATATGCTCAACATAATATGGTAACAATGAACCAGTAGATGGAGATGATAATGACAATAATAATCATGATGATGATGAAGACATAATCTTTTCAGCATAAATAAATCTTAAAGTTTCCATTTGAAAGGATAAACAATAAATATTAAAGCTTAAAAAACAGTTCTAAAATAACCAACGCTTAAAAAACAGTTCTAAAGATATACCGAGGGAAGGAGACGACATATCGAGGGAAGGAGAAGACATACCGACGAAAGGCGAAGATGGCTAAGATGTGTGACACAAAGGACGCTTAATCATTTTCACGTTGTTGCGGTAATCCGCGCTTGCATGTCGGATCCAGGCGGGTCCACCGGGGTCATGGACCAAGAGGGGAGGAGTTGCTAGGAACCTGAATCCTCCGAAGCTTGCCGCGTTGCCGGCCGATTCGATCCCGGATACTCTCCGGACGCGACCGGTAGCCACACGGGAAGTGAGGGAGCGCACCCTCATCATTGTCGCCCCTTCCGCCCGTATGTACAAGGGACCCAAAAGAGGCACGTGACACGGCTCGGTTAACCACGCCCGCGCGCACACACACGCACATATACACACCCGGTTACAACCGGCACCTCTACACTGGCGACCACGCACGCACCCGCTCTTGGACCCTACGCTATCCAAAGACACACCCACACATACACACGCGACGGTCACTGCGACGCCAGTTCCAGACGGAGAGGAAGAGGGAGCTTGCATCCTATGGCCGTTCGGGGACCTCTCAGGCTCGTTCGCGCGACGGGACCCTCGTGTAGGGCACGCCTCTTCCAGAACGACCACCTCCTATCGCCAAGCCGTCTTCAGGGGAGCGCACGGGCTCGCTGAACCGAGTTGGGTCTTGCGCGTCAAGGAGGGAAACCTGCCAACGAACCACCTAGCGTGGGGGCTCTTCACAAGCGACGGAAGCCAACACCCACACACACAGACGTACCGGACGTGGAGTACTAAGAACCAATAAGAAAGAACTCAAGGAAGGCACAGACAGTCCGCACGTTGCCCGCCACAACTAAACACGCCACCTACGCACGCACACAGATGACATTGAAACCCTAAAAGAGAATAGAGACAACGCACACACCAAGATGAAACCCTAACAGAGAATAGAGACAACACGCACACCAAGATGAAGAGAAGACAGAAAAGATGTTATGCACAGAAGTTTTTAACACCAAAAATGGAACCTATGAAATCTCAAAAATGAGGAACCCTTTTACAAGGGGTGCACCCTCCCTTTTATAGAACAAGGTGAGGGTCGCGTGACTATGTGGGATAAATCCCGACTTACAAGGGATTCTCTGTCCCAAATTAACTCCTACTCGGCGCCATTAAGGCACCCCTATTATTCACACGTTTTAACAAGGGTGACTGCACACGATGCACTCCGCTGATTCTTCCGATATTCCCCGGTTTCTCACCATGGCCCAGAATCTTCACAACAACGTAGGTTTGATTCGTAGATAAGGAATGGCAAGATCCCAAATCTTGGGGACATTCCCGTGATGTGAATACTTGAGATGCAGAGAACGACAAACAGTGAATCTGAGACGGGCTCGGTTGGAAGGAGGAAGGGGATGCGCCAAAATGGTGAGAAGCACCAAATTCAATTAATGTGGCGTGCTAAATTAAAAGCGAGGGGGAAATAGCCCCCAAATCAGTCCTGACTCCAAAATACGCAACAACTGTCTCCCCTCATTAAATGCAACGTGTACTACCCCCGCCCCACTCCCTAAAATGACTATAAAATTTTTCGATTTTTTTAAAAGCTTTTTTATAATTACTTAGTACTAAAAGTACTAAAAGTACTCGTGTTTTTCTTGGCCAAAAACAATACTTTTTTGGTACACCGTAGCATGCTTCGACCCTGTAGCATACAATTACAGATACAAGTACTGAATAAAATCAATAAACACTCACTCACTCTTTCTAGTCTAGACCTAGGCTTAGTCTGCTCTAATTCCTCCCTCTTTTGTTTATTTCTCCTCGATATACATAGCTTCCCTTCTGCTTGGCGTTTTCCACCTACTCCTTCCTGGACATTCGGCTTCCTTATTCGGTTGTTAGTGCTCAACTACTTTTGCTACGTTTCACACTTGTCCCACTTGTCCTGCTTGTCCCACCGGGTAACAAACCTCATAAGGTTAATCCATGATTATCAAATGGCATGCTTGCACGAATGCCAAGTGGTGAACATGTAGTATAGGTCCAAACATGTTGTTGGTAACCAAATTTCATCACCAATATCCCAACAAGCCAAGTCCCATCTTATGACTCGTGGAATTCATCACCAAAGGAATGGGATAGTGTTATGTAAAGTACATATATTATCATTAGAAGATGATTACATAGGGACTTCAATCTAAGACCTTAATTATGTATGTCACAACTTTAACCAATAAGTTACTAATTTATGTATATTATAATACATATACACAATTTAGTAGTGTACACCTTATCACCCTTCAAGTCATAGCATGAACCATACGTGCATTCACATTCGCATTTGAGCATGTTTCAATCATTTGAGTATGGCAAATACCATACTTTTGGATTAACTATTTATTATGAGGTAAATAAACCTAAAAAAACAAAAAAAAACTTTAAAAAAGGGAAAAAAAAACACAAGAATGTTTGAATAACATTCGGATTCGTTTTCCAACGTAGGAAAACGAATGTTATGCTAGACGAACACAAATTTTACATACTATGCTTCGAGTATTAATTGTGTACACTACCACATTAATTTGGTAGTGCACAATATAACATTAATAGGGTTTATTTCAGTTTTGTTTGAGTTAACGATCGGTTGAGTTTTTGTTTGATAGTTTTGGAGTTGTTCCTCCAAGTTGTATATGTTGATCCCATTGTGGATTTGGGTAAACTCTATTGTATTCTATTTGCTAACTAATGTGAAGTAGTGTTTTTTTGGGAAAAAAAAAAACATTAATAGCGCTGCACTTCTAATCGACCACTATTACCTTCAACCGATGTTGTGCCATTGTAATACTCATAACTAATCAAACTATTTGTCACCAAATTTGGGGCACATTTAATCTTTTGACATCCAACTCTGTGGTCTCAAGTGATGTTATCTATTGATGTTCGTTATGTATTAACTAAATCTAATAATAATCAATTTATACCTAACAAAGTCTAACTACATGTACAGTCGCACCCGACATAAACTACTTGCCACCTTGTGTTGACTAGTGACTATCACTATTACACCCCTATTACACTGGTTTGTTTGCCACCTTATGTTGACTAGTGAAGACTACATCATTTGAATCCTGATTGATCAATGACAAGCAGCATTGTCGACCACGACAATAACATCAGTCGATCACATGAACTCTTGATCAAACACACAAATTTCCTTAGCGAAAGAAAAGGTAAATACGTTGAAAAATCTCGTATAGATGTAAGATTGGTGCTCTGAAACAACTGGTGGAGGCGATGCTTCGATCCAAAGAACGGTGGTGCTCGAATACATGTTACGGGTGATAGAACAATGTCGGAAGTGGTGTACCAGAATGTTACGGGCATGACCATACTTTATCCTTACTCTTGTACAACTTACCACGGGATAAAATTATGGTAATGGCCATAACACATAAGCTCATCTGCCTCACCAAATGGGGGAGTTTCTTGAGTTTGTGAGGGCATTCTAAACCATTTCTTGAAGTATCAAAGGGTATGCTCAGAAATCATGAAAATAAAGAGGGGTATTTTCATAATTAGGCCCTAACGAAATAAACAAATAAAATAGATATTTATTTATTTATTTATTTAAATTAAAATTAAAATATTGTCAAGTGAACATAACAGGGCTACCGATATTTCTTCTTCTTCTTCTTCTTCTTCTTCTTCGTGACTCCGCTAGATCGATCAAAACAACTCAAAACGAAGAAGAATCAGAATCAGAAGATGGAAGAAGAACTGACACTTATCGATTCTCTCGACCAAGAATTATCGGAAGATCATCTTTCCCTTGATGATCTTTCTTCTTTGAAACAACACAAAAATGCAGCCAGAGTAAGTCTCTAAAATCTCTCCTTTCTTTATGTTTCTGTTTCTGGTTAATGCCATTATTCTCTTTCTATTTTAGTTATTAGGGAAAAAACAACCCACATTACTCCTAATTTATTGTGGGAATTTACCGAAATACTCCTCCATAGTAGCAGCTTTTGTACAGAAACACTTTAAGTCTTAAAAATCTACAATATTACCCCTATGTTTCAAAAAATTTCCAGAATCCCCCACGTAGCTGCAAACCTTGAACTGTACAGACGGTAATGTGGTAAATTTCAGAAACCAAGGAGTATTCTGATAAACATCCAGCATGCAGTGATATTTTCGTGAATACCTTAGCATAAGGGAATTCTAGAAACATAAGGGTATTCTGCTAAATCCCTAACAAGCTAGGGGTATTTTGGTGTTTACCTCTTGTTATTATCATTGTTGTTGTTCTTTGTGTTTTATGTTCTCCTTACTCTCTTTGTATTGTATTATCTATCAGATGGATTATGTTTAAACCTATTGTATGTTCTCCTTATAGTCTTGTTACTTGTATGTATATATGTGTGTGTATGGAACCTCTCATGATTTTATTCACTAGTTAAGAATTTTGCGTTTTTCTTATAAAGAAAAAATTGTATGGTCCATAGAAAAACTCCTTGTGGATTACTGAGGCTACAGTTAGTAGATAAAATATTCATTTTGTTGGGTAGAATAAAATTTAAAATAGTACGTGATCTGTGGAAACCCTTGTGATTTACATGTGTATGGGGGTTTAAGTTTTCCCACATTCTTATGATATTCTAAGCAAAAAAAGCAAAGTTTGTTATGCGATAAAATGATGTTTTTCGGTGGAATAGGTTTGTTTTACAATAATTACGTTTATCTGTTAACCGAGGGTTTTAGTTCGGCCAAAACCTCCAGATATTCTTGATGAAGGTACATTTCATTTTAATGGCAATCTAGGGTTGGGAGATAAAAAAAACATGGTTTTGGACGTTTTATAATAAGAACCCAACAATGGAGAGAGTAAACCTATCACTGAGAGTTTTAGGTTCTAACATGATCTCAAGGTTTTCTTCAGAAATCAATGTCTCTTTTTAGTGGCTAGGCATTGGTTCAGAGAAATGTATCATGTCTTTGGGTGGTCTCCTCTCTGGGATATTTGTTACAGTGAAATGTCTGACCATTGTAACATAGTCAAGCCATATGTCATATTGCGTACTTTTCACAGATGTTTTATATTCATCACATCTAATGTTGCACAAATCTCATCTATTGAATTGGATTGTTCACCAATAGAAAAATGTATTAGTGAAAACCTTAGAGGTGAGGAACAAGTACTCTAATATAATGTAGCGGAAATGCTGTCAGGAACAACATCCAGGGAGTATACAACATAGATGATGTGTATTGACATCCAATGAACCTGATACCATCAATATCTGTCAGAGGTAAGATGATGAGGACATCTTTTACGTGAGGATCCTCATACCAATGGTCTAAAACTATTTTTAGAGATAGAGAGAGTCTGTGTGTATTACCCTCATTGGTCTAGCTACTTTACCTTAGGCAGTTTTTACTTGTGTTTTTGGCTATTCCCCTATATGAGCCGCTGTTCTTAAAGAGATCTACACCTGGTAGAGCCATTAGTATTACAGCCTTCTATTTTTCTAGGAATGATAACCTTAGTCTTTTGGAATCAATATGATGATCTTATAAAGGTATAAGTAATTTAGAACCCTGAACTCCACAGAGGGCAGGCTACCGTTAATCTACATTGGCATTCTACCAGATATTATTACTATCATATTTTCATTGTATCTTTTCAACATATCTTACTAGTCCTTTGTGTGCTGAATCTGCTCATGCTTCTGCATAGATTTTCGACTATGATACCTCATCATGAAATGTACCTAACACGTGGTGTTCCATTTTGTAGATAAAACCTTCTAGTTTTTCATACTTTATTATGGAACGTATCTAACATGTATGATTTTTCTTAAGCAGTTGCAGTCCATGCATCAAGCTTATAGAAAGTTGGAAAAGAAGAAAAGGTTTTACCATATCGAAGTTGAAGGTTTGATGCGACGCCAACAAGCATGTCTGGACAATTTGACATCTGACAATTCTGCTCTCCAAGAGATTGTTGACACATATGAAATTAAGGTACACATAATTTCCATAGAACAAGGTGTAACTAAAACTGTTTTTAGGCAAACGATCAAAAACCTGTAGTTCCTAAATTATTGCCACTCAACTTTTCCAAACTAATTAATATATGTCCACTCAATTTTTACCAAATTTCCAAAATGCCATTCAACTTTACCAAAATCAAGCTTTTTGGTAGGTTACAAGGTTATGACCAATTTGTTTTGAGCCTAAAAGCGTAATTTGTCTGATTAGTTGCTTAAATTAAATGATAAAAAATAGTTATATTGTGGCAGTTTCGTAATTATGTAAACTAGAGGGACAATTTGCCCAATTACACATGAGAGGCAAATTTTTTTAGAAATTGTAAGTTCTTATTATCAACAGGATTATCGGAAGCAAATGGATAAACTTATGGATGAATCAAAGAAATATACTGGGCTCATTGAGGTGGAGACAAAAAGAGTAAATTATTTAGATGCTAAAATACGTGATTCAAATTCAAAAGAGTTGGATTCAAAGAGGAGAACAGGTGGGTACATGGCTGGTTGGAAAAAACACATAACAACCCAGATTCAGATCCAACAAAATGAGAATAAACTTCAGAAGGTATAAAAGAATGATCAACATAAGCCAAATTATAATATCGTAGTATTTGAAAATAGGAATTTCAACCCATTTATTCTTATCAATCTTAGTTATAGTAATCATAATGGCATTGATCTGATGATTGTGAATAATTTCATTTCCAAATAAGCCAAATTTCAATGAGAAAATACTGCATATATAGAGAATGCTGTATTGAGATACTAAAGAGTGTTTGGTATGCATATCATCATCATATGTGGCAATAGAATATTTTTCTTGTTTGTTGATCCCAAATGATCTCTGAGAGATATCTGCTTATGTTGGAAATAAGAACTATACAGAACCACCAAATAACAATGATGAACTCTTTTAAACAAGGTGAGAACAAAAGAGAGAGGATTTGACGCACTGTTTTACTTTTATGTAGGCAATTGAAGATACAAATATTGTTAAAGGAGACATGAAAGTGTTGAAGAGTAAAATATCTCAGCTTAAGCGGGAACAAGATTTCTACACTAATGTTTACAAAAAGTTGAACACTGAACTCAATGAATGGGAGGAAGATATCCAACAATGTATTACAGACATGAATGCTATGTATGCTGACAGAAGCGAGTACCAAGATGCAATATCAGGTAGGTGTTCTCCACATCTTGATTTCTTATCATAGATTGCATCTTTCTTGAAGAATATTAAAGTAATGTGGAGAATGATCTGAAAGCTTGCTTCATAATAAAAAATCATACACTCTAAGCATGGAAGTTTTACATCACTTTTAAGATGGTTCATTACTTTCCATGCAAGAAAGATCTTCTGGACATGGTTGATTACAAGAATATTTATTCACAATGGTTGTCAATGGAGGGATGGGCTACCCAAGAATCATATTCCATGAAAGATTTAGAGTCTAGTCAGTTAGCTTACTATGAAACTGAGGACATTAAAGACAATACAAAGGAACCTGAATCAGAATCATTACCCAAAAATACAAATATGAATGTAAGTTGTTGTATGTATCTCTATGTTAATTTTGAAAATAAAAGAAAGAATATGCAATGAATCTCTGGCCAACACTTTAAAGTGCTTAAAACATTTTAACCACCTTTCATTGTTCAGAAGATAATAAAATTTATGACAATTGGTAGGATTTTTCTGTTTCCATGGGGGACACTCCAAAGAATAATGCTAAAGAAGCAGGATACCAACCATTAACTGCCATTATCATTTTAAATTTGAATGTAGGATACTCCTTAGCTTCAGAGTTTTGCAGGTCGTTCTTCAGTACTGATTGCCATGATTCATAGTATAGTATGATCTGGCATACAGTTCATTGGTTGCATTTTTCTGTTTCCATGGGGGAAACTGCAAAAATAACCCTCAAGGAGAAGGGGGATACTAACTAAAAACAACTGTTATTTATATTTTCTTTTATGTGGTTGCAAATGGAAGTCACTTTTTCCATGGATCTGCGCAAACTAGCCTATCTTCAGAAAGAGCAATTCAAGGCATATGATGTTTTAGTATGCTACTTACTAAGAAATTTTCAGGAATATAGTATGAAAACATTATGAAACAATTACTTTTTTCAATGTAGGAAATTTGAATTATGGAAAAAGTTGTTTTATGTATACAGCGAACAAGAAAAAGCAGAGCTTCAAATTTGAGGAACATCTCAAGGACTCATTATGCAAAACGTAGCAAAGCTAGCAGCAATTATAGGCCATGGGTTGAGATCAAAGCTTTTGGGAATGTGCAAGAATTGCTTAATGTTGACAACATTGCCAATGTCTTGCCGACAATTATCGACAGACAATGCAAGAATGTGGAGCTTTTTAAGCATATCCAAGAACTTGTTAAGGTATTAATTTATGCTGTTGTAAAACTTGTTTTCCAAAGGAGAAATTCTGAAGTACCCCTGATTTTTTCTTTATTTCCTCTGCATGCTCTCTGTTTTTGTTATTTCTCCAAATGCCCATGATTGTCCACCCTCAAAAGAGAGAAAGGTGGTGGAGGAGTTGACCACCAGATCGCTCGTATAGCTCATAATTGGTCGAGAGGGGTCTGGCCAAGGGGAACAAAAATGTATGGGCATTTGAATTTTGGGGAAATAAAGAACTCAGGATTTTTTCGAATTTTCAAATTTATTTGGACAAGGTCTAATTATAATATAACTTTCATGTATAGGAAATGGATGCGCTGGATTTAGCCAGGCAAGATAATATATTCAATAAGCCAGTACGACTGGAAAATGGCGAGATCAAAACAAGTGTTGGATCTAGAAAATGTGAAGCAAATCACATGGTCACTTCTATTCTAGATTCTGTGAGGCACTTAGAGATTGACGAGGAAGCATATTTGCCAGTCGTGATTGACCTTCGGAAGCAAATCCTCGTCACATTCAAGGAAGCGGGTGAGCTCTATATTGTGATGACATTTCCATTTTTCTTCAGTAGAAAACAAATTTTGATCACCATTTTTTCTTACGGTGAATTTTGGGGAAATAAAGAAAACGTGGGGGTATTTGGGAAAATAAAGAAAACTTGGAGGTATTTTAGTGTTTTTCCTTATTTTTCATAGTTTGGATGGATCGATTCATCTATGTAGTGATTGATTCCTAGTTCACCCAAGTTTAACCTTCTTTGTAGGATGCTACATAAAGGATGAAGAACAAGGTATGAGGATTAATGGTGACAATCAAGGTGCCCCTGAGCTTACAGTTGGTAACCTTTTTAGTAGTCTAGAAGATTTCATCAATCGGGTCTCTGGTACTTCTAGCTGATTTGCAGTGTAAGGTGTATTGGAATTTGTATATATAGTGTTCTCATTTGCACAAATATGGAAGAATGACAACTTGCATACAAATTGGAGATCGAAGAATGTATATTATGCATAGTAAAGTGGATAAATTGTGGGGTTCTTATAATTTTGTTTTCCTTCCAAATTATCCCCTTCATAATTTGGTTATTTTTCCATCAACTTCATGGTGCATTTTGAATAATCTCCATGGAAGAAAATGTGAGGAGATTTGTGCAACAAAGTGCCCATCGTTGCTGTCCTTCAAAAAACAATTGTATGAAGTGATATGTTGAAGGTCCAAATATGCCCCAATTTCATGTATATGACAATAATAAACCCTGAATCTTAAACCCTATTTATATTTGTAGACATGTTTGTGAAATAATGTCTCATTTTGGAGGGAGGATATTTTTGTTCATAACCACCTCAGAAATTTGGAAAGTGATTTAAAATGTTCACTTTTTGAGGTTTATGAGAGAAATAAGGACCATTGGTATCTCTTGAATCCCAAATATGTAACATTGGTAAAGGAGGGGTTGAGAAGCTCCTCCATGTTGGATTCGTTTGTGCAAAGTAGAAGATCAATCGTTTGTTGAGGAAAGGGGAAGAGTTTGGCTTAGGTTTTTTTTAGTAACATTTCTAAGCATTTTAATGTTGATTATTAGTGTCTAATCGACACTTGCATATTTCTCTTTATTCTGTGTGGGCAAGTCCATAATAAGTGTGGGACTTTCTAATCGTCCACCACATCTTGTACAATGCAGCGAGGCTATCAATCACTTTTGAAGATTCAACCCAATCAGGAGCACACCCAATAGGCATCTCCATAGGAATACCCGTTGCTTAAGTGGAAGGCCACAACTCCCTAAGCTTGTAAGCATGTTTTTCCACTAGGATTGTGTTTTGTGTAGGTGCCACAATGCATTTGCATGTTTGTGAAACCATGGGGAAGGTTGCAACAACATATATACTAAATATGTTGTAACTTTATTCATTGGAAGAACAATGTTGCCTTTTTGTAAGATCTAGTCTTGAATCCCGCGATCTCCATCTAGGGGTGGCACATGTACTAAGGAAAGTACCAACTCTGTGACTTGATTCCAGATAACGCGATGATGTGACCCAATACTATAATGACATGTCACGTCATTGAAGCCTAATAGGTGACCTTGGTCATTTACCACATCTGTAATTGATTTTAGCACCTTCTTTGCTCAAAAATAAGCTTTCTTGGGCTCTTGTTCAGCTAATGAGTGTGGGAATATAGCACCCCAATGTTAGAAAATTGCAAACATATATTCACTTGGCACCTCAAGTTCTTCCATTAGCCTCCAAAGATGCTCATGAAGTACTATATCAAAAGCTTTCTTGATGTGTGCTTGGTCAAAAAGCATTTGTTTGTGCATGAGAAAATGACTTTCTTAAAAGCTTCCTATTTGCATTCTCGTGTGGCACCATTTTGTATCTTTGTCATTTGTAACATAACCTCAACCATCTTGGAGTACATGCGTACTAGCTTAAGGTTCATGGTCAAGTGTGGTTGTTTATTATCTTCAATCACCTTCTCACAATTAAACCCATGCACACATTTGATGTCAATACATAAAGTCCTATGAGCGGATTATGGTGTCCATTCACCAAGTGAGAATTTATGTATATGATTGAAAATACCTTCGGAAAGTAGCACATAGTCAATAACATTATTTCCATTGTGTTTTCTACATGTAAAACCATTAGTGTTGGGCCATAAGGATACACCATTTGCAATAAGCAAGTTAGTACTATTGCACACAATTGGTTTGGACCTTTTCATCACTAGAAGAGCGGATATAATATTTCTATATCGTCTTGCATCCTTTAAATATGTGGCATAAAAGATTGTTGTGCATCAAGTTGGAAACTTCTTGTATGAGCATTCTTGTCACCAAAGACAATGACTTCCCCTTTGGATATGAAATAAGCAATATCATCTTCCAGATTGGCAAAAGGTTGATCTTTATCCAAATAAGCATAAAAGTTAGAATCTTGACGAGGAATGTGGGCAAATCATTAGGTGTTTCTATTTTGAGCCATGTATAGTATTTATGTCAATAATTTTTATGATCGACACATATTTCTCTATTTCCTTCTTAATCAAATAGGCGACAAACATAATTTAGGGATTCCCTAACAATCCTTCTCTTCTCCCTAGCCTCACTTCAAAAAATACTTGTGGGATGTCTTGAACCTATGAGGAGTAAACACCGTCCACATTAATTACATACGTTATATGTGTGCCATTGACCCTAAGTTGTTCATGAGTAAGTGCACAGTTTATAACTATACTTGTTTCATCGTGTTTATCTTTTTCATCGTAAAGATGGCCTCGTTATCTATATCAGAGGTCAGAATAAATGAGTGCAGGAGAACTTGCCGCACTTTATGGCATTTCCATTATCGAAGAAACTTAGCGACCAGTAAAGCATTTTCAATTCTTCTGATAGAATCAAAAAAAAAATCATGTAATCTCCAATAGCATTTCTACCTTGCAAAGTTGTGTTACAATTCTATCGAACCCAACCCAATGCTCTATAAGCCCTCTATTTTGATCTAACAATCATTGTCAATGTAATTTAAAACAAGCTTCTTATCATTAGATATGAAGAAATGAATTATTTTCTTTACATCACTCTAGCTTCAGTATAGGTATATGAACAAAAACTATTACATGTATTCACCAAAATGCATGGATTGGATTGAAATTCATTTTTCTCCTAGAGATTATAATTCTCTACAAAGTTTACAAATGATATCACTATGTTGCTAGCAAAATAGGATGCACAAGGCTTGCAATTCTTTCATTTACAATTCTTTCCTTTATGAGTTGTTAAGTATCTAGCACTTGGTACATTGCTTGCAGAGATTATGGCACCAATGAAGGACAACAAAGCTGAACTAACCATAAGAAAAGGGATTGAAGTTTGATGATGAACTTCACACCAGATATGCAAATGGTATTGAACTTCCCCTCATCACAGATATGCAAATGGTATTGATCTTCCCTGTCTAGGGTTAGGGTTGAAGATTTCCAGGATTGCTTATGTTTAGGGTTTAGGGCTTTTCAAAAATGAATTTAGGGTCTAGTCTGGTATTGCCCTCCCCTGTTCTTCCCCTCTCATCACAGATATGCAAATGGAAGGAAACATCTTCAAAAACCCCTGGAAGATACAGACATTCCTTCAAGAAGACAATACCTCTTTCAATTCATTCTTCTGAATCTTCATATCTCCGTTATCATATAAACACAAAACGATGTATCTCCCCTTTAAAACAGAGTTTTTATAGAGCATGGCATGTAATCAGAGCAGAAAAGCAGAGCATTTCTGCAGCATCACATGATACACCTAGAAAGAAGAAGGGTTTTCCTTATGAAACAGCATAGAAGAATTATTTTCCTTATTATGAATCAATAAAGACGGAAAATTACTTTCTTTATCCAGCAATAAGAAAGGGTTATCTTTCTTATGATGGATCACTAAGGAAGAAGAAGTACCTTTTTCGTAAAGCTATAAAGAAAGATGATCTTCCGTATGAGGATTTGAATAAGAATCATCTTCCCTTAAGCCGTACTTTTCACCTTATAATCCCGTTTTTATCGACACAATGGAAGCTTATCATGGAAGCATGGGCCTTTACCCTAATTTCCGTTTTTGCTCTGTTTACATTAGTATCAGAGAGTGGGAAATTCACTAGTATTGTATCGAAAGGAGACATTAATCACATTAACAGAGAGTGTATATACATGGCGTCACTTCTAATCTTGAAATCAGTATCGAAATTCCTTCAACAATCCTTTCTTGCAAAAGTATCTTCAAATGTTACATATGATGTTCGTCGACATGTGTTCAATAAGGTTCTTCACAATTACCCATCATATTTTGACAATAGATATCAACCCCCTTCAGGTGACATTGCATATAGAATTACTACTGAGGCAGAAGACACTGGTGACTTGGTATACTCTCTCCTAGAGGTTGGTTATTTTTCTGCTATAATAAAATTCATTGTTCTCAGTTTAAAATTATTTATGTTTTCATTATTTGTTGTAATTGTATGCAATATATTTTTATTTTGCCTTAATAAATCACTATAATTGTGCTTGGTATGGGGTTTTTTTGCCTTATTGAATCATAGTATTCGTGTTATGTTTATGCGCTAAACCCTATTTTATCTTATTAAATCATTGTGATTGCAAGTAGTTTAGGTTTATTTGTACCCCATTAAATAATTGTATGCAATATATTTTTATTTTGCCTTAATAAATCACTATAATTGTGCTTGGTATGGGGTTTTTTTGCCTTATTGAATCATAGTATTCGTGTTATGTTTATGCGCTAAACCCTATTTTATCTTATTAAATCATTGTGATTGCAAGTAGTTTAGGTTTATTTGTACCCCATTAAATAATTGTATGCAATATATTTTTATTTTGCCTTAATAAATCACTATAATTGTGCTTGGTATGGGGTTTTTTTGCCTTATTGAATCATAGTATTCGTGTTATGTTTATGCGCTAAACCCTATTTTATCTTATTAAATCATTGTGATTGCAAGTAGTTTAGGTTTATTTGTACCCCATTAAATAATTGTAATTGCAGTTAATATATTTCTTTTCTTGCCCTAATCAATCAACAAGGGGAGTTTAGCTCCGCCTCAAGATGTCTGGGTAATTTTCCTTAATATATGTTGTTTTTGCCGTAGTCTACTGATTTTAATTGTGCTTATTATATATTTCTTTTCTATAATTATTGCAAGTATGCTTAGTATAGGTTCTATTCACCTTATATAACTGTTTGTCATAATACGTAGTGCAATTAGACATATAAAGACAGAGTATTGCTCATGCTACTAGATTGAATGATTTCAACTGCTCTTTTGTTTCATGTGTTCAAATCCCCATAATAACTAAAAAAGGCTTCACATACTCATTTAGTTTTGATTTTTGAAATACCATCTAGTAAAATGCTGATTGATGATTGTATTGATTCTGTGGTAACAGACATTGATACCAAACGTTCTGCAACTTGTTGTGGTCAGCATTCAAATGATGATGTTGAGTCGCTTGCTATCTATGATAATCATACTGGTAAGTTTGTATATATTGGCAAGAAAATCCATTACAATATTTTTGAATGTTATACTTGAATGAAAGATGATAGAGATACACACATACATACAGAAACATACACACACACACATGTGTGTGTGTGTGTGTGTATAAATATGTGTGCATGTATGTATGTATACATACATACATACATACATACATACATACATACATACATACATATGTCCATGCATTCCTTGGCTAATATGTGTTATAGATCTTCTTGTCAGGTTGTCCCTTGTATGTCCTTAATTGTGGCTTTACTTGGTGAGAAATTGAAGTCAATATCAAGAGAAGGGCAGGATACCATAGCAAAGTTGTCATCCTATCTCAATGAGGTAGCTAGTTATCATCAAAAGTCCTTTTGAGCATTCATGTATTAATAGGAATAGAACTTGCAGATACTCGTCTCGATGTTTTTAGTTAAGACATATTCAGCCGAAGGATTTGAACAATCACGATTTGAAAAGCTGGCCTCGGCAGATGCAAAAGCACGATTAAAGAAAAAAAGGATGAAAGCATTTATACCAGAGGCAGTCACTGCTATTTATGCAACAATAGCACTAGTGTTTTTTTCTGTTGCATCTTGGGCCATGACTTGTGGATCATTGGGTGGTCCAAATGTGGTCTCATTTATGACATCTCTTGTGCTTCTCATTGATCCAATTCAGGTGCATGAACATATCTTATCCTCTTCAAGTTTTTTTCATTCATACATGTCTTTATCATGTAATGTTTTGTCATTCCTTTTATTTAGCATTGTTGTGAAGGCTTGGTGCTAAGAAAACTGAAGTAGGTTGATAATAAAGAGATGATACAAGCCTTCTATATTGTTGTGGATCTTTCTATTACAGGCTGTAGGCAAGTCATACAATGAGTTGAAACAGGGGGAGCCAGTGATTGAACATCTTTTTGAGCTTATACCTTCCCAGAAAGTATGGTTACGAAGATGTGTATCTATTACATTGATTACTACTGAGAGATTGTAAAAAAACATGGCAATTCATTTAGATTAAACACATTTTTGTTCTGTTCAGGTAACCAAAAAAGGTGGATCTTTGGTTTTGCAACATATTCATGGGGATGTGAAGTTCTGTTCAGTCACATTCAAATATGGTGATGCTCTGCCAAATATATTAACAAGTATATCCTTCCATATTCAAGCTGGTGAAACTGTTGCACTTGTTGGACCTTCTGGTGGGGGAAAAACAACCATTGCAAAGTTGCTCCTAGGCCTCTATGAACCTACCGAAGGTTAGTTGATTATTACTGAGGAAAACTACCAAAATATGTCCCAAGTTTTTGGATATTTACCACACTGTCCCGAAGTTTTCAAACTGCACCAAACCCTCCTGTCATAGTAAACCTTAATACTAGGTTGGTCATATTTGGTTAAATCTGGAAACATGACGACATTTTGGGGAATACCCAACTAGATAGGGGTATAGTATTAAACTTTTGTATTAAGTAGGGTCATTTTTGGTCTTTTTAGGAAACTTGGAGGTATTGTGGTAAATTCCCAAGACATTGGTGGTATTTGGTGTTCTGTACTAATACATCAATATATACACACATATATATATCTATGTACACACATATATATACAGATATATATATATATATATATATATATATGAGAATTTATGCTGCTTTGAAAACAAATTGTAAGAAGATTTAGTCCCAAATCATTACTCTTTGCAGGATCTATATTAATAGATGGATATGACATAAAGGATCTGAATGAAAAGAGTCTCCGGCAACATGTGACTATTGTTCCTCAGAATGTTGTTAAGTACCATGGCTTACACTATGATTGATAACTTACCATTTCGCACACAACAATCTTTAAAGTGCCATTTCTTACGTAGCAATCTTAAAAGTGCCATTTCTTACATAGCAATCTTTAAATTGCCATTTCTTAGACAGTGATTATTAAAGCATCAGATCATTTACAATGACTATTAATGGGTACCCTTTCTTACACATTTGTTAGAAGTACCATTTCTTACACAATGATTGAAGTATCATTTCCTATGCAATCTGATATTGATACATGCACGACCTTAAACTCTATGAGAATATGTTAGCGTTTTTTTATTCACTTTCATTTATCAAAATACTACAATGTAAAAGAAACCAATTTATTAATCAGAGCTTTTGTTCTTTATTTGTACCAGGATCTCTTCAGCGGAACTGTGGCTGAGAACATTGCATATGGAGAGAACGCTTGTTCTGATAGAATGGAGCAAATAAAGCAAGCTGCAATGCTAGCAAATGCTCATCATTTTATTGAAAAGCTTCCAAATGGCTATAATACAGAGTTAACCAATTCTGCTTCTTGTTTAAGTGGTGGACAACGCCAGAGGTTGTCTCTTTTTCCATTTATTAAGTTATTTATATATATATAATCAGAATGATTAAGAGAATTTGGTACATGGATGTAATTTGTGACCTCTTTCCCTTTTAGAATGTTTCTTATGGTGTTTATGATCGTCTCTCTCTTTTAGGATGTTTCTTCATGTTTTTCCCCCATACAAAGATAGAATCGATTGGTTTTTTAAGTTTATGCTCTTGAGATGGCTCTTAAACTTCTGTCTTTGTATTTCACATCATTGTTTTTTGTGAAAAATAGAGTTTCATTTGTTTGTTTTTCATTGTCTGAATAGGTTGTCTATAGCAAGAGCAATTTATAGGCGATCGTCGATATTGATATTAGATGAGGCAACATCAGCTTTAGACAATATCTCGGAAAAACTTGTGAAGGATGCGTTGCAAAAATGCATGATGGGTCGAACAGTAAGTTAATTCATTCATTCATTCATTCAATTATCTACAGTAAGTTCATTCCTTCTATGAATCGGCAGTAAGTTCATTGATTCAATTATCTATATTAAATTCATTAATTTCATATTCTGTGCAAATTGTTTGATGAACATGCAGGTGTTTGTGATAGCTCACCGTCTTGAGACTATACGACGAGCAGATAAAATATATTTTCTAAAAGATGGAAGAGTCATGGAGCAAGGAACCCATTTGTCTCTCATTGCTCTCGGAGGTCATTATGCGTCCTTGTATGGAGTCAAAGAAGCCACGTGAAACCATTATAGATGTTGTGATTTCATCATCTTGTACACCGAATTTAACATGTAATGAAATGCAATATTTTAATGTAGTGATTGATGATAGTTTCCAGTCATTTCAAGTTCCCAAGAGGGAATATATGTATGATTGTGAGACGTTAGTGGCTGGTCTCCCCAATATTTATTGCTCATGGAGATTGTATCATTCTAACTGATGATCCCAATGTTGATTCAGTGGATTAAATTCTTGCTATTCCAAGGGGAAACGATGTATCGTTCACCTCTGAGAAGGTTGTCAGGATTGTGTTAATATCTATGGTATAGCCCATAAACTGTAAACACTCTCTAGATGTCACATGGTTCCTTGGCATGTTTTAGCTTACGCGTCGTGAGAAAACTGTTGGGTTGACATTTATTGCCCACATATTGTGGACATGCATCATGTTTGAGTCCAACACATTGAGCAATTCATCATAGTCACAAGTATTATTTGCAGATTGAGATGAAGGCCTAAAGACAATGATGATGTGCCCAACTTTGATATCATATATGAGTGTCTCAAGTAGAATGGTTAAGTGAATAGAGAGTAATTAAGGTTCACTATCAATGCTCCACTTAGATGATTAACATAGTGATTACAAACCCCTCCACTTGCACTTAACGAGGAAATTTAGCTTCATGATTTATGATATGGATGTGCAATGCCAGGAAAAATTTATAATCCATGCAAATGAATGAATTGTATTGGCCATAAACCATGTTTGGAAAATGAAATCTATTCCATCATAAGGTAACCTTAGTGTTTGCTCTAATGATGGAAAAAAGGCATTATGTCTTGGAAACATACCAAAAACTAAAAAACCTTTGCAAGGCCTATCTTTTTTTCATGAAGGATTTGATAATTGACAAATACTATGTTTGTTGTGAATTGTGATGATGAAAAAAAGGCATTATATCTTGAAGACATACAAAAAAATTTCAAGGCCTATCTTTTTTTATGAAGAATTTGATTACTGAGGTATTTTGATTTTGATGGTGGATTAAAAAATAATATGAATGCGGCTTGGCCTACGTTCGGATACACCAAAAAACATAAAATAGTGTATTTATAGTGCCCTCTTCATACATATCCCCTCTAGCTTTGGGGATCATATACACTACTTCGCGCTCGATCTCACAAGTTAGGTATTGAAGTTGCATCATGGTATCAAAATGTAACGAATTTGAAGGCATGTAAAGTATGCAATGAGGGCATGGTAGAGGATGAATGTCACTTGCTTGACGTATAGTGCAATTCATTCAAGATATGTTGACATACTAAGGAGTGATAACTTAAGTGTCATACTTAAGACACCACCTAGACGGTTGAGCTCATATATGTATGCTTTATTCACGCTTAGAGACTTCTTACTTCAATGTATAAATACCCCTTTTTAGGAAGGAGACACATATCAAGAACACATGTATACTCTGATCCCATAGGTCAAAATTGGTCTCTTTATGGACGATAAAAATTCTAATTCTAATTCTAATGTATATGTGAATGATGGGACGCATTACATTTTTCTTCATGGCATACTCTACAACGATTTACTTTTCTTAGAGCATGTGCCATGTCCATGTGAATGATGGGATGTGCTACATTTCCTTCATGACATACACTACAATGATTAAAGGGTTTTTTACGACATATTTTGAGACAAATATTATCGTAAAAGCTATCCACATAAATAGCTTGTCCACAACACTTAATGAAATTCTAGGTACCATGCATTATAAAATTGCAAACATTTCATCATATTCTGGTTACATGAAAACCACACCTGCCAAATTAGGAACCGATAAGTAGAGTTCCCCAAAAGAGTATCCTCCACATCAAAAACATGGAATACTTCATAATCTTGATCAATATTTTTCTATGTTATTAAGCAAAGGAAAATATTCCACATCGATTTTGAAGATTAATTTCTGACATTTTCATAAATGTCTTATTTCCCAGTAGACTAACGTCTTATTTTTATAAATGTCTTATTTCCCAAGTCAATCAATTCCTTAAAGAGATAAAATTATTACGACATCTTCTTCAAAAACAACTAATGTCTCGCATTTTCAAAAATTTAATTGAACCTTGTAAATATTTAGGATGTGTATGAAAGTTATGATATATAGTAGTCGTATGAGCATGTCCCAAATATATCGAAAATTAAATCAGAGAAGTATTGGAACAAACACTAAACACCAATAATCGAGAAGTGATTAGACTATCTCATTCGATTGAGGGGAATATGGAGCATTCCTAAATGACACAAGGAACATGACAACATGTAAGCATCATAAGAAAAGGGTAATGTGTTAAAGCATGATAAATTACGGACATCTAGGTCACAAAGGAAAAGGATGTGTACAATTCAACATTGGGAGCATTATCACAATAAACTACATCGACATTATGGCATTGAACTACATCAAGTACATTCCAAATGGGTGGACCTCGTGATTTTAGCCCCTTTTGTTCAAAATATATTATAGACATGATTCCTCCCATCTTTGGAATATCTAGATTTATTTAGAAGATCTAACTATTGTTTTATCAAAACCTTTAAAAGTTTTGAAATCAATTAAGCTATAATGCAGTAGTTTACGCATATCCCTTTTGTGGCATATTCTTTTCGAATCCATTTAGTTATCACTTACTAGCACTTATTAGCACTATCTCTTGACCCTTTTTGGCCTTTGTTGAGCTAAAATAGACATTGCATGAAAGATACTCTACAAAATATGAACCTATAATTTCAACCACCCAACCCATTTGGGTGTCTATTGTTGGCCACCAAACTTTTAACCATGTTCATCTAAGACATTGAAAATGTCATTGTAATTATGATGGTTGATAAAAGGACATTCTCGTCTTCATTATTAAAAATATATACCTTTCCAACCTCTCCCTATCATATCATCTATCACCAATAATTCAAGGTCCCAAAATGTCTTCGTCTAAGTTGCAATAAAATTGTCTGGAAATTCAAGGAAAGAATGCACTACCAACAGTTTCTTAACTATGGATGGCACATAAAAAAGATAAAGGTGGAATGTTTTCATATCCACTTGGATCTTCAGCAAAAGATGGGTACCCAACAATGGGTTTCTTGAGCAATCCTCTTATTTCTAAGGTTCTATGTTTCACATTTGTCGATTGGTCCCACGTGTGCTACGCATGATTATGCTTGGAGAAAACACAATAAATAGAAATATATTAAAACTCTATGCATGGCTGCTCAAAGTAATTTTGTGCGGTGCAGAGCCAAAAGGATACAAATATCTTCATAATGTTGGACATGACTTCCAAATCTCTCCAATTATGATGGAATGTTCCAAGGGCGCATTGCAGGTCAGGTGGATTGGTCACATTGCTTGTACAAGAAACTCTTTTACAGATAGTAATGGACAATAGCTCTCAATGGTAGCTTCATTATTCCATCCATGAGTTCCACAAGAAATTCTGCCATCGATGAATTGTGTGTATCCATATATAGACACATACGCACTCATATACACCATCTCTATTTAGCAGGCATTCGAATCCAAAATATAAAAGTTACAAAATAAAGGCATTGCAATAGCAGAAAATTCTATTTTAACAGCTGCATAAACACATCATATGAATAAAAAAATGGTTATCAGTGTGAAAAATAGAATATTTACATGCATAGGGGTGGTAGCTTGGCTTTTTATGGAGACACTTCCCAAATTATCATGAATTACATGGGCATTCCATTAGAGAATGCTGCAACCAACTTAGCAACTCTGGTTCCCATTAACCTAGCTCTTGGTTGACCTACTACTTCCGATTCATTTACCATCATCTCATCCTGCTTGCAATAACTATCCTGATCATTTGTCAGTTTGACATCAGAATCGCCTAAGTTGGCAACAGACACCCCAGAAAATCGGCTTCTTGGTTGGAATGCTTTAGCGTCATTGACAAAATCCTTGTCATTATGTTGGTCTATTCTCAACTTTGTATTGAAACTTGTTTGTGGCTTCATTTTAGATTGACTGGAATTTGTATTACTTTGGTGAGAGAAGTGAAAACTTGCAGTTTTTGCGACCATCACACCTTGCTTTCGAACTTCATCCACACTCTTAGAGGTACTTGGATCATTAATGTTTTTGCTCAAGGATTCACCTATTCATTCACATCAAAATACATTATGTCAAAAAATAATAGATAAATGGTTTTAGTCAAGGTTCATCTTTGAAAACATTGACAAAAATATAAACAAACAAAAATTGTATTCTTTGCTCCAGGGTTGACTTACTAATGTCAACAATAAATAAAATAAACTGCTAATGCTCTTTCAAACCCTGAGAAGACTTACGGGGTTCGAGGGGTGCCCGAATTTCAGTGCTTTTATTCTGTCCTAGACACTGTACCACATCATTCTCTTTCGCATGCCTTCCTGCATCTCCGTCTCCTTCTATCAGACACTTCCTGTTATTTCAGTCAGTCAACTAGGACCTAATCAGCTAGTATATATTCTAAACAAACAAAAGTATACAAACATGGATACCGATAAATATGATGCTTAAAAGGACACTTTCATCCAAAAGAAGTCGTATAAATAGGCCCAACCGAACTGATACTACACACATGCAATTCTTTTTTTCTAAAAAACAAAACGGATCTCTACTGTCACTTTTGGTAACTTTGAAGACATTCGTTTTTGAAAAAACCATTTTGCCTTTCAGATAAATGAGGAGAATTTGTACCTTGGTAGAGAAGTATCCCTTCTTTCGAAGTTATCAGACCCTGACTGTAAATGATCAAATTGCCTCTTCAGCTTATCAATTGCACTGCCACATAACAATGTGCATTAAAGTTCTATCAAGTGCCAAAATTTGATGAGATATATATGCATATGGGTCGTTTTTACACTTACAAACCTGGCGTAAAAGAATCTTGATTGATCACTACTGTGATTGCTTAAGTATTGTTTCAGCATCTGCGGATGGTATTCGAGTATCTGGAAAACAAGATAGCCCTTACTGCTGAAATTGGCAATAGAAACCCACGCCAGATGCTAATTGTAATGTCAAAATTAATACGTTTGAACATTAACTGCTGCAGAATCATAGAGTGCCTTTATGTTTTTGAAAAATAGACTACTCCAAAGGCAGTGGTCATGGTGTTGACGTCAATTGAGATGTGTAATCAAAAGAAATGCTATTTGAAGAAGTTCTGCATTGAAAAAACATGTTATCTGCTATGAAATTGTTCCAGGTTGACTCTAACTCAAACGTACCTCTCTATAAATCAAACCTCGCAAATCATCCTCTGTTAATCGTTTCCTTTCAAAATCAAAATCAGCTTTGGCAATTGGCAGTGAGGAAGGCTCTTGCTCAATATTTGCTAGCCCCTTGAAGTATGGATGTGCCAAAGCCTACAGAAGAAATATGGAAGTCCATGATATATAAAAGGGAACTTTTACATGAAATGTTTAAACATGATCCAGTATATAGATTTATCAATAGTTTTAATAGATACATTCTCACCTCTTGTGCTGTCAGACGATCTTTCGGATCAAATTCAAGAAGCCTCTTCAAGAGTCTGACTGCCATTGGATCGGCATGTGGAAATTTTTGCTGAAATGGGAATGGTGGCTTTTTGCGCATATTATTCAAGTGACATTTTGCCTTCTCATTGCTGATCTAATACCAATGAAGCAGGAACAAATAATATAAGGTCGCATGATAAAAATGGTCTCCCAGGAAAGAGAGCTTTAATTCACACTCAATATATACAATCTCTTCTGCAGGTGTATTGCGTCCATAACCCTAATTCAAGTCTTCCAAACATCCCATCTAATTGCAAGATCTCATTATGCCATTTTGCACCAAAGGGTGATCTCTCTTGTGTTAACTACCTAATCATATTGGTTTACAAATATTCTTGATATGACTACAAGTGGTTCTGGCAGTGATTTTGGCTAATATATGGGGTATTCACACATGTTAGTAGCCCTCAATGTGAAGCATCACTTTCTTAATCCCTACACCCTACCACAAGATCTACATCAAGAAATGAGGTCTTTCAATTAAAGTTTTAAGTAGGAATTGTATGTTTTTGGTGTTATGACATGGAAAAAACATTAGGATATCATATCGAAGAGAGTAATTTGGCATAGAAGCAAAAGTAAAATAGTTTCAACTTGAATACCTTTTGAGACATTCAATGCCAAATAATTCAGGTGTTTGTTCCAATTTAACAGCATCTTCTTCTATCCTTTCATAGAATGGTTCCCCCCTAACATTAGCTTTCCTGCCCTCTCTTAAAACCATTGGAAAGTAATGCTCGATCATATTCCTAAATATTATTGTTTTAGCGTAGACACACAATCCTAAACAAGCACATAATATAATAATAATGTTTGCGCTGTTAAGGAACAGAAACCTGTGAAATAACCTCCTCTGAAGGAGTTCCCAATAGATCAGTTATAAGATCTAGTTGATGAACCACATTCTTCCCAGGAAATAGAGGTTTTCCAGTCAGGAGCTCAGCAAAAATGCACCCAATACTCCATATATCGACTGCAGTTGTATACTGCAAGAAAAGTAGGAAATAAATGACTAAGCGATGAATGACACACCACATACACTTGATCTGATCAACTTCCAAGAATTTAGCCCAAAAAATATTACTAATTCCTGAGAAACTATGAAGAAATGGAAACCATATACGCAATTAAGAAATGGCTTCAAATTTGAATATGATGGTGAGTACACATGGAGAACTGTTGGCAAAACTCAATACCTTTGTGTAAAATGATCCACAAAGTTCTGGTGCTCGATACCACCTTGTGGCCACATAATCCTGTTTAAGAGATGAATCGACAAGTTTTAGTTATGCTCTTTAGACATAGATGTTAGACAGAATTCTGCAACAAAAGTTCCAAAGATTGGGGCCACTCACTGTCCAGAAAATGGCTGAGGATGAACCAGTGAAAGTCACCCGCGCTAGACCAAAATCACATATCTTAAGTTTGCAGTCAGAATTCGCCAATACATTCTTTGGTTTCAGATCCCGATGAAATACATTTGCTGCATTACAAATCAAATGAAATTTGAAATGTTTTGGTTCCAATACAACAACAAAGTGTGCTTTTTGTGTCTTTCTAAAATAATAAATGTTAACATTACCATATCCTTTGGATTTACATGAAAAAACTTTCAACAACAGAGCATTTTTCAGTTTCAATTTACCCATTTGTTGATACTTTATATACCAAATCAACCAAACACCCATATCCCACCCTATGTCAACCCTGAATATTGGTCTCAATATAAGGCAAGAATGCCTATTGATCGTATCCAACCTTATCTCATTACCAATATGATTAGTAATGCTCATAGAGCCCTCACACTACTTCACACTCGATCTCACAAGATAGGTATTGAAGTTGCATCATGATATCAAAATGCAACGAATTTGAAGGCATGTAAAGTATGCAATGAAGGCATGGTAGAGGATGAATGTCACTTGCTCTTAACATGCTTGGCATATAATGCAATTCGTTCAAGATATGATGACATATTAAGAGGGATAACCTAAGTGCCATACTTAAGACACCACCTAGAAGGTTGAGCTCATATGTGTATGCCTTATTCACGCATACAGACTTTGAGCTTCAATGTATGAATACCCCTTTTTAGGAAGGAGACACATATCAACACATGTATACTCTGGTCCCATAGGTCAAAACTGACCTCTTTATGGACGATAAAAAAAACATGCCTCAATTTACCCAGTTGTCCCATGACACTTCACATTCCAAACCAAATAAACACATCTATCCTTCCCAGATCACGTGTACAATTCATTTGATGAATAATATTCTTTTCAAGATGAGATGTAAGCATTTAGGTATGCACATGAGCCAAAAGAACCCATATTGCACATGGAGCGTTTGGGAAAAATAAAGGAAAATTTGAGGGTATTTTGGGAAAAAAAACTATAACCTTTCCTCCTAAGGATGACATATCTCTCCTTAAATCACCGGTGCATTTTTTGCTATACTCAACAGTGATGGATATATTTTATGACAAAATAATAGCTAGATCAAAATGACATTAGCAAGAATCCAATTACCTGTATGCAGGAATTTTATAGCTCGGAGAAGCTGATATAAGAAGTATTGGAAATGCTCAGGTGCTAAATCATCATTAGCTTTAATAACCTCATGAAGATCTGCTTGCATGAGCTCGAACACAACATAAATGTCTTTGAAATCACGAGGAGAAGAAGGTAAAAGAATATGTTTAATTTGAACTATATCAGGATGTCGAAGGAATCGAAGAAGTTTAATCTCTCGGAGTATTCTGGTTGCATCTGATACATGCTCAAAAACATCAGTGATCTTCTTAATAGCTACTTTCTCCCCTGTTTGTTTATCAATGGCTGAGCATACCAAGCCATAGCTTCCTTTTCCGATAATCTCTTGGATTTGATATCTATTCACCTCACCGTAATCTGAGAAGAAGTTGACCTTCACCATCGCCGATAAACTACTTTTCTTTCTCTCTCTCTAAGGTATGTAAGAGGTTTGTCTTTGTAATTAGGGTTTCTGAAAAGTAGGACGAATTTTCTGATCCAAGGTATCATACTGAGAACAGAATTACCATGACCTCAAGTTTTTCTTTGAGAAATCTACCAATAAGTTTCTCTCCTTCCATCTCTCTATCTTTGTAGAATGATGTATGTATGATGTTATCTTCAGAATTATGGTTTCTCAAAAGGATAAAGAAATGTCTGATTCAAAGAATCACAATGAGGGTAGATTTGCCATAGCCTCACGATGCATAAAAAAAAACACTCCTTTGAGCAATAGATTACGGTTCATGAACGTTTATAGTACTTTCTGGAAAATGAAACAGCATAACCTTATAATGCATCAAAATATCTTCTCTTTGTGATTAGGTTACCAAAATCATATAGCAGTTTCCTGAGACTCAATCACCGTAGCTCTGTAATGCATCAAAGACCTCCTCTGTCTGATTCAGGGATTCTCAAAAGCATCAAACTGCCTGATTTAGGGTTCTGGAGAAGCATATAACTGTGTGATTTAGGGCTTAGGGGAAGAGTGTAACCATGGGTTTAGGGTTTCCGAATCGCCTTATATTGCATCGAAACATCTTTTCTTTGAGAGTTTCAGAAAATGCATTCATATAATCAGTAAAAGATATGTCTTTCACCAAATCCTGATGATCGATTATGGTCTTTACCAAAAATTATATGTGCAATAGGTAAGGTCAAAACCATCACCTGACGATTCATCAGGGTTTTTTCTCAGAATTAGATGTGGAATCTCTGGAAAGACGGTTGATCTTCACAGTATCAAGAAGAATCACTCTCTCTCTCTCAAATATGTAAGCATGTATGTAGGTGTATATACAAATATATTTATATACACCTATCTATGTAAAAAAATTCCATAGCCTTGCACAATGCATCAAAACACCTTTTTCTCTGTACTGTGTGATTCAGGGTTTTCTAGATATAAAAAATTCTGATCAATGGAAAATTTCTCTATATGTAATACAAATCGAATTTCTGACCAAAACCAAGAATAACTCTCTTACCCGCATTCAAATCTCTCTCTGACGACTAGACTCAAAATGCCCCAATGTTGAAAGATCAATGGCGAATCCGTATCGAGCTGAAACGAAATGAACGTAGAGAGAGGGAGAGATCCAAATCTTTATCTCATGGTTTGATCTGGGGCCCTGGTTTTGAAACATCAATGGCGAATACGCATAGAGCTCAAAAATCAAAGGGACATTGGAGATGTATACATATGTATGAATATTCTTCCGGATTATATAATCAATCTTTGAACTGTCGAACACCTAATCCGGGGCCTAAGCTTTTCGTTTTTTTTTGTTTTTTTTTTTGGGGTGAGAGCTGGTTATTATTCAGGGAGAAACAGAGGAGAGGAACAGAGGGATGCTCTGTTTCTCTCTCTCTCTCTCTCAAACACACACATATGTATGTACAAATTTGGATGATGAGATTCATTAGATGAAGAAGAGGTTCCATTCATTCAATTCATTCATTGATTCATGTCCATCCATCCATCCATTCAAGCCGTTAAGCCAGGTTTCACGGTTCGGTTCGGTTCGGTTCAAACCGAATCGTTGCCAATTGTTAATCTCTCTCTCTCGCTCGCTCGCTCTCTCTCTCTCTTTGGCTCCTTTCTCTTTTCTTTTCAGTTGGACACCCAATGCAATGCTTGCTTCGTGATCACATATTATACATATACATACATTTATGTCCGACAAGCTTACAATGCTTCTTCAGTAAAAACTCCATAGCCTGCAATCGATACATTCATTCATCCATCCATTCCTTTGTGACCCATCCCTTGGGACCAACTTTTGTCGTAGACAAATTCTCATGGAACTGGGGAGAAAGGCATGAACGAGGTAACCCCCATCCTTCATGAAAACGACAAGTGCCATTTAGTCATGTTTGTAACCCATTTCTCTTTTGGGTGCCACAACGTGGAGATTCAGAAAGGTCAAGTGTAGGTATAGCAAGTATGTAAAGAGAGGAACTACAATACGTGATGGCTATTTCTGAAAGAAACGTGTGGGCATGTGTTCATGTAGTAGAGGCACCTATATGCATAGCGGATTGATCATTTGGGGGGAGGGAGATCATTATGGTGACATGCTTTTGTGTTTGACAAGACCAATCCCTTTTTGTTATTTGTGCTTCGAGGCTACTAAATATGCTAATGAAGGGATTGTGTTGGTCATTGGAGACATGAAATCAAGAATTAGAGATATGCCAATAGAAATCAAAGGCTTTGCTTGACATTCATTGAGCATAATAGTATGATCAATATGAACCTTCTCATGGATGTTTTCGGTGGGTCAACATCATGAAACTTGCGTTCTCTCTTTTTATTTGGATTTTTGTCAATATGCTTACACTCTCTCTCTCTCTCTCTCTCTCTCTCTCTCTCTCTCTCTCTCTCTCTCTCTCTACGATTTCTATTTGGGCAAGGGATTCTTGTAACCTGTTCATGCATGCAGTCTCTCTAGACTCTCTTGTTTCTTTGAATTCTAGCTTGGGAGAATTTAGGACCTACCATTATGAGCAATATCTCTTATCTCGATTGCCTCTCTCACTCACATTCACAAAAGTCTTGGTTGGACATTTTCGATTTGTATCATAATAAGACATAACATTATCGTTGACTCTATCTCCTTGTAGGTCGGCTCCACACAAGTTTGCCAATTGCATAGGAAAAGTGTGATTAAGAACTAAATTACTAATATCGTGACCTTCATTCCACATACTCCAACTAGCTACATTAGGAGGAGAGGGTTGTATGACAAACAAAGAAGAAAGGAGGAGAGAGAAAGGCACACACATACATATTTTTATTAAAAAAAATTTGAACTTTTTAGTTACAAAACATTAGCGTTTGTAGGCTTTTGACATATGGTCGGGCAACAATAACGATGACATTAAATTAATAGAGTGGCTCATTCATTACAGGTTCTTTGAACAGTGCATTGATTACAAAGTCTAAAACTATGTGGTAGCCAAATTCCTAAGTACACCTAACTCCATTGGCCAACTTGATCGAAGGAATAACAACTAGGACCTAACATTGTGAGCACATCCAACCCATGCTTCGGATTCTAATTATGTATACATTATGACAAAAGAAGAGATTGTCAATAGCCCCTTGCCCTCATCATGTGTACTCCTCAATTACTAAAAACCAAGAATATTGAAAATATGGGTTATCAAAAGCATACTTCCCTTGCAACACATGCTTTTGCTTAATTGCATAACATCCTAATGGGGAAGATGATATTATGTCTTTGCATTAGTTATTGTGCTAGGCCTATACCTTAGTGGTAAACCAAAATTATTTTACATGCACCTAATCATGTATCATAATAATTGTTGACAATATGTTGCATGTTGAATGTAGGGGTATATATATCAACCGAGTCATACCACTCTTTGCTCTAGCACATACCTAGTGGTTGTACATTCTTAGACCTAGTTTGGACGAGGAGTGATCATAAATGCTGAAACACCACACCTTCTGCATTGGACTATGTCGCAATATAAGGATAGCCATGACCAAATTTGAGGATTGGGCTTCAATTGTTGACTCGTGCATGTTCATATAGAATATGCAAAGGTAAAGGCAACTTGTGAGGTTAGCGAGCTCACCACTTGTTCAATCTTAAGACTCATATGCACTAAGAACAATAAACAAAGCTTTATGTGATGGTATTTGTGTAACTACTTAAGTATGGAAAAACAAGGTGCTCTTGTATTTAGTTATGGGTTTAATATTGTTGCAAACATAGAAGATATTCGGCTGATTGATGCATTTGAAAAAGTAAGGTTGCCTTGACACCTAAAGTTGATTTCACATGATGGCGGATTAATATGGCTTAAACATGTGAGCATATTCTAGTTTTGTTCTATGAAAGAAATTATTTGATGGTGGAGGGGCCGGAACCAAGGGAATCAATCATTTCTCATGTATCTCTCTAATCGAGGATTGGAAACCAAGGCTTATCATAATGTATGAAGTTGCTTCAAAATTAACAGATTTCGTTATGTTTTTATTTCCACAATTTTTAGCTATTAAAAAATAGTCTCACTTGCTCAAAGCCCATGTCCTTGTACACATCACATATATCTCGAAGCTAGTAATGCAATTGGTTTCTATCAATGTTTCTTAGATTAGCAATTGCAGTCAAAACCCTCTCACAACAAGAGCAAGTAAATCGTAAATGCAATAGTAGTACCAAAGTTTGTAATAGATTCCACGGAGTTGCCAACTTAGCTTAGTGAAAAATAACATTGCGTTGTTGATTGGGATAAGGACATTTACTAACATATTTATTTCTTTGATGTCTATGTACTCTGCCTCATAGCTTATGTTCATCATGTACATGCATGTAGCATGCTATATGATTCGATCAAAAAACCTCTAGGTCTTAAAAATGTTGAAGGTTATAAAAAGAATTGTCATTGCATCTTTCCACCCCTCTCAACGTGTGAGTAGACAAAGACTTTGTGGATAAAGTGGTGGTATTATGAAGTGCATGAACAACGGTTGAGTTTTGGAAAGAGGTCATAAAAAACAATCTTATAGGCATATGCAAGTAATTAACATGATTTGTTTAAAGCCTAAAAAAAGTAAAGAGCAAAAAAACAAAGTTTCCAAGATCTAAAGTTCGGCCATATAAATACATCGTGCACAAACAAATTTACGAATTTTCTTTCTTTTTTCTCTTCAATGTGTGGTTGTATTCAGATGCGGAAGAGATCTAACAACACAGAAAATCCAAACACATACGTACATTTGAGTTATTCGAGAGGGGCCCAAAAAAATTTGATGATTGAATGATCCCAAACTTTACTTACTTACATATGGTTGTGACGCATCACCTATTTCCTTCCATTCTCTCCATGAAAGTACTCAGGATCTCTTAACACGAGGGGTCATTAACTTTGAGAGGTGTGTTGTCGCACATCGACGCATCCCTTTTGTCGGGGGAGGGGGACATGAGCAAAGATCAAGTGGGAGAGGTGGCTTCGAAAAGTCGAATAAGCAACACATTTAGAGAAAAACTGTAGTGTTCGACGAGGAAATTGTCTCAACAAAGGGGGGGGGGAGGGGGGCAAGCAACCCGCAGCTCAACTTCAATGTGTGGAGGCATCGATTATCTATCAAGTCATTGGAGAGGCGATTCCTACAGATCACACACACACACACACACATCTCATTCTTCTCCTTCTCCTCCCCCATGCCCCACAATTGTCGGCCCCACAATTGTCACACACACACATACACACACATCTCCTTCTCCTCCTCCCCCATGCCCCACGATTGTCGGCCCCACAATTGTCACACACACACATACACACACATCTCCTTCTCCTCCTCCCCCATGCCCCACGATTGTCGGGCCCACAATTGTCACACATACACACACACAAACACACATCTCCTTCTTCTCCTTCTCCTCCCCCATGCCCCCATGCCCCACGATTGTCACCCCCCTTACCATTGTCACATCCCGGACTTTCATGTTCTAGTGAAATGATATGTGGGGTTGGGGCGCATGGGTTTACTACTGGCCAACAATTGGGCTCTCTTGTCGCTCTCTCTCTCTCTCTCTCAGTCTTAGTCTGAGTTTCTCAATGAGAAGAGAGCCTCTTGTAAGAAGAGATGCGAGAGACGAAACAAGGAAGTGACATCGATGATGAGGTCATTCGATCGAGAGAAGGGTTTTTTTGTTATAGAGAGAAAGTGGGGAGGGTGCGTGTGTGTAAAAAGAGTGGTGGAAGAGAAAGAAGAAGTGGTCTTCTTTGTAGATTGGTCTCTATGTCTCTCTTTTGTTAAGTCTCTTTCTCTTTCTCTCTTTCTCTCTGTCTCTGTGTCTCTCTGTTTGCACTTTCTACATCAGCATGAAGAGAGAGAGAGAGAGAGAGACATGTGTGTGATTTGGCAACTTTGGTGATTAGTTAAATCTTTGTGTATTTATTTCTTTCCCCCTTTTCTCCCCAATTTTGTTTTTTTTGTTTTTTTTGTTTCTATAAAGAGAGAAGAAGGTTTATATATAAGCTTCTTCTTCTTTTTTCTTCCCCCAAAAAGTTATATATATAAGCTTTTTTGAGCAGTAAATGGAGAATGATAGGATGAAAAATTTTAATTCATAAAAGGCCAATCAATCATTCATCCATCCTCTTTTCTGTTCTTTCAGAATCTCTCTCTCTCTCTTTTTCCACCATTGATCCAACCCTAACCCTATGCAAAGAAGGAAAGGAAAGGAAAGGAACAGAGCATTGAGGAAGAAAACAGAGCAATGATGGTTTGATGAAAGAACAGCCATGGCTCTAATGCTTTGGTAGATTAAGAAGAAGCAGCAGCTAAAAGAGGATCAAAGAAAAGGAAAAAAGAACAAAAAAAAAAAAAAAAAACCCCACCCCCTCCCTACCCAAATCAGCAATCTAGAGGTAAGATCTTCTTCTCCATATGGCCATGGCTGCAGCTAGCCCTGGTCTTTTTCTGCTGCAAATTTGAAAAGAGCCCACTCAGGAAAACAGAGTCTTTCATCACATCGGAAAGAAAAGCCATTTACAAACCTAGCACAGGACTTGCATCACATCTAAGATGGCTAATCAATCAATCAATCAATCAATCAATCAATAGGTAAGAGTCAACCCTAACCCGAGAACAGGTATCGCATCACAGCAAAAGAAGGCAATTCGATATATATGATAAACCCTAATCCGACCGTGAACAACTTCTTGCACAGCAGAAAAGGTAAGGTAAATCAAGAGATAGAGAAAACCCTAATCCTAGAACAGAGGTTGCAGGTTGCATCACATTTGATATCTCTTTTGCAAAAGATTAACTCAGAACTAGAGAGGGAAGCCAATAGATGGAATGAACCCTAACCATTGAATAGATCTTGCATGGCAAACAGAAAGGGAAGTAAATAGATACAATGAACTCAAACCGATGAACAGAGCTTGCATAACATATAGAACGGCAAGTCAACAGATACAATAAACCCTAAATCTAACCTTAGAGCAGAGATTGCATCAGATTTGGAAAGGAAAGTCAACAGAAAGAATAAATCCTCACCCTAACTCAAACCTCAGAATAGATCTTGCATCGCCTCTAAAAGGCAAGTCAATAGATGGAATAAACCATAACTCTAATCCTAAACCAAACCCGAACCCTAAAACAAATCTTGCGTCACAACTAGAGAAAAGCCTAACCATAGAACAGAACTAGCATCATATCTAGAAGAAAACTCAATAAATAGAATAACTCCCAACCAAACATAGAACAGGACTTGTGACAAATAGAGGAAGACAGTTCAATAGATAGAGTAAATCCTAATCTTAACCCAAACCTAGAACAGAACATATATCAGAACCAAAATAATCCCTAACCCTAACCTTAGAACATAGCTCAGTTCGCATACAGGAGGCTAATCAAGCGATATAATGAACCCCAACCATAACCCCAACTCTTACCCTTACTCTTATCCTTATCCTAACCCTAATTCTAAACCCGGAGAGGACACTGTTCTCGACGAGCTTATGGATCTAGATGCTATTCTTTCAGAGGCTACATCGGAATGTAATTATATAATGGGTTTTTCACCCACTGCTTTTTCTCCTTATTCCTCTGATACTTTCCTTTCTTTTCCTCTCTTTTCCTCTAGTCCTCCACCTTTCCTCGACTCCCCGAGAGGTATTAATCCATACTCTCTAAGCCCTGGATTTTCCTCTCCAATTATCCAACCTTCAATAGATTCCAATCCAAATTACAACGTTAAGGAACAAATTTCTGACATTTCTTTGCATTCATTGCACCGCATTCCTATGTCCATCTCCGGGCCAACGAATGTTTCTCCTTCTTCTCAAGTGATAAACCATAGGCATCTCCCACAAGAAGGAGCGATGGAAGATACCGTATCAGAAGCAATAGACCGCGAGTCTCGATTGTGTGTTACAGATGTAATTGAAGCGAAGAAGTCTAAATTGAAATTTCCATATTCAAGTTATCAACTACAGGAAAAACACATTACGACTTGGAATGATTCGGCATTGGGTAATCTACCTTTTACTGATCGGATTAAACTTGCACTTACAAACTACTTACATTTATCTGGCAATGGTATTCTCGTACAAGTATGGGTACCTCAGAAGCATGAAGACAGGGTTTTCTTAAGCACTTATAGACAGCTAAGTTTATTGCACAAGCCCAACAATGATTCCCTTTCTAAATATAGGGAGATCTCTAATAATTATAAGTTCTCGGTTGAGCAAGATGATCCAGTGGCATTACCTGGGCTTCCGGGTCGAGTCTTTCTAAAGAAGCTTCCGGAATGGACACCAAATGTGCAATTTTACAGTAAGAGTGAGTATCTCCGAGTCGAAGATGCAGTACACTTTGGTATTCGGGGATCATTGGCTTTGCCTGTCGTAGAGAAGGGTTCGGGTCGTTGTGTCGCGGTTCTTGAGCTAGTTATGTCGAAAGAACAGTTGGAGTACAAGAATGAGATTGAAAGCGTTTGTGAAGCCCTTAATGTAATGTGAAAAATGTTTGATTAGCGTAACTTCAACTGATATTTCTAAATTTTTGAAATGATATTCTTGCAAAGAAGATAAACACTTTCTTAATCATGGTTTTTCTTTGATTCTTACAGAAGGTCAACCTTGGGAGCGTGGAGAAGCCGTCTCACCTTCCACTTCAGGTATTGTATCTTGACTGTTTCATTCGTTCCCCAAATATCTCCTGCTTATAAGGTTTCCAACTAATTCTGCCTATAGATTCTCCAAGTGACTCTTGCTCATGGATTTTCCAGTTAACGCTGGATTGTAATTCTTTAGCCAATAGCTGCTGATACTAAATCTTGATCATAGCTTATCCTACTAAGTCTTGTTTGCATCAGGTGTCAGAAACCTCTAGACAACTGGTTCTCAAAGAAATCTTCGAGATCTTGATGGCAGTTGGTGGGGTCCATAAACTTCCACTGGCTCAGACATGGATTCCTTGCCGGTTTTCTAATGTTCTTGATCAAACGGGAGAGTGCCATTTTTCTGGTCCAGCTAGCTGTGATACCACCAGAGTAGGTCTTTTTACTGGGGATGGTCCCCATTACCTCACCGATTCCAGGATTGCTAAGTTCAGAGAAGCATGCTCAGAGTACTTTCTGGACACTGGACAAGGCGTTCCTGGTAAAGCATTGGTTTCCAATGAACCTGTCTTTTGTTCTGATGTCAAAGGCTGTAGCAAAGAAGAATATCCACTTTGTCATCATGCTCGGATGTTCAATCTCCACGCAGCTGTTGCTATTCGGCTTAGAAGTGTGCATACGGGTAAGAATGACTATGTGTTGGAGTTCTTCTTACCACAATCATGCTTGGATCCCGAAGAGCAACAGTTATTGCTGAATGCAATTTCTGTAACTATGCAATGCATTTGCAGAAGTTTGCGCACAATCACCATTGAAGAATTGCAAGAGGAAAAGACTAACTTGAAAGGCATAGACTTACATGCAAATCTGTCAGGTAGCAGTGATGATCTCCCATTACTGAAGCCGTATGGTTCAGGTTGTGATTCAAGTTCCGTGTCTACTGAAGTGTCTATCCCTAATGATCAAGTGCATGTCCAAAGAGAGAATAATATTTCTTCCCAACTTGGTGAGCGAATTAATAGGCAACAAGATGCCTTGTCATCCTCTCAACTCAATGAGCGAATAAATGGGCAGCGAGAAAACTTGCATTCGTCACGAATTAGTGAACAAGTTATTCCTCATTGTGATATGAGGTCAAGTAGTTCTGTCATCGTAGATAAATCAAGACCACCTCAGTCTCATACAGATGAGAACTATTCGTCCCAGAAGTCAGTAAAAGAATTGCATGAAGATAGAACCAGCACTAAAGGGCAGTCTGAAAGCAGGCGCCGGGGGATGACGGAAAAATCTGTTAGCCTCAGTGTTCTGCAACAATACTTTGCTGGTAGTTTAAAGGATGCTGCTAAAAGCCTCGGTGGTATGCAATCTCTTCTTTCTTTTACATCATTAATGATACTTTTGTCTAATGTGCTTCGTCAAGTGTATGCAACTTGAAATTAATGACTCTTTACTTTAGCTGGGATGTTTTCTGCTCTAGATTGACGAAATTGTATCTATGCTTCAGCAGTTATGGTTTGAATATCCATGTCATAGACAATAGCACAACTTATTCTTGAAAGTTGTGGTTTTCTGAAATATAAAGTAAAGCCTTATAAACCAAGTCAAGACCCAATGATATACAGATTAAAGGGTAGAAGTGGTTGATAAAATGATTCATTCCACTCTTCTTGACATGAAAGTGTTATATGGAACATAGGTTTCCACTGTCCTCTTCTTTTGTTCCAAGGATTTGCCAACCTTTTATTTCCTCGAGTATTAGATTCGATCACAACTTATTGTATTTGATTTCTCTGTGTCTGTCTTATGAATATCCCTGATTTTTTGTTCTAATGTTTGGTTACTCTCGGTTTTCCTCTTCTTTATTGTTTCAAGGATTTGTCACCCTTTTAGTTCCTCAAGGAAGTTAGATTTGCTCATAGATACTTGTATGTGATTTCTTCTGTATACGTTTGCATGTGCATTATAGATGTCCTCAATGTTTTTGTTCTAGTGTTTGGCTACTCCTTTTTGCCACCTTAAATAAGTATTATTGAGTTGTGCTTATTCCCTTTAGGATCTTTATGTGTGTGGGGTGTGGATGTATGTTATAAATTGTTATAAATGCCGTAAAATGTATATGACACAGTGTGTCCAACAACACTGAAGAGAATATGCCGGCAACATGGGATCTCAAGGTGGCCATCGAGGAAGATCAACAAGGTCAACCGCTCACTCAAGAAGCTGCAATGTGTGATTGACTCAGTAGAGGGTGCAGATGGTACCTTGAAAATAAATAATCTGTCAGCTCTAGCAGCAGCTGTAAAGCGTGTACAAACAAGCAGTGACAACAGCTCAGCAATTGAACTGGGTGGGTGGGCCCTCTCATGGGAGGCTAATAATGGAAAACCTCCCTCTTTAGATTCTACGAAGGACCATAGTTTGGGTGATTCCTCTTTCTCTACAAGTATAGGACCTGTGATTTTAGAGAGAGAAACGACTGGATGCAAGTTTTCTGAGAACATGCCAATGGCTTCAGTGGCAAGAGATGATTCATGTTCTCCTTTAGGGAGAACTTCACTTGATATGGAAGCGGTTGGGTGTAGTAGCGCAGGGAAGGAAGCTAGTGACCAGGTCAGAGAGCTGAGCGAAATGCAAGTAGATGAACTTCCTTCAAGAAGAAAAACATTTGGGGTTCATGTGAATAATGAGCAACCTTCAACAATATTATTTGAAGTAAATGGGAATAACGGACATCCTCTAAGAGGACAATTATTTAAGGTCAATGGGAATAATGAACATCCTTCAAGAGGAAAAACATTTGAAGTAAGGGAGAATCACATTTATCCAAATATTTCCAGTCGGATGTCGTTGATGGCTGATCTCCCGTCACGAGTTGTTTCTGTTTATGATGAGAAAGGGAAGGTGAATTTTAATAATGTGAGTGCAGGTGATGACAATAGTTATGAGTCCCAGAGCCATGGGAATTTCGATTCTTTTATGATGTTGAAAAACTTACGAGGAGCACTCGGGTCATTTGAGAGAGAGAATGCATTTATGAACTATAATTCTGGAACAATAAACTTGGATATTCCAGGTATCATGAGGATGCACACCCCGACATCTGAAGGTGAAGAAGCTAGCCAAAGCTCTCAAGAAATAGCTGGATCTTCTCCTGATTTAGAATCATCAAGAATGCAAGGAAGCGAGTCTGGGTCAGGCTCATTAAGCGGAGACAATAGCTCCCGGAATGAGAGACGAGATTTGGAAGATACGTATGCAACCATCAAGGCAACATACAAAGATGATATTGCGCGATTCCGTGTAAAGTTGGACATCGGGTACAACGATATAAGAGAAGAAATTGGTAAAAGATTCAAACTGAAGATAGATGGGTTTCAGCTGAAGTATCTAGATGATGATGAAGAGTGGGTCATACTCACTTGTGATGCTGATGTTTCTGAGTGCTTTCGTATTCTACAATCATCGGGCCAAAACCACATAAAACTACAAGTGCGTGATTGAATGGTTTGTTGGACTTTTGTACAGAAGCAATCCGAGGATATATACATATATAGAAATTTCTATGGAATCCAACAACTGTTGCCCTTGGTAAACCCCAAAAAGCATTAACGAATCACAGACAGCTGATAGTGGGTCTGCCATGTCATAGATATAACATCGATGGGATAGTGCATGGCCACCATGGATGTTATATTCTAGGACACTAATGTATTAAATGTACTGCCAAAAATCCCTTGCTTTTTTGGACGTTCATTTGCTCAAAGTGTTATCTACAAAGATGTCACAACTTTGCGATCTCAACTGTAGATACTTTTGTAAATTTTAATTAGAACCCTTGATTATTCAGATCGTGGTAAATGTTTCATAGCTGAGCTTGTCCTTCAGAAGTAGGGGACTTCTAAAGAGCTCTAGTTCTCCATATAGAATTTGAAGGGTGGTTGAAAGTGCCTTACTGATGCTAATAACGGTTCAACCTCTCCCCTTTATTAGAAGAAAGAAATCTATGAGCATATGATTTTGTTATTGAATGTGGGAAGGCTCTATCTTGAGATGGCTGTTTGTTTTCATCTTGTAATAAACAGATAAATTTATCATCAATTGAGTTTGACAACTGCTGTCATGGTTAACCGTATATGCATGCGTACCTCTCACTGAGTTTTGTAAAATCCCTTTAAAAATACCATCATTGGTTTGATAAAAGTTAACTAAGAAGAATAGTAGTTTGTGTATGAGTCTCAGATATCTATATATGGCCTTTAAATCTTTAAACATTACACATAGGAACTGCATTGCACTGAAAGCCTCTGGTCTAGAAATTCAATTTACATAATATTCTCCCACCTAAATTTGTATAGACTAGACAAGAGGCTAGGAATTTGCCATTGGGATTGTTTCGGAGATGAAGTACTCAACTGATTTGATGGGATAAAAATCATGACCTTTGTCCATCAACTAGATATGCCAACTAGATATGTGCATTTAGAAAAATCATTGAGAAGTGTTGTGAATTCCTCTAGTAATTAGATGAGTGAAAAATCGTGACCTTTCTCCACAAACTTGATACATGCAAGTCATTGAGAAGCATTGGAAGTTTGAATTGCAACTCCTACAGCACAATCGTAACAATCAAGATGAGATACCTTATGGGGCTTTGGAATTGTGAACAGTGGACCAATCTTTCACCCATTTATGACGGTGGTTTGTATAAAATCATCAAAACCAAATATGCAAAATATACAACATACTTTCGTACAAAATCATCAAAACCAAGTACACAAAGGGCACAGTATACTTTTAGTACGTGTAGGCATTATCCATTACTTTGAATAATCTCATATTCATGGTTCACATTATGAGGAGCCATTCTTTTACATACTTATGATGAAACGTTTCTATAAAATCATTGCATCCAACTGGCAACTACTCAGCATCATTTATTACTTTGAATAACCTCTACATGTGGTTCACATCATGTGGATACATTTACACAGAAGGCACGATATACTTATGACCATTGCATGGTGTGCCATGATAGACAAAGGAGGCATTTTCCTTTGTATAGATGAAACACTAAATATACAGGAAATGGTTTCTTCCCTGAATTTGGTTCTGTAAATGATATGATTCCAGGAGCTAATTGGAGAACGGTTCACCAAATTCTTCAAGAATATACTATCAAACTTATTAAAACTCAATCAAGGTTTTGTTTCCATACATTGCAGAAGACCAATACCACAGAAAACGTCAGCATGCCCCACTACAAATAAGAGAAAAATAGACAGGCACAAAGGACATCTGATGATTCTGATCCTTTTATTGTCCCCAATCTATTGCAGCCATTCAGTCTTCTCTATTTCATTTGGCTTCTCACCTTTTCAAGTTTACAATCATGTGACCTACTTACCTCTGTGCCCTCTCTCCAGTCCAATTGTACATAAAAAACACTAATATAAAGAAGACAATAGGTAGGTGTAAAACATCTAATACCACAAGAAAAACTAAGACGGTGTCAGGACATAAAACCATTCAGTTCAAACAGGTAAGTAATATTGATACAGGTCAAAAATCGGTCCATATTCTTCAAAATTTTGGATTTTTGTCCAACAACTTTTTACATGTTACAATAGCGATATATTACATCCATATTGATCTTAAATGCCAAAATTATTATATCAAATCTGCCATAATTAACTCTGCAGACTTCAGAAGTTACTCTCTTAATAAATTTAAAAAATACATCACACGAGCTTTAGATAGATTATGGTTGTCTCACTCAGAGGGTTCCCGATTCACAACTGAGGAAGGCTGGGTTGAAAATATACAGCAAAAAACATTCACATGCTCTTCCTACCGAAGTCGTTGCAATGTGTCAGTACAATATTTCTTGAAGTTCCCACTCTCCTCAACAATAAACTCGCTGTAGCAATAAACCAATATTTATTGTTAAGTATGTTGAAAATAAATGAAAATTTCTCCAAATAAATAAGCAACACTGCAGAATTTGTGTTCAGTGTAGCTGCACCATAATGAAAGATAAGATTATGTACCAAACACGCTGCACCATCTCAGATGTATCCCATCGAGGACTCCATGGGTAATCACTGTATGAGCGCATTATTGGTTTTCCAAGGTTGTCAAAGTGCTGAAAAAGAGAGAAGAATATAAAACATAATTGTCGAGAAAAATAATTGTTTCAAATTTGAATGTGTACAATATATATATCAAGATATATTCGTAAAGACTATTCAGGACTTACAAGACAGCTCTGAAGTACTATAGATGGCTGCTGTTTAGGAAATTGAGTTAAGAGTGTGAAATGAACCTACAAAACACAGTAACTATGAAATTATAAAATGATTTGATTTGGATAAATTTTAAAATTCGAATGATAGGATCAAGCTAAAAAATGTTAGATTCTGCTATTCTGCTCAATGCAGCTGTATCATCTATAAGATGACTACCAGTATCATCGATAAGATAACTAGCAGTATCATCTGTTTTAGCTGCAAGTAGATGGATAAAAAACTGTTCTCTTTTCGGTTTAAAGACATCTAACTGAAAGATGTCTTATAAAATACAGAAAATTGATCCTCTGATGCATATAACGTGTCTCAGTTCAAAGATGATACCAAGAAAATAAAAATGCCTGAAGATGTCAATATAGAGACTTTCCTCCCAAAAGCCTGCAGACAAGATCACTAAGATTAATAATCAGGCAGAGAATTCTACCAAATAAAATAGTTACAATAATGTCATATAATAAACATTCGTCACACTATGAAGTTACCAAATTCAACAGCCTGAATAAGTTTCCTAGGCATCTCAGTTAACCATTTATAATACTTCATTATTGTACTAGATCAGCCATCATTATGACCGATGGATTATGGAGAACATACACACTTGTTCATGGTTCAAAACCATTTATGTGTATGCATTTCTTCAAGGAAAGACTTGGAAGTTCATTTGAAATTCTGTAAACAGTTTTCAAATAAACCTAAGCATAAGAAGTACACAGCTGTTATAGACAATAGAATCAAGGCTCAATCACATATTATCAAGATACAGCAGTTCTTGAGATGGTTCATTTGTATATATGGTTTTGGGTTTATGTTGTCTGACCTCGACAACTGCACACCAACTATAAAGCAAACAAACACATGCACGGTTGTGTAGCAAGAGTAGTATCAGTCCTGAACCCCCAATAACATCTATGAAATGATGAAATCTTTAGCTTCTGATGATTTGTGAAAGGAATAGAGTGGCTTAGCACTTTTGTTCACTTATTCAGGTTGTTGAGTGAACAGAAAATGTTTGAGGCTCCACTGCTTTTAAACAAGTGAGAGGTTCAAGGGCATTGATCTTTGTCAATATGTGGCGCCTATCCTTTCATCATAGACACACTAATGGACTAAGGAATGAAATTGAAGCTGCTTTGTTCATCCAAAAAAGTACTATCTTGTTTATTTTTAAAAAACATAGCTCTATATTATCTATACAAAAATCCTTCAGAATTACAGCAAAGAAGAGCTTCATTTCATGCAGAGCACAAATATGTCAATCTAATTATTTGAAGCAGAAAAGGTCACACTTACAATATCTGCCTCGAGAGGCCATCCGAAAAAGATGGCTAAACGTTCTATGAAATTTTTCCGCAAAGTGATGGACGCGAAGGCCTCGTTCATCTGTCATAATAATCACTGTCTTTTAATGCTTATTACCAGATAGAAAAAATTTCTTTAAATGAAATTGTTATGCAATCATATGCCCCATCTGTTGCATTGTTTACTACTCTCTATTTCCATTGCTTTTCAAAAAACACAGAAATTCACCTGTTTTTTTAGAGTTTCCTGCAATGTTGGTATATACTCAGCTATACACCTGCACCATACCCGGGATACTTTATGAGAGGACTCAGTTTACCTTCACAAAATCAAAACCTCTCTAAGTTCACAATGGTGTATGCTCTACATTTTTTTTAAGGCTACCCTAGTATCCATGTAATATCAGGCAGTTAGAATATCAGGAATACTTTTTTGAGTGGGACTCAGTTTACATTCACAAAATCAAAAACTCTCTACGCTCATAATGTTATATGCTTAGCTAATGGAAGTATCTACATTTTTCTCAAGGCTACCCTTTCATCCAGGTAATATCAAGCAGTTCTAATTTATCTATATTTATATTCATTTGGATTTGTTGGTTCCCTGAGATGAGATAAAATTCTCTGATGTACTTTTACACATTGTCTCATAGGCCATTTTGGTTTCTGGGAGTATCTACATTTTTCTCAAGGCTACCCTTTCATCCAGGTAATATCAAGCAGTTCTAATTGATCTATATTTATATTTATTTGGATTTGTTGGTTCCCTGAGATGAGATAAAATTCTCTGATGTACTCTTACACATTGTCTCATAGGCCATTTTGTTTCTTGGTTTCTTACTTTTCTAGTTTCTTGCTTCATCTTAGTCAAGGTTATCACAATGATTGTCATCACCTCTAAGATGCTGAATGTTTTCACCTACAATGCAATAGTACATTTGATTGCATAAGAGTGAAACCCACATTCTTTCTGGCCAGACAGGTAACTTAACATCATCAACGTCAAACAATTCTTTTGTCAAACCAGGAGCAAACAGCTTCAATGATGGGGTTGTGGGGTTCCATGAATGCCCTTTCCTCACAGGAAAGATAACCTGCAATCCCATTGATTAGAGTCAGTGCATGCTTTACTTCAACTACTAGAGTCTTTATATTCTATTATGCGAAGAAATCCCTCACTTTTAGCTTAATCACAGCTTGATGCTTAGATGTCTCAAGGTCACAATCTGTTCTAAGGACAGAAACAGCAAATACGACCTCCTGTGTCTGAGATATTGTACCAGGCGACAACAAGATTTACAAAAAGGAATAAGCCGCAAATAATCAAGAAACTTATTACATATAAAACATGGAAGAGCTACCATCCACATGATTAACCTTGTCAGCTATGTTGACCAAACACATCTCCAGACCCTGCAGAAGAGATTAGATCAGTAATTAACAGAAAATATCTGCTTTACCATTATGATAATGCAATGGAACAAGCAACAAACCTCAAAATCGCTTATTGTTCCAACTTCAAACCGCACTCTTTCATCATCAACTTGTTCAACGAGTTTGCGTTGATATTGCAAGTACAATGACCTATTGACAAAAGTTGAGATATCAACAATAGCATAAAAATTTTGTGACACTAAACCATATAAATTAGAAAATCTTAAATCAAACCCATAAGAAAACAAAAGAATGGCGGGCAAATGTAAAGATACATAGGTCAGCTTCTTGTACAACTAGAATCGAGTACATCAATTCAAACCACAGTTAATCTATCAGTGTCAAAGAAACCAACCTCTCATAAATTTGACTATATTCTATCACATTCCCAAGTGTAAGTGAAGGTTCACATATCAATTTTCAACATCCATATAAATTACATGAACAAAAAAGCTTCAATAACTCTATCGGTTAATACATATCAGCATCCATGAAAAGGTACCCCTAAAATAATGATATATATATATCCATAAGACTTCAACTCTGACACATTACAAAACCATTTTTGCTAAACTTTCCTTAATTTTGCCAAGGCGTGTCAAAGTTTCAACGACTCAAATTTAATTTTTTCACTCTCACATCCTTATCACATATATATTCATATCAAGGTGTAAAATTTTGGCATATCTACATGTTCATATACCTATCTATAGATTGTTCATACATACATGCAAATAGACTTGCATGAATCTATCTAACTATCTAACTATCTATCTATCTATATATATATAATGACGCACTATCATCTTTCTATGACAATGCTCCTGTCTTACCCTAGAACCATTTCCAAACTCACAAGCTTCAGCTTATATTCAAACTTTCAGCATCTTGCCTCACAACCATTTCCAAACTCATAAACTTAAGCTTATATTCAAACATCTGCCATCATCCATTATCATCTTACTATTTCTTTTTCCCTCTTAACCTAGAGTCTTATGTGAACTTGCAAATTTCAGTTAAGTCCACAAGTTTTAGAATCGTAAATTTTTATCCCCCTGCCTGGATTCTTATCAAGGCTTGTAAAATTCAGGTTATATTAAAATCTGCATTTTATTAACATCCACCATTGTATTATCAAATGTTAGTTCATAATATGTTTTTCAGGAGAATAAGCATTTTACCTTATTTCAGATACTAATTGGAAAAGCTTGCTTTCATCTTTCACATTCCAATCTCTCAAGATGTTCCATGCCACATTTGAACACGCTTGGCTATTATCTCCAACCAAAGCTGCCAGAAATTTCTCATCTTCCACTGGAAATATAACATCAGGAGCATGCCTAGGATACTCACCGTTGAAGATAATATCCCCTGGTTCAAATGGAGCAAGAAAAAAGCAAACCTTCAAACAAATAAAAATAAGAGCAAAATCTAACAGAACTACATGAAAGAGACCACGGTTCACATCCATTGATTTAGCCAATGAAGAAACATAGAATCATTCAAATAGTTAATTTAGCGAATGAAAGCCTATTATAGCTTCATAAAATAGACAGAAGTCCTGTTCACATTTAGCAATGGAAGATTCGTATATAAACTATATACAATCAATACAGCCAAAATAAAAGAAAAGAAAAAATTCTCTAAAAAAACATAGCTGCATTTAATGGAATACACAACATTTCCATCATTTACTGATCCTTGAAATGGATTACAAATATATCAGAGAAGGAAACAATCTAAAATAACAACATTTCATAAAATAGACCACATATTCTATTCATACATTTATTAGATGACGAGAGCATAAAACGTTTTCAACGACCAAGAATATTCAAACAAAATAAAGTTCAAATTAGAAAAATTTTAAACGCGGTTGAGGAACAGAAGACCAAAGAAAACTACATGAAATATACTTAATTTACTCTGCACATGGAGGGGGGATGCATATATAATTTGATAATTAAAAGTAAACGAGAGCGAAAAAAATCGCAAAATCTAACAAAACTACAGGAAATAGACCACAATTTCATTCATTTATTTATCACGCAGGAGGAAATAACACGCGTACATTTGATGTGATCAAGACAGAAAGGAACAAAGAGGGAGAAGCGATCTGCATAATTTGCACCAGGAAATCCTTTCTTGACATCGGCAACCTATTTATGCGCAAATAAACCAGAAAAGGTGAGAGGAAGAAAGGAGGATGAATATGACGACAATGACGATGAATATGAAGATGACGGGGGACGAAAACAAAAGAAGGAAGGTTTTTTTATATATAGAACCTTAATCGGAAGACGATTGAGAAGGTACTGCATCTGGGAGGCATGCAGAGGGCAGAAATCTCTGAGAGAGCTTGAGATCTCCATCTCTCATCCTCTCCCTCTGTCTCTCTGTCTGTCTCTGTCTCTGTCTCTCGCTGTGTCTCTGCGGGAGTGACAGACTCTTCTTGAGAAGGAGACAGAGCAAATACATACATACTGACTCCAGAGATTCGTGCATACATACATACATACATACATACATACATACATACATACATACATACATACATACACACACACACGCACACACACATACATACATACATACGCTCCGACGTGTCTATTATGACACAAATCATAAAGAGGGCTGGTGAGGGAATCGTGGCCACAGACGGTGCAGGTTGCTCAGAGAAGGCGCGTGCAATCTGCATCGTCGAATTTCGATAATGAAGAAGGCGTGAAAAATAAAGTTGTGCAGAGGTCGCCCAACCTTGTCAGAGGTAGCCCAACCGTTGGGTGACCAGTTTAAGCAGGTTGCCCAACTGCTTTAGGGCTTATATTGAGTTGGTCACCCAACCAACTCAATAAAAGATGCAGGTCGCCCAACCGTTTATTTTTAAAGCGGTTGGGTGACCATTTTAAGCAGGTTGCCCAATTGCTTTAGGGTTTATATTGAGTTGGTCCCCCAACCAACCCAATAAAAGATGTAGGTCGCCCAACCGATGACTATAAAAGCCTAAAACTTGTCATTATCTCTCATTTTTTCAAACGAGATTGACAGGTTTCTTTTGCCGGGAAAGAGTTGGGCGTTAGGCGACCTGCAATCAACATACACAACAATCAATCTCCTCCATCACTATTCCCAGGTATGTACTAAACCCTATCACATCACTTTTTCTGTTTTTTTTACATGTGGTAGGAATAGTTGAGGGATTAGGGTTTGGAGTAGTTGAGGGATTTTGTTTCTTGTTGAGGGATTACAAGGATAAGGATTCATTACTAAAATCATGTAGAAGGCTCTACCTCAGACATGAAATCTATGCATTGAATAAGGTAGCAGTATTCGATATTGCATCCTGAGTCTTTTAACTGCATAGTTTAGGTACAAAAGATGGATATGCCATCACTATTATCCCCCCAAAACAAATGGAAAAAATAGTAATAATAATCATGAAGCTGCATTTGAATTGTCTCAATCCTTGGTTTGATTGATTCAAAAAGGGGTATTTCAATCTTCCCCCTAAGATCATCCACATCAATTACCACATTTTTTTAATCTTCTTCGAGAATGTGTAACACTTTTTGCTAAGCGGCATGCAAGCAACCTCTACATAACGAAAGGAAAACTATCTTATGTTCTATCAATTACACATTCACTCATCATCATAATCATGGTTCCATACCATCATCAATAGCCTTACCCCCTCTTCATAAACCTTCTTACTTCTTTAATCTTGTACTCTCTCTAGTTTACCAACACCAGAGACTCTGGCTTTGATTCAATTAACTCTCTTTTATTGTCAATCCCCAGAGACAGCTCTATGCCATGTTTAAATTGTCTCAATCCTTGGTTGATTCAGAATGGCATTGATTTTTCATTTTTTTAGTCATCAATAATGTGTAACAATGGCACTAAAGCATTGCCATTGTTCCATCCTCATCTTTTTTTCTTAGAGGTCACATCAACCACATTCACTGCAACACATCTTCATCTTCATTTCTTCTTCTTAATCAACCAATATTAATCAACCAATGGACTTCTATACGATGGGGTTGGGCTACCAACATTACAAAAGCCATCTACATTCTAGTTTTGGGTGAGATTTATTCTATTTCCCTTTTTCTAATGTTCCTTTTGAGCTTCCTATGCATTCTAGTGTCAATGTCTTTGTGTTTCTTTTCCTAAATGGTAGGTACTTAACAAGCTTTGGCATTCTAAGAACTCACATCTCCCTTAAGTCCCCAAAACTTCATGTCTCTTGATTAAATATGAGGTTGAAACAATCAATTTAAACAATCAATTCTTACAACTTAGACATTGGGATTTGAGTCTCATTCCTGCTTAATCTAATTATCGCAACATGATAAGTAGGATATAACATATGGGGAGATTTGGAAGTGAGGGATTAGGGTTTTGGGTTTTGGGTTTTGGGTTTAATGATTTGCTTGCTTAAACTTAATATTGTGTGTGTTTGAGTATTAAATTCAAAAAATGTTTGACTACTTGAATGGTGGTAGATGGCTTCCAAGTCCAAGTACAAAGATTGGTGGGATTTCGATAACAGTGACATATATCCAACTCAAGAGAGGTATGTCACGAACCAATCTCCCCTAATATTGGTTTAGGGTTTGATGCATGTATGTTGACTCGTGATTTGTTAAAGGGTCTTCGTTAGAAGACATTGGCGAAGTTTGTCAGCCGACATGTGTACGAGTGGGGACAGAATGGATCAAACACATACGCCTCATATCGAGCCCATACAGGCCATGGCAACACATACGCCTGGGGACAGAATGGATCAAACACATACGCCTCAGATCGACGTGGACTATGACCTTATTCACGTTGTGGATGGAGTATTCGTTGCCACTCGAGGTGACAGAACGCTTCACCGTCGTCGACCCACTGTGGGTGACGCTACACCAACAGACGATGAAGGGGCAAGCCATCCTTAGGAAGGTGGCTGAATGTGATTATATGTTCATTCCGATCGTGCTTGACGGGCATTGGGTGTTGTGGACGAAGATGCGACAGAAAGTTTCTAAGCTAATTAGCAAAGTAGTCTTCTGTGATCCATTGAACAACGTAGCGACTGACAACGTGCGGAGAATGGCAAAGTTGGCGATTCGGGAAATTTCATCTGAACCGTTAGACCACAGCATTGTGCCCGAGGGTCAACATCACGTATTGCACATCCCAACTCAGCCAAATTGTTGGGATTGTGGCTTTTACGTCATGAAGACTATCCAAATGTTGGTGGGGGAGTTCTTACAAGGATGGATATCTCCGACTTTTGTAAGTGTAATTGCAATGCCTTATTCATGTGGATTGTGTATAGATGTGTTCTTATACATATTTGGTGACAGGGCACAGAGATGTGGTTCACCAAACACGAAGTGGATTCACTTCGGAATCATATGGACGAGTGGGCACGAAGGGTACTAGGATTTGCACCTGCGACCGGTGGCTCCATATTGTAAATTTTGTGAATGTTGTTTTCAGCACAAATTTTGCTATAGAGTTGATGTTATAACTATATTTTGGAATCCACACAAATTTTGTATAGCGAGAATCGACTCATTGTATATCGCGATTACTTATTAATGGAAATGTTGTTTACAACAAGTGTTTATCTCAAGTTGATTTGTTGTTTTAAACCAATCACAAGTTGTGATCTAAAGGTGATTTGTTGTTTTCAACCAATCTAAGTTGTGATCTAAAGTTGATTTGCTGTTTTAAAAGTTTCTCAAGTTGTGATCTCCAATAGATTTGACGTTTTAACCAATCATCTACTTAATCCTTTCTCTATCTTATTAGTAAATTCTAATTTCACACAACTCCTAGTTCCTAAAAGACTTTCAATTGACTTTAGCAACGTTCCTAGAACCTTCCTCGCGTATGTCTAAAAAAATGACTTTTTTTTATTTCTTTAATGAACTACGATTTTTCATTCAACGGAGAAACCAAGTTGCCCAAACATCTTTAAATTAATTCTCTTTTGATATGGTCACCCAACCAGGTTGCCCAAACCTCTTAAAATTAATTCTCTTTTGATATGGTCACCCAACCAGGTTGCCCAAACCTCTTACAATTAATTCTCTTTTAATATCGTAACCGAACTAGGTTGCCCAAACCTCTTAAAATTTATTCTATGTTGATATGATCACCCAACCAGGTTGCCCAAACCTCATAATCCAGGTCGCCCAACCTGTTACCTAAACGGCCAAAAAAACGGTCATATTAACATGTAAATTAATCACATTTTAAGTCATATTAAACCCTTCACCGTCATTTTAATAAGAGTTGATTCCATCTCCAGTTAATTACCTTTTAAGATCAGATTCAATTAATCACATTCTCTATCTTAATCCGAAGCAATTAATCACATTCTCTATCTTAATCAAGTTCTTATAATCACATTCTCTACCTTAATCACGTTCTTATAATCACATTCTCTATCTTAATCACATTCTTATAATCCCATTCTCTATCTTAATTAGGTTCAATTAATTACATTCTCTAGCTTAATCAGATTCTTATAATCACCGTCTCTATCTTAATCATAATCTCTGTCTTAATCAAATTCACTTAATCACATTCTCTAGCTTAATCAGGTTCAATTAATCAGATTCTTATAATCGCCATCTCTATCTTAATCATAATCTCTGTCTTAATCAAATTTACTTTATCACATTCTCTAGCTTAAATTACCTCTGATTAATCACTACAAGAAAACCAAGTTGTTGAGATGAATCAAAATGAAATAGATTTCATCACGTCCTTGTATGATTCTGAGGATGGTTATGCATCACCATACTCCGCAACCATCGATGAAGACTTGGATTCGTCTACATCCGAAGACTATGAGTCGGCAGCTTCATCTGAAGAAGAGGTGGGGGAGGTTGATCCCTTCATGTATTGTTCGGCGAGGTATTTTGCGTTCACTAGAGGTATGTACGATTTAATGCTTAAAGATTTATTGGGTCAAGTTAAGGTAACATTTGAAATATTAAGCACACTCGCAAGGGGTGCACCTCTTAATTTACATGCATGGAGGCGCATGAAGAGTCGTCTCACACTTAGAAATGAGAATGCAATACACCTTAAGGCATCGCCTCATCTTCAGATTACGCACGTAGACAAATGGAGGGAGATAGTATTGGCGTCACATTGTGGCGCATCGCACCGTTCTTTGACAAGTACTCTGTCAGAGTTAAAGAGACTTTGGTCCAATGACCTTCGTGACCATGGGATCCCTAGTGCGTATGTGAAAGCAGTGATTGACCAATGTGGTTGTCAAGTTGTGTCGAGGTTAACTCCATCTGACATGGAGGGGACAAGTGTCGTGAAATATAAAAAGTCTAGACCCATAGAAGTGATCAAGATAGAGGCACATAGGGTTGATGATACGCTCATAGATGTTCAATTGAGGTATCACACACGCTTCCGTACAGGGATCACAAGGGGTGCACATGTGACTAGGTATAATTGTCACCGATGCGGTGTGGCCAACAAGCAATATCCATGCACTCGACGTAGAAAGCATTCATCTTGATGTGGGTGTACTTTTCATGTGAACGCTCGAATGAATGGCGGGGTTGACCATGGGATAGTGACCGTTTCAATATATGAACCTCATACGGGTCATGTACCGGGAAGTAGACCAGATGCGTACTATTTGCCAGTGGCCCCAAATGTTATAAGTTGTTGTAGAGATGACCTTTTTGATGTTGGTTGCGCACGACATGTGGCACGAATGAGCATGCGTAAGGAAGCATATCATAAGTCCAAGGCTAGTCCATTAGACCTTGTGAGTTGTAGGTTCTTTATGATACCAAAGGAGGTCAATAACATGGCCAACAAGTTAAAAATTGGGAGTGCCATGTCAGGGGTTGATTGGTCTTTGACGATGCAAGATGCCTATGCCCTCTGAGATCTTGGGAAGGTGGCTCATGTCCAACCCTACTTGCCTGGTGAATATGGATCTCCCGCAAGGCAACCGTTCATCTTGGTGCTCCAAGATGAATGGATGTTAGAGATGTGTGAGCGATTGTCAATAAACAACTCTTGGGCAATCGACTCCACGTTTAAAACAAACCAATTTGGCTTGCCATTATATGCAGCTGTGGCCCCAAATGCCATGGGAGTTGGTATCCCATTATGGTACATGATATGTAGTTCTGATAAGGGGTCTAACCATGAGCAAGTAGCTTTAGAAACTTGCTTGAGAGTCATATTTGCTCGGATGCCCAATGTGAGGCCAAATGCCATAGTCATCGATAAAAGTTGGACATCATATAATGCCATAAGTAATGTGATTGCAACAGACCGATTATCTTGGATAGTTACAAATGGGCAAAGGTCGCAAACACATTGTCGACTTTTGTTGTGTCACTTCCACGCAAAAAAAGCATGGTTGGACAATTTGTTGCCAAAGGTAAGTGCAACTAAGAGAAACCATCTTTATAATCGGATGTGCCAACTCATGCAATGCATTACGGAATCCACATTCAATGCCCAATGTGAGGAGTTAAAGGTAGAATATGCAAACAAGCCAGGTGTTTGGCAATATATAGAAGGAGGATGGTGTGGCTTGACATGTGTGTGGAGGAAACTGTGGCCCAAATTTGGTAGAATGTTCAACTACGGACATGTTGACACTACCAATCTCGTGGAGAGACATTGGCAGTTTATCAAATATACTGCCTTAAGAGGGAGGATAAACCGATCAATTACCGATCTTGTGCATGTTTTAATCGGGGATAGTCAAACTAGCACTTGCATCGGGGGTACTGTTTTTGAATGGTACAAGCAACGACAAGAAATATGTGAGAGTGGTAGATTTGCACCACGTGCAAATTGTAGGGATCAAACAACAAGACTTAAAGAGGCCGAAAGGCTACTAGAGAGGTATGAAACTAATGATGCGACAATGCATATTGTGGATGAGCTCCGATATTGGTTTAAAATATTGAGCTTGACAAAACCGAATGTATGGTATAATGTATCGCTCCAATGTTCATATTGTGATTGCCAAGACCCTACGAGTAAATGTAAGCATATACTCGGCATCAAGATGATTATTGAGAGGCACATGCCACATCTATGTGGGTCATTGCCTTTTATAGATCATGCAACCCATATGCGCAATGACCATTTCACAGAGACGGAAGTGGAGACAGAAGTAGAACCAGTCGAGGAGACAAACCCTATAACATCACAAATGGAGGAATGGGAGTCGAAAATACAAACGGTTGAGGGGGCTATTCAATGTCTTAGGCAAGGGTTACGATCCCTCGACCGTGCAACAATTTTGGCATGTATGGAGTCCATTGAAGAAATAGGTTAGACACTGGTGTATCACCTAGGTGCACCGAAACCAACCAATGAAGAAGACCGTGGATCCATAGGGCGTAAGCAAGCAATTGGTGCAAAAAGGGGAGCATCAATCAACATTTCACAAGATCTTATTGGCAGCTCCCCAAACACTTGCAAGGCACACACAGGAAAAATGCAAAGAGGCACAAGTTGAGCTAGGAGGCGGTTGCCAATATGTGCAACAGAGAAGGTGCGATGCTTGCATTGCGATGCCTTGACCTTTAGATCAAGGGACTCAAATGTTGATTGTTGCAAGAATTGTGGTCGCATCTTGCCATCATCTCTGGATGAGCCATAAACGTAGCTTGGGTGGTTTTGCAGACCGGTGCATTTGGGTTTACAATGTTTCAAGTGGATTTATGTTGATTTATGAGTGCATTTGGGAGTATGTCATATGTTGATTTATGTTTTAAGTTTCCTTATTCAAGTATGTCATCCTTTGATTTGGGTTTACGGTGTTTAAAGTGGATTTACGTTCTCTGTTTTAAGTTTTAAGTTTTTTAAGTTTTAACTTTTATGTTTTAATATGATTATTTGTTTTAACATAAGTATGGTAAAGATCGTCGATTTTGAATAATTTAAGGTTGGATTTTGTGACTGTTTGATATGTTATTGTAAGTTTTAAGGGTAATGAACAAGCTTATTTGAAGATTTTGGTCGAAATGATACATTTGGTTGGGCGACCTGCAACGGTTGGGCGACCAATCGGTTGGGCAACCTGCAAATGTCAGGGTTGGGGGACCTAAAATGGTTGGGCGACTTGCAACAGTCAGAGTTGGGCGACCAACGACTCAGAGTTGGGCGACCTCTGACAGGGTTGGGCGACCTCTGACAACTTTTTTTTTCGCGCGTTCTTCCTTATCGAAATCTGACGGTGCAGATCGCACGCGCCTTCCTCTAAGCGATCTACACCGTCTGTGGCCGCGATTCCCTCACCAGCCCTCTTTATGATTTGATGTAGAATAGACACGAGCCATACGCTCGTGTCTAATTACATACACACACACACACACACATACATACATACATATGCTCGTGTCTAATTGCTACAAAAAATTAAAGAGAGCACGTGAGGGAATCGCGGGCGCGGACGGCGCAGGTCGCTCAGCTAATGGCGTGTGCGATCTCCACCGTCCAACGTGGATAAAAAGCTGACAACGTTTGTCACTAGGAGCCTCGTTGTCTAACAACCTCTGTAACCAGGAGCTCGACTCTATAAAAAGGATCCCCTCTGTCACCAGGAGCCCGACCAACTCAAGGCAGGAGCACGATGTCAAGGCCGTAGCCAAAGACAAGTTGAAAATGAAGACGAGAATTAGAAGTATCAAATAAGAGAGGAATGAGAGAGAAATAAGATGTTGACAATGTATCAACAATGAGAACAAGGGTTACAAGAGTATGCCGAAGTCTGGCGTTGAATTGGAATGGTTCATCAATACTTCGTTACATGTTTATATATCATGCTTTGGATACATGCATGCTCGCCACCTCATAAGCACGCATGATTGCCACTTGGCATTCGTGCAAGCAGGACACTTAGTAATCATGCGCTAGCCTATGCGGTGGCAAGATTTCATAATAGTATATATGTTTTTTATTGATCTAATATAAGCATGTATATTTTAATATATGTAATATAATAGATTTTAGTGGTTAAACCTACACATCCTTTTTTAGGAGGTCTTGGGTTTGAATCTCTATTACGAGTCTTACAGTCTTGGTATATGTTCATAACATTATCCCCTTCCTTTGATTACGAGTTCCACGAGTCGCAATCCACGAACTAAGACTTGGCTTATTCGGATATTGTTGATGAAATTCGGCTACAAGTTCTGTGGTATTATTGAGATTTTTAGCTGGCTACCATGTTCGATCTGTAGGTGTATAACCCGACCAATCAACGAAATAATACAATTTGTTGTTCACAACTTTAGAGTCCAAAATGGATTTCACTTCATATTCCGGGCCTTCATCAACCTGAATAGGAGGTGGAGGGGGAGCAACACAGTCTGGAATAGAGTTTGAAGCATAAGGTTCCAAGAGTGAGATATGGAACACTGGATGAAGATGCATGTATGAGGAGGGAGATCGAGATGAAAAGCAACTTCATTGATTTGTTTCGTGATTAAATATGGACCAAGATGTTGATAATCCAACTTGTTACAAGGCCTAGTGGTCTTCACTACGTCGTAAGAGCCATACACGATCTCCAACTTGAAATTTGGGTTTTTCTGGTGATGAGTCGAGTCGATGACAATCTGCAAATTTCTTATGGGTGGCTTGAGCATTATGTAAATGATGAGAAACAACAATATTAATTTCCTGGATACGACGTAGGCGATCCTCCACAGTAGGGTTTTTCAAGATTTTTGGATGGTCAAGCATTGTCCAACAGGGATGAACACCTATGTTGGCAAAGAAGGGAATAAGTTTGGTAGAAGAATGAACTGAATTATTCTAAGAGAACTCCGCAAAATGCAAATAGTTTAACCAATCATCCAATTGATAATTGATGAAGCAACGAAGGTATTGTTCCAAGGTTTGATTGGTACATTCGGTTTGACCATCAATCTCTGGATGAAGCTTGAAGAGAGTTTACAATCAATTTGGAGGAGTCCAAGCAAGTGTTTCCAAAGTGTCGAGATAAATTGTGGGCCTCAATCACTAATGATATCATTAGGAAGACCATGATGTTGAAACACTTCACACATAACCAAATATGTTGTCTCTTGACTATTAAAAGTCTTTGTGCATGGTAGAAAATATGACATCTTAGTGAACCGATCTACAACAATAAGGATGGAATCAAAACCTTTGGAAGAAGGAAGACCAGTAATGAAATCCATAGATATAGACTTCCAGGGACCATCAGGAACTTGTAAGGGTTGGAGTAAACCATGCGGTCGATGTCGTTGACACTTGGACCGACAACATGCATCACAATTGCGAATGTAGTCCTCAACATAATTACGAAGATGTGGCCACCAATAATTTCTAGAAACTAATTCCAAAGTTTTGTGAACTCCAAAATGTTTGTCCATTGGCATGTCATGGCAGTATCATAAAATAAGGAGTCGATTGTTACTGGTTAAGGTGACACGATGCTGAATTGTGGTTAGGAAATGGGAGAGTACACCATAACCGTGATACGGATTACTATACATTGAGCTCGTAAGTGTTACCGTAATCGTGGAGACTGTGGAGATTCGGAAGACGCCTACAATCGACTTCTTATGCAACAACATACACATCGTATATGACTCGACACAGAAACAGAGACGGAGAGTTACAAGAACACAGAAAGTCAGGCAAACAGAAACTATATTGCAGATGCTTGAATACAAAATTATCGCTAGTTATTAGAAGTTTTCCATGCCATTTATATATAGGGTTATGGTCGGTTACGCTCAACGCGTGAACCATTACTCTTTCTAAACATATTAATTACACTTCAGTTGTCCCTACGCTACGACTGTTACCCCCTCTTCATTATGCTACGGCCCCACCGGTCTTCTTCGCTTGCCGTAACCGTCCCTTTGTCTTTTCTCCTTCTCGACCTTTCCCACTTGGCCGTCCAAGGTGGCCGACACATGGCACGCTTGGGAGGCTGGCGGGTTCTATCGGCTCTAGTGCAACCTCTTGCGGTTGTTCTTGCTACGAGCCTTCTTCTAATAGTGCGGTGCTTGTTCTGCTTGCAACTATTCTACTGCGTGTGTAGCTTCTCTTGTCGACTCTGCGTGTAGCGTTTCTTGCGTAGGGCCTTCAGCCGTATCTTCCGTCGTGGCGTCGCGGGAATCCGATTGTGCATCCAAGGGTGGGTTTGGCGCCGTGGTGACCTTTGGGATTTCTTCTTCCGGTTGTTGGGGTCCTTCGATTGTGAGCTCCCCGGAGTTGTTGTCGGGGAGTATGGTGGCGACCGCCCTTTTACCCTCTTCTGCCTTCATTTGCTCATTTTCGAATGCCTAGAGTTGGAGGGAGTTATCGCGCTGACTGTCGCCGAACTCTTCTAGCAGTTGCACTATCTCCTCAGAGTGGCGATCGACCAGGGCTTGATAGTCTTGCGTAAGGTCCTCGCAGACCGTGACAATGCTTCCTAGTTAAGTTTATAGAAGCCCTTCCCGTCTTTCAACCAATTCTCTTGGTCGGCCCGATATGTGTGGAGCTCTGCGGCATGCTTTGCCCATTCGATCCATCTAGTGTTCAACGTCGCTTGAAGTTGCTACGTAAATTTGTCACGTGTTGTGGCTAGGAGGACCTTAATGCGCTCTGTGTTCATCTCTGTGCACATTCGCATCTTCTTGAGAGTCGTCTTGAGGTTCAAAATTTTGCTTGCACTGGAGGCGACGTTTTCTTCGTACCGCTCTTTTACTGCCTACCATAGTTTGGATTCTTTATCGTGAAACACTTCGAGTCGACCCATTTCATTGTTCAAGCGTACTTCGCCCACTCACGTGTTTTGTTGCATCTTGATTTGTTCCTTGTACCATTGGTGTTTTTTTTGCGTGGCCTCCTGCAGTGTCGTGATGATCCCTTGAGCTCGACCAATTTCTTCCTTTCTCTTATTGAGCTCTTCGGTCATCTTTGCGTGAGCCGTGATTTTAGTGTCTAAGTTTTCAGTGTCGGAGTTCGGAGCGGAGTCTTTCGATCTCAGTGTTGAAGATTTCTACTGCTTTTTTCACCATGGCTACTATCATCGTTTGAGCCTCGACCTCCTTGTGGAGTTTTTGTAATTCGGGTGTATGGGAGGCTGCGGTGGTGGTTGAGGCCGTGGCTTCTTGTAGGCGGTGTTCCAATTCCGCGATTGTCTTTTGGGCCTCCTCAAGTTGCTGATTGGCGTACTTTTCGGCCTTCTTCGCCATCTTGTTCTTACAAATCATATCCTTCACATTGTTCTGCACTGTGGCGAGTTCCTTGTGAACTTCGACTAAGGCAATGTTTAATGGGGGCAACTCGATTCCCATACGGCCCTCATCCGCGTTCCACATTCGGTCGATCTTGCTTAGAGCACGTTCTTCCTCTCGTTCGACCATTCTGGCCAGAGCTTGCTTGATCATTTACCTCTCTGCGTGCTTCTCCGCCATGCGTTGCGAGACTTTGATTTACTGTGTGGCCAAGAATTCATGATTTCGAAGGAGGTGCCGAATGGAGCACCGCTTCGTGGGGCCACGACTGGCATCTCCAGGTAAGCCATTACGACATTATCGGGCATGAGGATGACTTTGCCTCGTTCTGTATTTCCGGTCAGGGTCAATTGGGACCGTGGAATTTTTTCAAGCACTTGCGGGGGCTTTGTTTCAACGATTACTGTGGGGGTAGGTTGTGGAGCCGCATCTTTTACCAACCTTCGATCGTCCTTTTGATCTAGTCAACGACGTTTGGGTTTAGGGTTGCTTATTCGCTCATTAGTTTCCTCCTCGGGAGGGGTCCGGTGCTCATTTCGGGGAACGATGGTTTCTGGGGCCTAAGTGTTGCCTTCCTCCTCCCATTCTATTGTGGCGAGGTCTTCAAGCCTCCACTTCTAGTGTTGTGGAGCTGGCGATGGATGGGTCGAGCCCGGAGCTGGGAAAGCCTGTGGGGGGAACAATTCCATGAAATATTGTTGAATTATTGGGCGAAGCTGTTGAGAGACAAGCTCAACATTAGCCGGATCGGCTGAAGAAGCCGAGGACCGGATCGGTTGGGACCGATCGGTTAGGCCGAGTGCGTAAACCGGGAGGTCGTTAGGAAAGATATTCCGTGAGGAATATATTTGGGAGTTAGTGTAGGGGCTCTTGATGAGCATTGAAGTATTGTCAGTACTTCGGTCAGTCCTTTTAGGACTTGTATAAAAGTGCTCACTGAGCACGTTGTCGTGGCGTGGCTCGCCTAGAAGCGTAGCGTTGCGTAGACAAAGGATAACGTGAAAGTGAGGAAGGAATCACTGGGATTATGGACGGAAGAGACGAAAGAGTAGAGATAGATAAATAGTGATCAACAAGATACGACAAGATAGGATATAGAATGATATTTGAAGCAATAAAAAAGATTTATAATTATTTGATAAAAGAGTTACAAAATGATTGTACACGTCGTTGAACCTCCGAACTTTGTCTTGCAAGGTAATCGCTCTTCTCTTTCTTGATCGTAGACCACTACAATCTTCACTTCAATATTTTGATGAAGATAAGGCTCGAACCACCTCCCTCTTGTTGAGAGTTGACCACCACGACCGCCAAGCTAGAGCTCCACCTTTATGTTAAACTTCTTCCCTTCTTTATCTATTTTTGTGGTATCTCTTATGTAATACATAATTTGATTGATATCTCATACCTATCCCCCTTTGATCTTCTCTTTCACCATTTAAATAGGTGCCCCCATGCATATGATGCATTGGAGGGTACAAATCATGCATGTAGTGCATGAAATGCATGTGATGCATGATCGCCATTTGGCGTTCATGCATTACATGTGATGCATGATAAACATCTCGCTCATTTGAGCTTTTATGTATGAAACAATATATGCAATAACAACAAACATGAAAACATAACCTTAAAGAGAAAGGGCCTAGCCTAATGGTAGGTGTGTTGACTTTAGTGTATGAGGTTGTGGGTTCGAGTCTCAAAATATTATTGAATACAACATGCAACTTTATTTTTATATCATGAAGCAAATCCTTTATGTAATATAAAGTATATATAAAGTATGCTTTATTTTATGAATATTATTAGTGTAGAGTAAATGGTAAGATTTGAGAGTCATAGGGTGGGGTTATTGGTTCAAGTCCTCTCTTGTTCGTGTAATATAATATATTTATCTATATATATATATATTATTTTTCTTTACATATATATAATATTATCATATGTGTTGTTAATATTATCTTTATATATAAAACATTATCAAATGTTATTTTAGTTACGTATTTATCTTATTGTAGACTTTTAATGTGAAGCTTTCGTACTTCACGACAACGTCTTATGTACAGATTGAGTATTATTGTTGAATATAGTTTTTTGAGTTCACTCTCTCTGTCTCTCCCGCGTATACCATGTAAGCTCAAGCTCTCCATTAAACCTGAGTTTCCTTCCTTCTGTTCGGTCTTCATACTTGCTTCCGCACGTTACTTTCTACATGGTATCAGAGCGCGAGGGTTGAGAACCTCTCTGTAGCTGACATAGCTTGACGAAGAAGAACAAGAAGAACGATGGATAAAGGCATGGCGAGCTTGCTTCCAACAGAGAAGCTCGACAGAACCAACTACGCGTCTTGGTCCTACAAGATGCACCAGTACTTGCTCGGGCACGGCTACTGGAGTTATGTTGAAGGAGCTAATGACGCGGCACCCGAATCGACACACAGAGACTTCCCGTCGTGGGAGCAATCGGCGAGCAGGGTATTATATTGCTTCGCGTCGTGTGTGGGCGAACAACTATTGAGCTATGTTCGGGATGCAAAGACGCTGAAGGGTGCGTGGGAAAATCTGAAGAAGATTTTCGCCGCGAGCACCACAGCCAGGAAGCTTCAGCTCCGACAGGAGTTGAGCAACCTACTACAACGCGACTTGTCGGTGGCGGACTATACCTCGAAGATCAAGGATATCTGCGACTCCTTCGCCTCCATAGAGGTGAACATCGAGGAGAGCGAGATGGTCCAGATCTGTCTCGGAGGTTTGGCGTCGAAGTTTGGAGCGTTCCGAACGGCTGTGTGTACCCGGGAGAATACGCCGTCCTTTTTTGACTTACAGTCGATGCTCCTGGTAGAGGAGAACCACGCGGGTGCGTCTACAAGCACGCACACCGACAACAGAATGCTGTACATGGAGGGAGATAGGCCCCGTGGACGTGGAGGACGAGGCGAGTCGGCACGCAATGGAGGCGGCCGACGAGATCAAGAAAGAAGGCACCGAAGTGATGCCGACAGCAACTCTGGACCCTCCGGAAATAGGGGGAGTCGAAGCGATGAGAACCGGCAAGGGAAGGCCATCGCGGAGTGCTGGTACTGTGGCAAGAAAGGCCACAAGGAAAGTGAGTGCTGGAAGAAGCGCGCCGATTCGGAGAGAACTGGTTCCGGGAACGGCTCCAGACATACCGACAAGGGAAATCGGCAGCGATCGCACTACGCCGAAGACTCCGGGAGAGCCGGAGAAGGGACTGCCTTCGTGATGAGACACAAACCAAACTCAATGAAGCAGAACACCCCGAGATCGGACGAGGTGTGGTACGTGGACTCCGGCGCGTCAAACCACATGATGAGCCATAAGGAGTGGTTCTCGTACCTTGAAAAACCGATACAACCGGGAGTAGTCGCAACAGGAGACGACACTCCGCATCCGATCGCGAATGTCGGAGAAGTTCCCCTTAGCCATGTTGGGCAGAAAGGGAAACTCATGAACGTGCTGCACGTTCCGACAATCACGAAGAACTTGGTCTCGGTTGGACAGATCGTCGACCAAGGGATGGAGGTTCGGTTTACACACCTCGGGTGCTTCATTGAGGAAGAAGGCCGTGTGATCGCGCAAGGGCGCAGAGACGGGAGGATGTTCATCCTCGATTCCACTGACGGCGGCACCGCAATGTTCGCAAAGGGACAAAAAGCCGAGTCGGACATCGACTTGTGGCACAAGCGGATAGGCCACGTCAACCACCAGCGGCTTCAAGATCTGTAATCGAAACAGGTAGTGTCCGGATTGCCCAAGTTTAGTGGCCGAAAGGCACAAATTTGTGAAGCCTGCCAGCTCGGGAAGCAACACCGACTTCCTTTCCCCAATGAGCAAAACCGGAGCCGGAACAAGCTCGACCTTATACACTCGGATGTGTGGGGGCCGGCACAAAACGCTAGTCTTGGCGGGAGCCGATACTTCGTCTCCTTCATCGACGACCACACGCGGCACACGTGGATCTACCTCATTGAGAGGAAGAGCGAATTCTTCGACTGTTTCCGGGACCTCAAAGGGTTCGTGGAAATGGAAACGGGACGAAAGATCAAGTGCCTGCGGTCGGATGGCGGGAAAGAGTACTTTTCCGGTCAATTCAACGGTTATCTACAACAAATGGGAATTCGGCGCGAATTCAGTTGTAGATACATGCCAGAATAGAATGGCGTGGTCGAGAGGAAGAATCGGTTAGTTGTGGAAGCGGCACGGGCAATGCTGGAGGAGAAGAGTTTGCCCAAGTTCTACTGGGCCGAGGCGGTAAGGACCGCGGTATACATCCAGAACCAGATTAGAGACAAAGTGTCGGCGCACGAGCTATATTTTGGAACGAAGCCGAACTTGCGACACTTGAGGGTGTTCGGTAGCATTGCGTATGTGCATGTACTGAAGGAGAAAAGGAGGAAGCTGGACGCAAAGGCCGAGAAGTGCATCTTGGTCGGTTACTCGGACGAGCAGAAGGGTTATAAGTGCTATAACCCTCGCACCAAACAAGCGCGTGTCAGCCGCGACGTTGTGTTTGACAAGTTCGCGTCCTGGTACTTCCCGCCGACTCGGAACCCCGACTCCAATACAAGCTCTAACGATGAGGTCAGCGAGGCCGATATGCCTCCGGATGAGCCCGAAATCGAGACCTGCGAAGAGAGTCCGATTTCACTCCGGTTAAGTGGATCGATTGGACGACTGAGTCGGTACGACCCGTTCGATGAAGAGCCGGCGAGTAGTGGAGACTCGGCCGTGCATTCCCCGCGCAGGAAGCCGAGGAGACGGCTTACGCGCAAAGAGAAAGGGAAGAAGAAGGTGTCGGATTCCGGCACGGAAAGGAACGAGTCAGACCGACGCGAGTCCGACTCCGAGGGAACCGGTGACAGGTCTTTTAAGATGAAGACCGTGTCGACCGAGAAGGCCTCGACATCGGCTAATGTGAGATTACGCCGATCTACCTGCCAAAAGAACCCAGTTGTGCGGTTCGGATACAACGAGTACATGGCGCATCATTATGCGTACATGACCCGTGTAGCGGAAGTGCGTGAGCCAGAGAGCTACACAGAAGCGGCTAAAGACGCGAATTGGCGTGCCGCGATGGAGGAAGAGATGCACGCATTGGCAGAGAACGAGATCTGGAACCTGGTTGACGCACCGAAGGGTGTGAAGCCGATCGGGTGTAGGTGGGTGTACAAGGTCAAGTACAACACCGATGGCTCGGTCAACCGGTACAAGGCTCGGCTAGTGGCAAAGGGCTACGCGCAGAAACACGGCATCAAGTACGATGAGACGTTTGCGCCGGTTGCGAAAATAACGACCGTCCGTGTTTTGCTGGCAGTAGCTGTGGCGAAGGGGTGGCACTTACATCAGATGGATGTAAAGAATGCGTTCTTGCAAGGTGACCTTGAGGAACAGGTGTACATGGTACAACCCCCCAAATTTCACTCCGGAACGAACTCCTCGGCAGTATGCCGACTGAAGAAGTCCCTTTACAGACTAAAGCAAGCCCCGCGTGCCTGGAACGCAAAGATCACGCAACAACTGTGTCGGATGGGCTTCGTCACGTCAAAATCCAACTCTTCCCTGTTCATCCGGACAGGTCGACTCGGACCGGTTAGTATTTTACTGTATGTTGATGACTTGGTCATCACCGGCGCCGACCTAGGTGAAATCGACTGCGTGAAGCTCCAGCTTGCGGCATCGTTCGACATGAAGGATCTGGGGGACCTTCATTACTTCCTCGGGATCGAAGTGATCCGTACCCCCGAAGGCATATTGATCAGCCAACGTCATTACGTGCTGAGTATGCTGTTCAAACTCGGGATGGCCGACTGTAAGTCCATCTCGACTCCTCTGGACAGAACCGTCAAGCTTCGTCCCGATACGGGAAAGGTATGCGACCCGACGAGGTTCCGACAAATTGTCGGCAAACATGCAATTTATGCATGTCTTGTACCCTCACATGCATCATATGCATGAGAGCATCTATAAAAGAGGGAAGGGGGAGGAGAAAAAACACGGTTTTTTTTATGAAAATTAAGAGGAAGAAATTCGTTATCAAATCAATCGTGTAATCTCAACTTCTCTCTTTCCCAATCTATCTTAAGTACTTTCTCGTCAAAGCTTGTATCGACTCTAAATCCTTCTGGTCCAGAACCTCGGCGGTTCCGCCTCACGATCCGCGCGTAGTGACGGATCTTCACGACATAATTAAGTGGTGAACCCGACGTGAAAGAGGCGGTAGGAAGGATCAAGTCGAGATTAATACTTGGAGATGGCGTCCTCAAGCAACCAAGCAGGAGAGCTCGAAAGGATGATGCTAATCGTCGAGCAAATGATGAGATCTCGGGACAACGACGCGAGCGTGGAAAAGGCTGTCGATCGTGTTGTAGAGCTCGAGGGCCATTTTGATGGAAGGAACGTTACGAAGTTCCTTGATGCATATAAGAGGGAGATGAATGAAAGGGACGTGTCCGAGGCACGTCAAATCGCAAGCTTCAAGAGAGTTGTCGCCAACAACATCCAAAGACGCGTCATCGACCTTCAAGAAGGAAAGACAACATGGTCTGAGTTCGAGAAAACGATACTAGCGGAGTTCGTGACTGAAGACTCAACGAGGATGACTCGACATGCCCTGATGAAGTGGATAGAGAAGAAGAATAAGAAGATGAGCGTCTCGAGGGTGTACGACGAATTCGACTAGATGTTTAGTCGTCTCCCCAATACGGACCAAGTGTTGCTTGAAGAGGACAAGACTTTGTACTTCTTGAAGGCCGTGGACATAAAGGATAGACGGGAGTTGGGGACTCTTCTCGAAGATGATACCCAAGAAAATGGGCTCGTAGCGGACTGGATCGCGGTGAAGCGGGCATGCAATAGGCTCGACAAGCGTCGCCAATGGGTTGATGACACCGACTTGACGGGACCGACTACCACGGAGAAAGCAAGACCGCCGAAAGTAGCTGAGCCGCTGAGACAAAGTAACGTGGAAGAAAAGAAGATTGATGACGACATCATTGAAGAGCTAGCGAAGAAGTTCGAGAAGGTCACTCTAGCCAACATGAATCATCGGGGCCCTAAAGGAAAAGAACCCTTTAGATGCGTGTGGTGCGATAGCATGGACCACATGAGAAGGGATTGTGCGAGCCTTCGAGAGGCGATTCGACAAAATATCGTATACATAGAGGACAACATGATCTGCTCAAGCGAGACTAGAAGACCCCTATGGGTGAATTTCGGAAGAGGAGGAATGAAGAAATCTATGGAGGATGCCGATGCGACTCATGTGGATGCGATGCACTATGCTGCGTCGGCCGGAATAAGAGTCGGGAAAGACAAGACTGAAGCTGCTAGAGCGGGAGCAAAGTTTTGGACTTCCGTTCTCGAATATGAGAAGAAGGGAAAAGTCACATCGAACGAGGTAGAGCTTGCGGACGGAAACGTGCAAAGCATAACCGGGTGGTCGGATCCGGTGGACGACAACACCATACTCGCAGAGGTGATGTGCGACAACCACGAGGTGTTCGTCGAAGAAAAGAGAAAGAAAATAGAAGAGCAAGGCCCATCAAAAAGACATGAAACAAGGAACGCGAAAAAGAAGGACGATACGGAGACGAGTCGACCTTTACAAACGGAGGAACGAGAATCAAGCCGAAAAGGGGAGCCAAGCATATGAGTTGAAGAAACGGTTCGGCCCGTGAAGGTTGGTGTCGAAGACCCCACTCGGAGGACAAGGACTATACCTACCTATAAGCTAAGGTCAGACATAGAGCAGACAACGGACCTAAAGAAGATTCTCGAAGAACGAGTTCTTGATAGCCACGTAACTTTGTCCTTGAGGGAATTGCTTGGCATTACGAAGAAGGAGTTCCATGACACGATCGTGGACCTTGTAAAGAGAAAGAGACAACAATCGGACGAGGAAGAAGAGAAGCCTCAAAAAGCAAAAACGAATGCCATAACGATGGCAAGAGACGAAATCGATGAAGATATGGTGGACAGCCACTACACTCGACCTCATTGGGCACGAGCGACAACGGAGACGCCGGTGAAGATCGGGGAGAAGAAAGAGACCGTCATAGCCTTGATCGACCACGGCTCGGAGATCAACCTCATGTCAACCGACTTCTACAAAAAGGGAAGATGGCCAATCAATACAAACCACGGATGGAAGATTCGCGCGGCAACAAAGTCTACGGAGGATTTGTACGGAGCTTGTCCCAATGTCAAAGTCACGATCGGGGATGTGGAGATGGATCAACACTTCTTCGTACAAGAATCGGCGTCACATCCTGTCATCCTAGGGCAACCTTATATCACATCATCTCGGATGGAGACCAAAGTGTTCGATAATGGAGCAGCCTTCGCACGAATAAAGAGTCTTGACAACCAAAGATCGGTCCAATTCCTAACAGTGCGAGCCAATCATGAAAGGAATAGAGATAGTCTCGGAGGCGAATCCTCGGATTTTTAGAGCGGACTATTGAAGCATGGGGCACAAATAGTCCGAGCAATCACAAGACCCCACAAGAAAGAAGAGTGCGTGGATTGCAAGGAGAAGCAACATGTGTCACACCTAGTGGCGCATGTAAACTAGTACTACCCGACAGGAAGCACAAGCGCCGGATGCAAGAATTCGAGAAGATGCTGAAAGAAGAGAACATTATAGAAGAAGGAGAGTTCGTGACTCATATTATGGAAGAAGCCTCATTTAATGACACCATCAGCGAAATCGAGGACGTCGTGGACTTGAGCTATCTTCACAACCAATGCGTGATTTCGGTTAACTCCGTCATCATGTACGCTATCATCGATGAATACCGTCGTGGCATCTCGATGAAGGAAGCTGACATCAACACGAAATATAAAACGATGGATAAGAAGATCAAGCCAGTTGCGGTTCCGCTACCGGAAGATAGCTGGCAAAAGATGAAGGAAGTCGCTAACGATCCAAGCTTAAGAGATCCGAAGAAGATAGGTCATGACTTCACCAAAGAGACGAAGGGGAAGCTACGAGTTGGAAAGGAGGATTTCCTTCTCCCTGAAGAGGAGCGAAGGTTTCGCGATATGCTTGAGAGACATGGGAAGGCTTTCGCATTCTTCCCACGAGAAATCGGATGCGCCGACCCAAAGGTTATAGAGCCGATGGTGATCTTCACGGTGCCTCATGTGCCTTGGAATTTGAAACCGATACCGGTTCCGAGAGCACACCTTCCAAAGCTGATCGAGCTCTTAAAGGAGAAGGTGAGTATGGGAATTCTAGAACCGTCGAATGCTCCTTATTCCAATAGGTGGTTCACGGTGCCGAAGAAGAATGGATCATTGCGATTCATCCAAGATCTTCAACCCGTCAACAAGGTGACAATTCGAAATGCCGGAATCGGTCCGAGCGTGGACGAATTTGCCGAAGCGTTTGCGGGCCGGTCCATCTACTCCATTGGCGATCTCTACTCCGGATATGACCAATTCCAATTGGCGATCGACAGTCGGGACATTACAACCATGAGGACTCCGATCGGGCTTGTGCGGATGTGTACCTTACCCCAAGGTGCAATGAACTCGGTGGCTCATATGGTGAATGCCATGAATAAAGTCTTGAAGGATTGCATTCCGGACATCACGATGCCATTCTTGGATGATATTCCGATAAAAGGATGTTCGGATAAGGAGAAAGATGAATCGAAAGATAAGGAAGGTTGTAGAAAGTTCGTTGCGGATTATATGAAAGATTGCGAGAAGGTGCTTCAAAGGCTCGAAGATGCGAATTTGACATTTTCGGGAGAAAAATCCACATTCGGGCAACCGGAGATCTTGGTGGTAGGTCACTTGTGTGGAGCATACGGCCGGAAGCCCTCGCCATCCAAAGTGAACGCAATCCAAGACATGAAAGAAGAATGCGAAAACCAAACGGAGGTTCGAAGGTTCCTTGGAGCGTGCGCGTTTTATCATATATGGATTCCTCACTACGCTCATGTCGCCGAACCGTTATATGGACTACTAAAGAAAAGAATAAAGTTCGAATGGCGAGACGAGCACACAGAGGCGATGCGAAGATTAAAGAAACTGCTTCTTGAAGCTCCGGCACTAAGGAAGGCCGACTATGCCGAAGGGAAACCAATTTACGTGACCGTAGATACGAGCCCAACCAGAATCGGGTGGGTCATCAATCAAGAAGGTGAAGATAATGCGCGATATGCCGTCCGGTTCGGAGCAAAGGTTCTCAGCGAACGGCAACAAAGATATGCCCAAGTCAAGCGGGAACTTTGGGGTATTGTGTCGGCAGTGAAGACGGACAAAGATTACCTGATCGGGTTAGAAGTGATAATAGAGACAGATTGTCTCCCAATTCTCGGAATGGTCTCGGGATGTGCGACCCCAGATCTTGCTATGCTAAGGTGGATCGCCTACATCAAGTCTTTAAACCCAGAGATCCGTCACATCGCAGGGAAGAAGAACGCCATGGCTGACATGCTGTCGAGGGCAAGATTTTCAAATGGAAGTAACATGGTTTCGGAAGATGAAGATGTCGCCCTCGACTTCTTCAAGATGGCTCAATTGTCGGTGGAAGACCAGGACACACAAACCCTCCACGCCTTCAACGAGAATGAGTACGAAGGAGAATGGTTACTCATCGGTAGATTCCTAAGAACATTGACGACAGATGCTTCGTTGACAAAGGAGGAGGCCCTACGAATCCGAAAGAAAGCTACCGATACTTCTTGAAGGGAGGATTCCTTTGGCGACATCCAAAAAGAAGGACAGGAATACCACGTCGAGTGGTGGTAAAGAAAGAAGAGCAAGAGACGCTGATGACCGAATTCCACGAGAGTGCTTGGGCAGGTCATAGAGGAACATGGGCGACGTTCGAAAAATTGAAGGAGAAGTACTGGTGGCCAAGCATGTACAAAGATGTACTCCATTTCGTGTCCACATGTGAAACTTGCCAAATATATTCAAATATACGTCATCGTGATGAGTTAAAGCCGACATACCCACTCACCACTCACTTCAAATGGATGGTGGATCTGGTCTCAATGCCAATGGGAGTGGGACAAATGAAGTACTTAGCGCTGGCAAGGGAAGACTTGACAAATCAAGTGGAAGGACGAGCCTTGACAAATAAGACGACTTCAGCCGTTTGTAAATTTTTACTTGAAGATGTTGTTTGCCGATATGGATGTGTAGGGAAGATAGTGGCCGACCGAGGGGAGTTGGACGCGCACGAAGAGACGGAGCTCTTTGAAAGACTAGGCGTGAAGCTCTCCCTCACGACTGCCTACAATCCGGAAGCAAATGGGAAGATCGAGCGAGGGCATGGACCTATCGTTAAAGCCATCGTACGGGCATGCAACGGTCGAGTCGGGAATTGGCCACGACTATTACCCTATGCCTTGTGGGCCGATAGAACGACACATAGCTCGGTGACAAGGTATATGCCGACGGAGCTTATGTATGGACAAAAGCCGATTATGCCCATCGAAAGGACGATCGCCTCATGGGTAGCGATACCGTGGGAGAACGAGATGAGCCGAGAAGAGTTATTAGCGGCGCGGATAAGGCAACTTGAAAGAAGACCTGAAGATTTAGAAAAAGCGCGAAAGATGATGAAGGCAGCCCGAGTAAAGAACAAAGTTCGGTTCGACAACACGCATCGACTTCGTCCCAAGAAGATTGAAGAAGGGGATTGGGTTTTGGTTTACGACAACACCCTTGACAATCAACACAGTACAACAAGGAAGTTCGCAAGAAGATGGTTCGGGCCGTATGTGGTGACAAGTGCCAACGATAATGCCACATATCACCTTGCAGAACTAGACGGATCAAGGTTGGCCGTACCCATTGCGGGAAAAAGAGTAAAGATTTTCAAGAAAAGACAAGACAAGGATCCTGACCTTGATTACCTCGACGATGAACATAATAGGCCGGATGAAAATGAAGACATGGAGGAATCTAATTGATCATCGTAGCCGAAATCTCACTTCTTCTCTTCTTGGCACGTACCGGAGGACGTGCGGTTTGGTGGGGGTGGATGTCGTGAAGATTTTCGGCAATAGTGTGAAAATCCCATAAAACGTATGAAATCGAGTATGAATCATGTAGTACATTAATTGTGAAGATAACATTTTTAATATCTAAGTACAAAATGATGGAGGTTTCGAATGCACTTTATTACACGAGAAACGGACAACTAAATGTCAAGATATGAGGGTATAAAGTTTGTAAAAGGAAAGGAGAAAATTGTGAGATATCCCACATAGGCACGACAAATACAACTCTCATCATATATAAGGTGGAGCAAAAGATATTATCTTTGTGTCTATGTGTGGAGCATAGAGAGTTCAAGGTAACTTGAACTAAGAGTGGAGGTGGGCTAGCTACTTGTAAAGGGTTTTGGCCAACCAAAACCGGACCGGCGATGGAGCCGATGATCCGGCGGCATCCGACGGTGATCCGACGGCAGCAACGGCATCCGGCGAGGCACCGGTATCCGGCGACGGCGTCCGACGACTAGATAAATAAATATATAAATATATATACACATTTACATATACAAGGAGGGCAAGTAAGGATTCGAACCTTGCACCTCCAAGTTAGGAGTCAAATGGCTTACCATTAAGCCATGCTATTTAGTTAAAATTATATTTCTATCATTGTACTTTTACATGTAAATTCTCATACATGAGAGCTAAAATGAGTGACATGGTTATCATGCACCACATGTAATACTTAAGCGCCAAATGGCAAACATGCAATTTATGCATGTCTTGTACCCTCACATGCATCATATGCATGAGAGCATCTATAAAAGAGGGAAGGGGGAGGAGAAAAAACACGGTTTTTTTTATGAAAATTAAGAGGAAGAAATTCGTTATCAAATCAATCGTGTAATCTCAACTTCTCTCTTTCCCAATCTATCTTAAGTACTTTCTCGCCAAAGCTTGTATCAACTCTAAATCCTTCTGGTCCAGAACCCCGGCGGTTCCGCCTCACGATCCGCGCGTAGTGACGGATCTTCACGACAACGCATACTTCGGTATGTCAACGGCACTAAGGACTGGGGACTGCTATATCGGACCGGTGCAGCTGCGCAGTTAGTCGGCTACACTGATGCTGATTGGGCTGGCAACGCCGCCGATTGCCGATCCACGTCCGGATACGCGTTCTCCCTCGGGAGTGCTGCGATCGCGTGGAGCAGTAAGAAGCAGCCGACAGTTGCTCTATCGAGCACCGAAGCTGAGTACCGAGGAGCGGCTCTCGCAACATGCGAAGCCATATGGTTGAAACGGCTTCTTAAGGACCTGCAAGAGGAGGTGTCAGATCCGACGACGATCTACTGCGACAACCTCAGCAGCATCCAGCTCGCGAAGAACCCCGTCTTCCACGCACGGACCAAGCACATTGAGGTGCATTACCATTTCGTCCGTGAGCGTGTCCTTTCCGGTGTAGTCGAACTTCAGTACGTTCCGACGGATCGGCAGGTTGCCGACATCTTCACCAAGCCTCTTGGTCTGGACAAGTTGCGGCAATTCTCAGGTGCGCTCGGGTTGCGTCACCTCGATGTGCCAAGCTTGAGGGGGAGAACAGTCCTGAATGACCAAGCAAAGCAGTAGGAAAGGAGCGGACACCGCGACACCGAGTCGATGGTCGAGTTCGACATCGGATCGGCTGAAGAAGTCGAGGGTGGACCCGCGGAAAGGTTCGGAAGTAGACAGAAGGGGAGCAGCCGAAGCCAACCACGCATGAGGAGGATGACGCCATCGAGGGCGAGAAGACCGAAGACGAGTTGGAGACAGCCAACTCGGACGAGAGCAAAGACCGATCGGAGGTAGCCGAGTCGGTTCGGATGTTTGATTCAGACACGCTGAATCAACCGAGGCCCAAGCGGAAGAAAAGGTAGCAGAAGAGCTGATAAGGGCCGCATGAGCAGACAAGCCGACCGGAAGGGTCGAAGCGTGCGGAGTCGAACAGGTCGAGGAGCACGAGCGAGGCATGAAGCCAGGAGGAACCGGTGCTGTGAAGATCCCGAAGAGCCTCAAGTTGAGCTTGAGGGGGAGTGTTGTGAGACAAGCTCAACATCGGCCGGATCGGCTGAAGAAGCCGAGGACCGGATCGGTTGGGACCGATCGGTTAGGCCGAGTGCATAAACCGGGAGGTCGTTAGGAAAGATATTCCGTGAGGAATATATTTGGGAGTTAGTGTAGGGGCTCTTGATGAGCATTGAAGTACTGTCAGTACTTCGGTCAGTCCTTTTTAGGACTTGTATAAAAGTGCTCACCGAGCACGTCTTATGTACAGATTGAGTATTATTGTTGAATATAGTTTTTTGAGTTCACTCTCTTTGTCTCTCCCGCATATATTGTGTAAGCTCAAGCTCTCCATTAAACCTAAGTTTCCTTCATTCTGTTCGGTCTTCATACTTGCTTCCGCACGTTACTTTCTATAGAAGCTTTTTACCTACCTGGAAGGCGTGGAGTCCTTCGCGCAGGGACGACCTTGTGATCACCCCCCAGTCAACGACGTGCCCTTCGAAAGTTGGATGCCGGCCTTCTGCGTCGGCATCCCATACGCATTCGGGTGTACGCACCCCACCTCTAACATAAACTTCGTTATTTCTCGAAAGAACTGGTCAGGGGTGTCCTGTGTCCTATATGCTTTGGGTGAGAGGGAATATTCGCCAAAGTATCATTCAAGGACCTTTGAGGGATGGATCTTGAAGTGGTGTTCTCCCGTCGATGTCAGGCCCAACTTCTTCCTGACTGTGGCATTGGTGATCGTATCGATGTCGATCTTGGTCTCCATGTCGTGGGAGTTGGGGTGGGGTGGTGCCTCCACTCGGATGTAGCCTACTAGGCCGTGGTCATGAAGCCACCGTCGAAGAGTAGGGGAAATGTCGATCGGCATGGCGATGTCGGCGTCAAGTGGTACAACGAGGTTGTCTGTGTGCTGGACCGCGCGAGGGGAGTGAGTTGAGGGAAAGGAGCGAGGACAGTTTGAGAGTCTGTAGGAGCGAGGAGAGCAATGAGAGTTTAGAGAGCGATGAGATTCTCTATTCTGTGCAAAAAAATGGCTCGAATCCCCTTTTTGTGAGGTTGGGATGTTAGGTGTCAAGATTCGTCGAGCCATGGTGTGCACGCGTGTACTTGCTTTCTTAGGATATGCGTATGCATGCAAGATCTTTAAATAGTTCTGATTCCCTTTTCTTCTTCTTTTTTTATTCCACACCTAACGGTCATGGTTGTTACTATGGTACATTAATGGTACATGATTTTTTTTTTTAGTAACACTTTTATTACTAGTGGGAAACCTCAAAGTGAGGTGAAAACCCACAAAGAATAAAGAAAAATATACAAGTGTCGATTAGACACTAAAGAGCTTAAAAGCATTCAAAGCAAAGGTTGTAAATTTGGAGAGTGATGTCTCTAAGTTGCAGACAATCAAATAGAGATTGCCTGAGGGATTGCTTAAAGAAGCTAACTTCACGTAGTTGGTTTCGATCAAAGACCTTATTATTGCGGGCTGTCCAAATGGTCCAAAGTGCCCAAAATCGTGTCCATTGGAGAAAATAGGCATTGTCGGATAGGGCGCATGGAATTTGTCCAAATATCCAAAAGTGTTTACCAAACCTTTGGCCAGGAAATCTGTGATAAAGAGATGCACTTAGTCTTTGTACAAATGTTGTAGTGAATGCACAAGTCCATAATAAGTGTGGGACTGTTTCCAATCGTCCACCACATATTGCACAATGCGGCGAGGCTATCGATCGCTTTTGAAGATTCGATCCAGTCAGGAGCACACCCAATAAGCATCTCCATAGGAATACCCGTTGCTTAAGTGGAAGACTAGAGCTCCATAAGATTGCAAGCCTGTTATTCCACTAGGATTGTGTTTTGTGTAGGTTCCATAATGCATTTGCATGTTCGTGAAACCATGGGACAGGTTGCAACAACATATACACTGAATGTGTTGTAATGTTATGCATTGGAATAACAATGTTCCCTTTTTGTAACATCCAATCCTGAATCCTGTGATCTCCATTGAGAGGTGACATAGGTACTAAGGAAAGCACCAACTCAGTAACTTGATTCCATATAACGCGATGATGTGGCCCAAGATTATAACGACATGTCATGTCATTGAAGTGAAATAAGTGACCTTGGTCATTTACCACATCTGCAATTGATTTCAGCCCCTTCTTTGATAAAAAATAAGCTTTCCTAGGCTCTTGTTCAGCTAATGATTGTGGGAATATAGCACTCTAGTGTAAGCTTTCGAGGCGTAAAGAGTTCCCTGATTCTGAATTCCTACCTCTCCATTTTATGTGGTGCAATACGTCCTTCCAGTGCTTTAGAAGCTTTGAGCTAAACGGACAACCTTTGATGTGCCCGTCAAGCTTTCCAAACACTACATCCCAATGATTAGTTTCCCATGAGCCAAATGACTTAGTTTTCAAATGATCAAACATATCGGCACCGTAGAGCTCAATCTTCTGGGAGGCTCTACACTTGTACTACACAATGTCTGACACGTTCCTGAGCATTCAAGATCCTTGATCTCAGTCGGACAACTTGACGAAGCCGGCATCCGTGCCGGATTCTCATCAGGAGGGTGGACACTCCACAAAGGGAACCTCCTGCTTGCTCGAGGACCAAAGGTACATTCATTGTATCCTTTATATGTCACACTCAAAGAGGGTGACTTATTTTTGGTTGATATCTCCGTGTCATCGTTATGGCATGGACGACTTGGACACCTCAGCAAGGCTGACATAACGCACCTATCCAGAGCCGGTTACATCCCCAAACTCTCCTTCTCGGATCACCAATTCTGCAAGCGTTGCCAATACGGCAAACAGGTAGCCACATCACACCCGACATCAGCACCAAGAGAATTGAGTCCCCTCGATTTGGTCCACTCGGACGTCTGTGGCCCGATGCCACATCAGTCTCTCGACGGTGCTTCGTACTTCGTCAGTTTTATTGACGACTCGACTCGGAAGGTGTGGGCTTACCCCATCAGAACCAAAGATCGGGTGTTCTCGATCTTCTTCGAATGGCCTGCAATGGTCAAAAATCAGACCGGTCGGAAACTGAAATGTCTCTGAACCGACAATGGAGGAGAATTCAAGTCTGAAGAATTCGTCAAATTCTGTCGAGAACGTGCACCACAGTACCAACATTGTGTTAGGGGCCTTCTCTTGCCGGCTTCCAGCGTCGCTATGACTCCCCATGCTTCCGGAGGGTTCGGAATTGTGTCCGACATTTCGATTATACTGTACGTTCTGCTCTTTTCGGTCGCCGATCCGCCTCGTTCGCCACGACTATGGGGCCTATCTTCCTCCGTGTACAACATCCTGCCCCGGCGTGCGTACTCGTTGACGCACCTGCGTGATTTTCCTCCACGAGCAACATCGACTAAAGCTCGAAGAACGAAGGAGTAATCTCCCTTGTGCAGACTGTCATCCGGAACGCTCCGAACTTTGACGCTAACCTACCAAGACAAACCTGCATCATTTTGTCCTCGACATTCACGTTGACGGAGGCGAGAGAGTCGCAGATCTCCTTGATTTTGGATGTGTAATCGGCCACAGACAGATCTTTCTGTCGGACATTGCTGAGCTCTTGCCTGAGTTGTAGCTTCCTGCCCGTTGTGCTAGCGGCGAAAATCCTCTTGAGATTCGCCCACGCGTCCTTTGGTGTCTTAGCATCCCGAATGTAGCTCAAGAGCTGGTCTGTCACACAGGACGCGAAGCAGTAAAGAACTCTGCTTGCCGTTTGTTCCCAAGCCGAAAAGTCTCTATGTGTCGATTTGGGTGCTACATCATTAGCTCCTTCGACATAACTTCAGTAACCATGACGAAGCAGATATTGGTGCATCTTGTACGACCAAGATGCTTAGTTGCTCCTGTCGAGCTTCTCAGTTGGTAGCGAGCTTCCCATTCCTTTGTCCATATTGCCGTCTTATCCTTTCCGAAAACAATAACTTAACTCTGTCTTTATAGCAAGCTTTCCTTTCAGCTGCAGAGGAGTCTCAACCCTCGCGTTGTTGCAAAGTTTCGCATGTGTGTGTTGCTTGAACGGAACCGCCGGGGCCTTGGACCGGGGAGACACAAAGGGTGAGAAAGTGGGAGATTATGACAAAGACATGGATGAAATATACATAAATTTTTTATATAGATTAGGGTTTTTAATTTTTTATTTATTACAATTATTAGGCTTGACACCACGATTTCGGTGGTTATTACAACAATCGGTTATAAATCAACCAAATGGGCCAAAATAAACCGGCGAAGGCGAGTCTAGTGGGCTCCGAGTCACGTTGCTTCCGATAGCAATGTTGCCTCGATTCGGAGTATAGCTCTTGTGCCACTACAACCTCCCTTACGCCACCGGCCACCGAGTTGACTACCACCGAGATACGGAAGAAGTTTATGTATAAGGAATCGAAGCCCTAAAATCTATAGAGTAAGAAGTATAATAGAGGCTAAACTCTCAAACCCTAAAATCCTAACTCCTCTAGTATGTTTAGGAGAAAAGAAGAAAAGTAGAAAGAAGCTCTCAAACCCTAAACCTAGAAGGAAAAGAAGAAGGAGAAAGGGAGGCTATAAACCCTAACCCAAGAAGAAGAGGAGAAGAAGATGAAACCCTAGTGGTACACCCCTAAGCCAAAATGGGCAACCTTGAATAAGCCCTATTCCTCCCCTCTTATAGAGGAAAGAGGCGCCTATTTTTACATTACATGATTTTATTTTTTTATTTTTTTATCACAAAAATGGAAGGGGAGCAAAATATTACTTGATTTATAACAAGAGAGACTCGAACTCTATACCTCTCTATATATACATATGAGCCTTAACCACTAAGCTAGTACAAGTTATTTATTATTATAATAATTATTATTTATATTTCTAGATTATTTCATGAGATATGAGTGGAACCTCGCTTTTTCTCACACTGGACACCACACCACGACATCCACCCCCACCAAACCGCACATCCTTCGGCATGTGCCAAAAAAAGTGATGTGGTGGGGCAAAAGGTTGTCAACTTTTCTTTTCTTTTCCTTCATTGCGCCTTGCCCGCGTGAATCCACCATCGTCTTCGACATCATCTCCATTAAATCTTCTTCCTCCGTCTTTGTCCTCCCCTACCGCTCTTTCATGTCGGGTTCGAAAATCTATAAATCGAAATGAATGTACAATACAAATTGATACAAGGTTTTCGAGCAAATCGAAATTTCGTTCGAGTTGGTGAAATTCTAAAAACTAAAGGCCGAATTGGCCGAGATTGAGGAAGTTAAAGCCAAACTTCGAACTATCAAACTCAATTGTTCGAAAAACCTCCTAAGTGTTCGACTTAGTCGGACTGATTCTTTGTTACACCCATTTGCTGCCGAAGGAATCGAAATCGATCCGCCGAAAGACACTTGGTCATCCCATCTGCGACATTATCGGCTGTAGGTATCTTCTCGCGGCCGATTTTCCCTGAAATGACACAGTCCCGAACAAAGTGATATTGAACGTCGATGTGCTTCGAGGCGTTGTGATGAACTCTATTTTTTGATTGTCACTATAGACAACTGGAGCCGAGTCGGATTCAACTTGTCAAAACGTGCAAGCCAACCGACTGAGCCATAAGGCCTCTTTCGCCGCATCGGACACAACTACGTATTCGGCCTCGGTTGTTGATGTGGCAGTGCACTCATGGAGTTTAGATTTTCACGAGATTGCTCCATTGCCGAACTTAAAGCAGTATCCGGTTGTTGATTTTTGATTGTCCATGCAGCCGGCAAAGTCCAAGTTAGTATAGCCGACTACGCATAAGGTGTCATTCGGGATGAATAGAATCCAAGGTCTTTTGTGCCCACGAGATATCTGAACACATGCTTTATAGCATTCCAGTGCGATCGACCAGGGTTGTGCATGAATATGCGGACGACTCCTACGACATGAGCAATGTTAGGCTGTATCGCGACCATCGCGCACATCAAGGAGCCAATTACCGGTGCATATGGTATCGACTTCATAATGCCCCCCTCGGAACCGGATGTCGGGCAGTCTCGCTAAGACAACCGAAGGCTGTTGAGATACATGCTCACATTGGCCAGATTGGATGTGCAAGCCGAGAACCGGATCAGTTGGGACCGATTGGTTAGGCCGGATTGGTGCGTAAACTGGGTGCGTAAACCAATGCGCAAACCGGTGTGCAACAAGAAGCTGTGGCGGTGAGTAAACCGCGAGGCCGTTGGAAAGATATTCCACGTAGGAATATATTTTGGGAGTTAGTGTAGAGCTCATTTATGAGCATTGAAGTACGTGTCAGTACTTCTGTCAATACATATGGACTTGTATAAAAGTGCTCACTGAGCACATTCTATGTACAGATTGAGTATTATTTTTTGAAATAGAGTTGTGCGTATTGACTCTCTCTCTCTCTCCCCCCCTCTCTCTCTCTCCGGCATACTGTGTGTGTTCAAGCTCTCCATCAAACTTGTGTTTTCTTACGTTCTGCTCTCTGTTGCTTCCGCACGTTGTTCTTTTCACATGGTATCAGAGCACGAGGGTTGAGAACCTCTGCAACCGACCTTAACTCGAGAAGAAAACCTAACCTTTGTAAAGAATAGGAAAAACAAAATGGATAGAGGCATGGCTCAACAAAAACAACTACACATCTTGGTCGTACAAGATGCACTAGTACCTGCTCGGGCATGGATATTGGAGCTATGTTGACGGAGCAAATGACACAGCACCCGATTCGACACACAAAGACTTCTCGGCTTCCGAACAGTCGGCGAGCAGAGTTCTCTACTGCTTCGAGTCTTGTGTGGGCGAACAACCTTTGAGCTATATTCGGGATGCGAAAACGCCAAAGGATACTTGGGGAAATCTGAAAAAGATTTTCACCGCAAGCACCACAGCCAGAAAGCTCCAACTCGGACAGGAGTTGAGCAACTTGCGACAACGCGATTTGTCGGTGGCTGATTACACCTCGAAGATCAAAGATATATGCGACTCCTTAGCCTCCATCGATGTGAACGTCGAGGAAGGCGAGATGGTGCAGATTAGTCTCGGGGGACTGGCGTTGAAGTTCGGAGCGTTCCGAAATGCTGTGTGCACACAGGAGAATACGCCGTCGTTTTTTGACCTACAGTCAATGCTCCTTATAGAGGAGAACCACGCGGGTGTGTCGAAGAGTACGCACGCCGATAGCAAGATGCTATACACGGAGGGAGATAGGCCCTGTGGTTGTGGTAGACGAGGCGAGTCAGTGCGCAATGGAGGCAACCGACGAGATCAAGGAAGAAGGCATCGTAGTGATGCCGACAACAATTCCGGACCCTCCGGAAACAGGGGGAGTCTAGGTGACGAGAACCGGCAAGGGAAATCCGTCGCGGAATGCTGGTATTGTGGTAAGAAAGGCCACAACGAGAGCGAGTGCTAGAAGAAGCGCGCTGATTCGGAGAAAACCGAATCCGGATACGGACAAATCGATAAAGGAAATTGGCAGCGATCGCACTACGCTGAAGGATCCGAAAAAGACAAGACACGAATCGAACTTGATGAAGAAGACCACCCTGAAATTGGACGAGGTGTGGTACGTTGACTCCGGCGCGTCAAACCACATGACGAGCCATAAGGAGTGGTTCTCATACCTTGAGAAATCGATGCAACCGGGAGTAGTCGCAACAGGAGACGACACTCCGCATCCGATCGAGAATGTCGGTGAAGTTCCCCTTAGCCATGTCGGGCAAAAAGGGAAACACATGAACCTGCTACACTTACCGACAATCACGAAGAATTTGGTGTCGGTCGGGCAGATCGTCGACCAGGGGATGCAAGTCCGGTTCACGCATCTTGGGTGCTTCATCGAGGAGGAAGGCCAAGTCATTGCGCAAGGGTGCAGAGACGGGAGGATGTTTATCCTCGACACCAATGACGTTGTCACCGCAATGTTCGCAAAAGGACAAAAAGTCGAGTCAGATATTGACTTGTGGCACAAGTGGATAGGCCACGTCAACTATCAAAGGCTTCAGGACTTGCAATAGAAACAAGTTGTGTTTGGATTGCCCAAATTCAGTGGCCGGAAGGCCCAAATTTGTGAAGGCTGTCAGCTAGGGAAGCAACACCGACTTCCTTTCCCCAACGAGCGTAACCAGAGCTGGAACAAGCTCGATTTGATACATTCGGATGTATGGGGTTCGACACAGAACATTAGTCTTGGCTTGAGTCGATATTTTGTCTCCTTCATCAACGACTACACACGACACACGTGGATCTATCTCATTGAAAAGAAGAGTGAAGTCTTCGAATGTTTCCGGAACCTCAAAAGCTTCGTAGAAAGGGAAACAGGGAGAAAGATCAAGTGCCTGCGGTCGGATGGCGGAAAAGAGTACTTTTCCGGCCAATTCAACAGTTATCTGCAACAAATGGGAATTCGGCGTGAATTCAGTTGCAGGTATACGCCGGAGCAAAACGGCATAGCCGAAAGGAAAAATCGGTCGGTTGTGGAAGCGGCGCGGGCAATGCTGGAAGAAAAGAGCTTGCCCAAGTTCTATTGGGCCGAAGTGGTATGAACCGCGGTCTACATCCAAAATCGGATCGCAGACAAAGTGTCAGCGCATGAACTGTACTTCGGAAGAAAGCAGAATCTACGACACTTGAGGGTTTTCGGTAGCATTGCCTATGTGCATGTGCCGAAGGAGAAACGGAGGAAGTTAGACGCGAAAGCCGAGACGTGTATCTTGGTTGACTATTCAGACGAACAGAAGGGTTATAAGTGTTATAACCCCTGAACCAAACAAGCTCGCGTGAGCCGTGATGTTGTGTTTGACGAGTCCGCGTCCTGGTACTTGCCTCCGACTCTGGACCTCAAATCCAACTCCGGATCTCCGGACCCATGTTTTGACGATGAGGTCAGCGAGGCTGAAATGCCTCCGGATGACCGCAAATTCAGGACCCTCGATGAGAGTCCGATTTCATTTCGGCTAAGTGGACCAAACGAGCGACTAAGTTGGTTTGACCAGTCCGAAGAAGAGCCGGCGAGTAGTGAATACTCGACCGTTCATTCCCTGCCCCTGCGTAGGAAGCCGAGGAGACGGTTTACGCGCAAGGAAAAAGGGAAGAAGAAGACGTTGGAGTACGGTACGGATAAGGGCGAGTCGGATCGACGCGAATCCAACTCCGAGAAGAGCGATGACAGGCCTTCGAGAGCGAAGTCCGCGTCAGCCAAGAAAGCCTCAAGATCGGCTAATGAATAGCTACGCCGATCTACCCGCCAGAAGAACCCTATTGTGATGTTCAGATACAACGAGTACATGGCGCATCACTATGCGTACATGACGCGTGTAGTGGAAGTGCGTAAGCCGGAGTGCTACGCAGAAGCGGCGAAGGACGCAAATTGGCGTGCCGCAATGGAGGAAGAGATGCGCTCATTGGCGGAGAATGAAACTTGGGACCTGGTTGACGCACCGAAGGGTGTGAAGCCGATTGGATATAGGTGGGTGTACAACGTCAAGTACAAGACCGACGGCTCGGTCAACCGATACAAGGCCTGGTTAGTAGCGAAAGGCTACGCGCAGAAGCACAACGTGGACTACGACGAGACCTTCGCGCCTGTCGCGAAGATGACTACCGTGCATGTTTTGCGAGCCATAGCCGTGGCGAAGGGGTGGCATTTACATCAGATGGATGTCAAGAATGCGTTCCTGCAAGGTGAGCTTGAGGAATAGGTGTACATGGTACATCCCCCCAGATTTCACTCCGGAATGAACACTTCGGCGGTCTGCCGGTTGAAGAAGTCCCTTTATGGAGTAAAGCAAGCCCCACGTGCTTGGAACGCGGAAATCACGCAACGATTGTGTCAGATGGGATTGCAACGTTGTCGCGTTATTACGCACGTGCGTGTAGAAGGGCGGGACCACGGGGGTCTCGGACTAGGGAAGAAGGGAAGCTGAGAAGACGATTCCGGACGCATTCCGGAACCAACCGAACGGGAGAGAGAAAGAGAGAGAGCGCGCGCTTGGCACCGACTCACACCCACACACACACACCACGCCGACCCAACTCACGCATTATGTACAGAAACGAGAAAGAAACACAGACACACACACACACACCAACAGAGACTCGAATATGCACAACCAAATGTATATATATTTACAAGACAACGAGATTCAACACCGTCTTGAGTTGGACCTAGGTCGCATCGGATGCAACTGTTGTCTACTACCAAGCCGCCGGTCGGGGAGCTCTCGGGCTTGTCGTGTCGAGCGGGGTCTTGCACAGAGTACATGGCAGAAAACCGAAACGCTAGATGCCAAGGCTCGACGCACGGAAGGACGAAGAAGAAGCAGAGGAGAGCAAGAAGAGACCCTAAAACCAGAGAAGAGAAAGAAAGGAAAGAAAGAGAGAGAGAGAAAGAGAGAACGTCTCTTCGTCTAACGGTATACCCTGGTAATACAAAATGGGCAACCCTTCTACAAGGGACCATCCCTTCCTTTTATAGAACAAGGAGAGGGATGCGTTAAAATGTGGGATAAATACCGATTTACATGGGATTCTTCATCCCGACTTAACTCCTATTATTCACACAATTATACGAGGGTGAGTGCACATGGTGCACTCTGCCGATGTAGCCAATATTTCCCGGTTTCCGCCTCTGGCCGAAATTCTTCATGACAACGTCCAAATCGGTCTCTTCACTATTCATTTGGCAAGGTCGACTCGGGCCGGTTAGTATTTTACTTTATGTTGATGACTTGGTCATCACCGACGCCAACCTAGCTGAAATTGACCGCGTAAAGCTGCAACTCGTAGCATCATTTGACATGAAGGACCTAGGGGACCTTCATTACTTCCTCGGGATCGAAGTGATCCATACACCCGAAGGCATACTGATAAGCCAACGACATTACGTGCTGGGTATGCTCTTCAAGTTTGGGATGGTAGATTGTAAGTACGTCTCGACTCCTCTGGATAGGACCGTCAAGCTTCGCCCCGACTCCGGAAAGGTTTGCGACCCAAAGAGGTTCCGACAGATTGTAGGAAGCCTCATCTACTTGACTATCACTTGACCAAACCTCAATTACCGGGTCGGTGTGATTAGTCAGTTCATGGCGTGGCCAATCGAGGAGCACCTTCAGTGCGCCCAACGCGTACTTCAGTACGTCAGTGGCACTAAGGATCGGGGGCTACTATATTCGGAAACGCCGGCGATCGCCGATCCACATCCAGATTCCCATTCTCTCTTGGGAGCGCTGCGATTGCATGGAGTAGCAAGAAGCAGCCGACAGTTGCATTGTCGAGCACCGAAGCCGAGTATAAAGCAGCGGTTGTCGCAACATGCGAAGCCATCTGGCTAAAACGACTACTTAAGGATTTACGGGTGAAGGTGTCTGATCTGATGACGATCTACTGCAACAACCTGAGTAGCATCGAGTTAGCGAAGAACCCTGTCTTCCACGCCCGGACTAAGCACATTGAGGTGCACTACCACTTTGTCCGTGAGCGTGTCCTCTTCGGTGAAATTGAACTTCAGTATGTTCTGACGGATCGGCAGACCGCTGACATTTTCCCCTTGGTCTGGACAAGTTGCGGAAATTCTCGGGTGCGCTTGGGGTGCGACACCTCGATGTGCCGAACTTGAGGGGGAGAGAAGTCCCGGAAGACCACGGAAGGGAGCAGGAAAAGAGCGGAAGAGACCATGACGCCGAGTCGGATGAAGAATTCGATTTCGGGTCGGCTAAAGAAGCTGAGGGCGGATCCGCCAAGTGTGGGGGAGATGAAGCCAACTCAGATGAGAGCAAAAACTGATCGGAGGAAGCCGATTCGGTTAGGATGTTTGATTCGGAGACGCCGAATCAAAGGAGGGCCAAGTGTAAGAAAGGGCAGCCGAAGAGGCGCCAACACCGTGACAACAAGGGAGTTGAGAAGGGCCGCACGAGCACACAAGCCGATCGGAAGGGTTGATGCGCAAAATCGAATAGCTCAAGGAGCGCGAGCGAGGCGTGAAGCTAGAAGAAACCGGAGCGGTGATCCGGAAGAACCAGAAGAGCCTCAAGTTGAGCTTGAGGGGGAGTGTTGAGATACAAGCTCAACATTGGCTAGATCGGCTGTGCAAGCCAAGAATCGGATCGGTTCGGACCGATCGGTTAGGCCGGACCGGTGTGTAAACCGGGTGCGTAAACCGGTGCGCAACAAGAAGCCGTAGCGGTGTGTAAACCGCGAGGCCATTGGAAAGATATTCCACGTAGGAATATATTTTGGGAGTTAGTGTAGAGTTCATTTATGAGCATTAAAGTACATTGTCACGGTATTTTGCGGGTACATGTAGGATCTTAGGCGGGACTGTGAGGGTCTTGGACTAGGGAGACGGATGGTGGAGTTCTAAATCTTTGTAGGCTTCGGTCCGGAATCGGCTTCCGACTCCAACGAATGTAGGGTCTTTCAAAAAGACGGTTCACCGCGAACATGGACCCGACTCAAATATGTTACAAGGAAGATAGATATACACTAACATGAATATATATTACAAGAGTTTTACAACAAGATGGTTACATGCTCGAATTTGGTGGCTATTACAAACAAGATAAGAATGGGGGACCGACGAAGGTGAGTCAAGTGGGCCGCCGGGACCGCGACGTCCATCATTAGTCACGCCCGGAAGACGATGGAGTGTTCCCGTGCCACTTCGCCCTGCCGTCTCGAACCAGCCGCCATTTGAAACACTCTCCATCGAGGAGAGGAAACCGAACCTTCAAGTGCCGCCACCGGAATGCCAAAAGCCATCGTTGTTGAAACCCCGAACCAGTCCAAACTCTCACACGAAGAAGAGAGAGTAATACCCGAAGTCCCCAAATGCATAAACCCTAGCTCGCACGAACTCTCACAAGAAGAGAAACCTAAACGGAATACTCAAAAAGAATGAACCCCCGAGACAATGAAGAAGAAGACTCAAATGAAACCTTAAACGAAATAGGGTGAAAAGACCAAAGTACAAACCCTAAGGGAATAAGAGAAATACGAAGACCACGAACTACCCTAAATCTAACAGTATACCCTCCTAATTCAAAATGGGCAACCCTTTCGCAAGAGACCCCTCCCTCCTTTTATAGACCAAGGAGGGGAGGGCATTACAATGTGGGATAAATACTCCCCCTTATTCTATACACCGTTTCCTTCTATACATGTGCACAAGTTGCACACCACCAACTTGCCCATTCCACCCCAGTTTCACACTATAGCTGGAAATCTTCATGACATCCACCCCCACCAAATCGCACATCCACCGGTATGTGCCAAGAAAGGAAAAGGGTGAGAGATTTTGGTGAAGGTGATTAACTGGGTCCTTCGCCTTACCGGCACCTGATCGTCTCGCCGGCTCCTTACTGGCAAGCCCATATCCGGCGTTCGCGCCTTCCTCCCTGATCGGTCCTCCCGAACATCGTTGTCGATCTGGTCACCCTCCTTTATCTGCCGCTTATGTTCTCCGATCACATCCCCGGTAATTTCGGTTGTACGCCAGATTCCGTGTCTTGCATGCCGCGAATGTCCCTCCCTTGGTTCGATCGTCTCCGCGTCCCGAACACCTCCACGTGCCGACTCTCTCTGCTCCGTGCTCGCCTTTTGTAGGCTCTTCCCGTGTGCCATTATCGTTCCCCGAATGCACGTTCATTCTTCGGTCCTTAGGTGACCCCAATACACGCTCCTTGTTCCTTCTATGGTTGTCGGGTTGTGTGGTGTCTTCCGCCTTCCTTGTTTGGCACCACCTGTGTCGAATGCCGTCCTGTACTCGTGCTTCCTTTGGCCCTGGATGGCCACTCGCACGTCTCTTGTTCCGCTTTTGGGTGTGCCCTTTCCGGCTCGACACACCGCTCCTTAACCAGGTGTTCTCGACAGCTTACCGGAAGATCACCCTTGCCGCGTCCCGGCCCGCATGGCCTCCTTCGTTCACGTAACGCCTTGGCTGGTCGGTGCCTCCGTTGTTGCCGCCTTCGTCCCCTTGCCGCCACCTTCCATTACCCTCGGTCTCATGTTGCCACGTCGGCCGAACAACCGGGGTCTCCGGGCAGGTGTGAAGGATCCTTCTCGGGCCTCCGTCTTGTTGGGTCACCGACTCGTGTACCAAGCGCGTCCGATCTTTGTCTTTGCCGACTCTCCCGGACGGGTCCGTATCCAGTTCGTGGCCGCTTCGCCGGCCTCATACCTCTTTTCGCTCTGCTTTCCGTCGTCCGATTAACTTCTCGTGCTGCCACCGTCCTTCTCTATAGGTCTCACGCCGACTCTCGTCGCCGGCTGCCGGAGTCTCCGGATCGGTGTGAGTGTCTTCGTGGGACCTCCCCCTTGTCGTCTTCGGTTACCCGCCTTGCTGCTGCCACCGTTCTTCTCTCTAGGTCTCACGCCGGCTCTTGTTTCCGGTTGCCGGAGTGTCTAGAACCGGTGTGTGTAAGGTCGCGGCAGCTCCGCTTGCCGTTTTCCTCTCGTCGTAGTCCCGACCTTCGTGTCGGCCTCTTCTGCTGGTCACGTTCACCTGCCACCACCGTTCTCTCTATGGTACTCACGCCGTCATTCGGGCCATCCGCTGAATCGGTGTGAGGATCTCCGTAGACCGCCCATCCACAATCCTTTGCCTTCGTCCCCTCGCCGCCACCATTCGTCACTCTAGGTCTCACGCTGGCTCTCGGGCTGACCGCTGTAGTCTCTAGAACCGGTGTGAAGGATCCTCCTTGGGCTTGTCGTATATCGGATCCTCCTTGGGCCACCATCAATATCTTGGTCTTACGTCGGATCCGATGTCGACCACCGAAGTCTCTAGATCCGATGTGAGGTGACCCATAGGACCGGTCTTTGTTCTTCGCTTCATCCCTTGTACTTCTCCCTAACTCGTCATCGCTCTCCTTGCTGTGCTCCCGCCTCCATCTTCCATCTCTTTCGGTCTCACGTTGCCACGCCGGCCGAACTGCCGAAGTCTCCGGTCAAGATGTGGGGACACCGATTTCGTAACGACTCCCGACGACTCATCCTAGGGCCACCGACCCTTTTAGTGGTGTCGGTGGAAAGCATCTTTATGATTGATCAAGCCCCGCCTGGGCTTGATTCTCCAATGGTCGAAGTTTTGGCTCCAATGCCGATCCTGCCGGACTCGTTCTGTACCCTCGATCATCTTCTCCCCGATTCCCGAACTTCGCCCGGTCGATCTTTCTCCACATGTAAAAGAGGGCGGCTCGTCCTGCACCCTCTTCCTCCTGGTACCATCGTACCTTGATCAGCCTCCGTCTCGACCACGTCCGTCTTGTCTGCGCGCCCCCTTCGTGCTATGATGACGTGCCGTCGCACGTCACCTCCGTCTCTTGACTGGGTGGTCACGCTCGGTGAGTTGCTCGGAGCTCCTCTTCATGCCGGATGGTCGAGCCTTCGGCGGAACTTGCGGGACTCCGTCCCCGTTGTAACGGTTGACTCCTTCGACCTCGCCCATCTCGATGCGCCGCTTCTCGACTCTCCTTCTCGAAGTCTTCGGCCTCCAAGTCCATCCTCCCTTGCCGCCTTTCACGTCGGGTTCACCAAATATGTCGGGGTATTCTGTGGGTACGTGTAGGATCTTAGGCGGGACCGCAGGGGTCTTGGACTAGGGAGATGGATGGTGGAGTCCTTAAGCTTTGTAGGTTTCGGTCCAGAATCGGCTTTCGGCTCCAACGAATGTAGGGTCTCACAAAAAGACGGTTCACCGCGAACATGGACCCGACTCAAATATGTTACAAGGAAGATAGATATACACTAACATGAATATATATTACAAGATTTTTACAACAAGACGGTTACATGCCCGAATCTGGTGGCTATTACAAAAAAGATAAGAATGGGGGACCGACGAAGGTGAGTCAAGTGGGCCGCCGGGACCGCGATGTCCATCGTTGGTTACACCCCGAAGACAATGGAGTGTTCTCGTGCCACTTCGCCCTGCCTTCTCGAACCGGCCGCCATGCGAAACACTCTCCATCGAGGAGAGGAAACCGAACCTTCAAGTGCCACCACCGGAATGCCAAAAGCCATCGTTGTTGAAACCCCGAACCAGTCCAAACTCTCACACGAAGAAGAGAGAGTAACACCCGAAGACCCCAAACTTGCATGAACTCTCACAAGAAGAGAAACCTAAACGGAATACTAACCTCCACTCGAAAAGAATGAACCCAAAACCCCGAGACAATGAAGAAGACGACTCAAGTGAAACCCTAAACGAAATAGGGTGATAAGACCAAGGTACAAACCCTAAGGGAATAAGAGAAAGACGAAGACCAAGAACTACCCTAAATCTAACAGTATACCCTCCTAATTCAAAATGGGTAACCCTTTCACAAGAGACCCCTCCCTCCTTTTATAGATCAAGGAGGGGAGGGCATTACAATGTGGGATAAATACTCCCCCTTATTCTATACACCGTTTGCTACTATACATGTGCACATGTTGCACACCACCGACTTGCCCATTCCACCCCGGTTTCACACAATAGCCGGAAATCTTCACGACAACGTGTCAGTACTTGTGTCAGTCCGTTGTCGTGAAGAAAACCGTCCCTAGGCGGAAATTGAGTTTAGCGTGTGTAAACCGGCCCTTACACGTGAGCGCACCTTTCGTTGTATAGTAAGTAGGTAGGTACAAGTCAGTTGAGGTGAAATCCTAGGTAGCACGCATTCAATAGGGAGAGAATCGAGGTGTATCTCTGTCCGAAAGGACAGAGAATTAATATGATGTAACGGATGATAACGACCTCCCTCCTTGGTTTATAAAAGAGAGGGAGAAGAATGAAAAAGGGATCGCGTGTTAGAGAGACGAAGTGCTGCCGGACTGGGACCGAGCCCTTCTCCTCTACCACTCTCCATAGCCATTTTGCGCAGGGTTTCGGGAGGCTGACTCTGCTCCGTGGAATGCCCGTGTGCTTCCGGCAGAGTCTCCATCTCGCTCTTCTGTGTGTGAGTGAATAGGCGTCGGTGTTCGCCTTGCCGGCCAGTTAGTTGTAACCGTCTTGATATATATATATATATTTATATACATACGTGTTCATATACTCGGACTCCTAGTCGTCTCGTTTTGCTGTGTTGTTGAACTGTGATTCCTGTGTGCTCCCGTGTCTGTGCGTGTGCGAGTGCGTGGGTTGCCCTTCTGTTCTCCTCCTCCTCAGCTATTTCTCGGTCCAAGACCCCGGTGGTCCCGCCTTGTTCTCCATGCACACGCATAACAATGCGACATATTTGGTGAACCCGACGTGAACAGGCGGCAGAGGAATAGAAAGATGAGGGGGTCGGATCTCGTGGAAGCCATGGCTTCGGCTGTGGATCGGATAGTGAGTGCGCGCGAAGGGCCAGGCGCCCTCGATAGGGCTATTGAAGTGGTCGTCGGTGCGATAGGCCGGTTCGGTTGGAAGGACGCCACGAGCTATTTGGAGGCCTACTGGGCTGAGATGGTAATGAGAGACATTCCAGAAGAAAGGAGACTGACCGGATTCCCTCGGGTGGCGATGTCGGGCATCCATGTGGAGGTGCTCGAGGTACAGGCTGAGAGCCGGACCTGGGAAGAGTTTGAGGGTCAGCTCCTCGAAAAATACGGGCTTGATGACGCGCTTCGACTCTCGAAACGGGACTTCATGGAATGGGTAGAGACCCCCGAAAAGGGGAGAAACGCATCGGTGCTCCTCTGGGAGTTTGAAGAACGCTTTGCGCGTCTTTCGGCGCTCGACTGGACCGTACTAGACACAAGTCGCGTCTTGTTGTTCGTTAAGTCAGTGGATGCGAGGGACTAGGAGCAAGTGGGTCTCCTGTTGGAGATTGATGATGGGCTGACGGCCGACTGGGCTGTGGTGAAGAGAGTCTGTGGCCGTTTCAACAAACGACGAGAGTGGGTCGATAAAGGATCAACAGGGGCGGGCTCTGTAGCAGCAGGGAAACCCGAGCCAACCCCGCCAACGCGAAGGGAAGAGACCCGAGACTGGCTGATGGAACGGGGGTATGAAACGGCTGATGGAAGAAGCGGCGGCTCGCCACGCGGAGACTGTCCACTACTCGGCGTCGGCTGGGATCCGAGTCGGAGGTGGTGAGGCCCGGAAGACGAACGAAGCCGGATTCTGGCCGCTGATGCTGGAAGGCCTCGCCGGCGCACGACTAAGGAAAGAAGAAGCGGACCGCGTGGAAAAACGGGTCCGGGAGGTAACCGAGTGGAGTGACCCGGTCGAAGAGAAGACAGGATTCGTTGAAGCCGCATACCAAAACTATGAGGCTCTGGTGGAAGAGAAGCGAGTAGGTAAAACCGGAGGGGCCTGGCCCTCGCAACGGTATGAGAGCCGGTTCGGTCAAAGGCAGAATGAGGCCGGTGCGACCGACGTGCCGGATAAAGCCAAGAAGGCCGGGTACCGGTTGAGCATGGAAATCGAAAGGACCACGGACCTGCGAAAGGTCCTGGAGGAACGTATCCTCGACAACAAAGTGGAGCTGTCACTGAGGGAAGTGCTCGGGATCGCCAAGAAGGAGTTCCACGACTCCATCGTAGACTTGGTGAAGAGGAAGAGGCTGTCGACAGAGCCAGAGCCGGAGAAGCCGGTGGAAGTGCGAACGACGCACATAGAGGACATGGCGCTAGAAGACGACTTGGCGGAAAGACACTATTCGAGGCCGCACTGGGCCAGAGCGACCACGGAGACCCTGTTAAGATCGGGGATGTCCAGGAGCCGGTGGTGGCGTTGGTGGACCACGGTTCAGAAATCAACTTGATGTCCATGGACTTCTACAAAAGGGGGAAATGGCCGATCAACACCAAACACGGCTGGAAAATACGGGCAGCGACGCGCGGCACGGAAGAAGTACATGGAGCCTGCCCGAACATACGGGTGAAAATCGGCGATGTTGAGATCGACCAACACTTCTTCGTGTAGGAGACGTCCTCACATCCGGTTATACTAGGAGAACCATACATTATGGCGGCACGGATGGAGACCAAGGTGCTAGACAACGGTTCGGCCTATGCAAGAGTCAAGAGTCAGGACGGGCGTCACTCGGTACAGTTCCTGACAGTGCGACCAAACCATGAGCGTAACCGCGAGACCCTCGGAGGCGAAACCCGAGGGGATTTTTAGATAGGGCTATCAAGGCGTGGGGCTGCGATACTCCGGACACCCCGGAAAAACCCCACAAATGTATAGTAGGGAAGAAGACCTGTACCATAGGTAGGAAATTTTGGTTCTCCGACAACGGGGGTTGTACGATTGTCGGCGTCGTTGGCCGGGAGAAGAAGAGGGCGGAGGAGCGACTTCGGGCATGCGGAGTCCTCGGCCCTGGAGAGGAAATCACCAAAGCCGTGGAGGCGGTCTCTTTTGACGACACCTTGGGACAATTACGAGAAGTGGTCAGAGGAGGCCTTAAAGAGGACCGGACGATTCCGGTATGTTCGGAAGGGATGTATGAAGTCATCGCTGACTTCTGTAACGACTCGAGTCGGATCGGACGGCCCGCGTGGATACAAGGTACAAGACTGTGGACTGGAAGGTGAGGCCAGTCGCGACACCCTTGTCGGAGGGTAGCAAGGAGCGGATAAAAGGGGTCGCGTCGGACCCGAGTTTGCGAGATTTGGCCAGCATAGGACACACGTTCACCGATATAACGCTACGAGAGCTCAAGATCGGTGGGGGTGGCTTTCTACTGCCGGCGGAAGAGGACAGGTTTCGGAGAATGCTCGGGACGCATGGGAAGGCTTTCGCATTCTCACCGGAGGAGATCGGGTGCGTAGACCCGACAGTTGTGGAATCGATGGTGATCTTCACGGTACCGCATGTTCCGTGGAACCTCAAACCAATTCCGGTACCCCGAGCTCACATCCCGAAGCTGATGGAGCTATTGAAACAGAAGGTCGAGATGGGCATCCTCGAACCATCGAGTGCCCCATACTCAAATCGGTGGTTTACCGTGCCAAAGAAGAACAACACGTTACGTTTCATTCAAGACCTGCAACCGGTCAACAAGGTGACCATTCGAAATGCAGGAATCAGACTGACCATAGACGAGTTCGCGGAGGCCTTCGCCAGAAGGTCGATTTACTCTGTCGGTGATCTGTACTCGGGGTACGACCAGTTCCAGCTAGCCGTGGAGAGCAGGGATATCACGACGATGCAAACTCCTCTCAGTCTAGTACGGATGTGTACCCTACCACAAGGCGAGACGAATTCGGTGGCGCATATGGTGAACGCAATGAACAAGGTGTTGAGGGACTGCATCCCGGACATCAGCATGCCGTTCTTGGACGACATCCCGATAAAGGGGTGTCCGGTGGAAGATGCGGACGAGACTGTCGGGCCGGACGGATGCCGGAGGTTCATTGTGAACCACATCAACGATTGTGAGAAGGTGCTGTAGAGGCTCGAGAGAGCACGACTCAACTTTTCCGGAGAAAAATTGGCGTTCGGGCAGTCAGAGATCTTGGTGGTCGGACACCTGTGCGGGCCTTACGGTAGGAAACCGTCTCCAGCCAAGGTGGAAGCCATCTCCGCGATGAAGCATGACTGCAATTCGGTTACGGAGGTTTAGAGATTCTTGGGAGCATGCGCGTTCTACCATACGGAGTCAGTCCGAAAGATGAAGGAAGCACTTGCCACGGCACCGGCGCTCCGAAAGGCTGTCTACAGCAAAGACACTCCGATTTACGTAACCGTAGACACGAGTGCGACTAGGATCGGGTGGGTTATCAACCAAGAGGATGACATTGGCACGAGGTTCCCCATCCGGTTCGGCGCGAAGGTCCTCAGTGAGAGAGAATGAGGATACGCCCAGGTTAAACACGAACTCTGGGGTATCGTTTTGGCGGTGAAGGCCGATAAAGACTATTTGATCGGGACAGAGGTAATAATCGAGACGGACTGCCTGCCGATTCTCGGCATGGTTTCCGGATGCACGACACTGGACCTGACAATGCTTAGGTGGATAGCGTACATCAAGTCCCTGAATCCGGAAATTCGACACATTTCCGGAAAAGACAACGCCATGGCCGACATGGTCTCAAGAGCAAGGTTCGAAAACGAGGACGGCATGGTTTCGGAGGATGAGGAAGTCGGCGTAGACTTCTTCGAGGCGACATACGTGACAACCAGAAAGGGGAGCACTCTAGCACTTAACGAATTCGACGAGAGCAAGTATGACGGGGAGTGGCTCCAGATCGGCGGGCTCCTGAAAACAATGACACCGGCCGCGGCGTGGACAAAGGAAGAGACCAACCGGATCCGGAAGAAAGCGTATTGATTCTTCCTTTGGGACGGGTACATATGGAAGCACTTGAAGAAGAGGGATGGCATCCCGCTTCGAGTGGTGGCGAAGAAGAAGGAACAGGAGGAATTGTTGGAGGCCTACCACGATAGTCCCTGGGACGGACACCGTGGAACGTGGGCCACGTTTGAGAAGCTAAAAGGAAAGTACAAGTGGTCGGGACTGTACCGGGACGTGCATCGGTTCGTGACGACTTGCGAAAGCTGTTAGATGCACTCCATAGTCCGACACCGGGACGAGCTCCACCCGACTTACCCTCCGATTGTCCACTTCAAATGGATGGTGGATTTGGTGACAATGCCGATGGGGGTAGGACAGATGCGGTATCTGGTGCTGGCTCGGGAGGATCTGACGAACCAGGTTGAAGGCCGAGCACTGTAGAACAAAACGACCGCGGCTGTGTGCCGGTTCCTGATCGAGGACGTGATATGTCGGTACGGGAGCGTAGGGAAGATCGTGGCTGACCGCGGAGAGTTGGACGCACAAGAGGCCAAAGAGTTGTTTGACTGGCTAGGGGTCAAACTCTCTCTCACCATAGCGTTGTCGCATTGTTACACGCGTACGTGTAGAAAGGGGCGGGACCACGGGGGGTCTTGGGCTGAGGAGCGAGAGAGAGAGAGACGGAGAGAGAGATTCACAGACACGTAGAAGCGAGAAAAAGAGATCTAGAACGTAACACTTAATTATAATGACAAGAGATTACAAGCTCCGAGAGTTACAACCGACAAGGCGGCGACGGACCTGACATGAGGACCCAACTCACGCACACAGACGACAGTCACACGACTCCAAGAAAACAAAAGGGGAAAAGGGAGTGATTCTGTTGGAAGCACACGGGCTGTCCACGAAGCAAAGGCAGCGACCTCCCGACACCCGCAGAGAGCGACGATTCGAGTAGAGAGAGCTCGCTTCCCTTCTACAACAGCGCTCCCCCCCCCACCTCCTCGCGCGCGATCCCCCCCGTTTTCTCGTGTCCTCTTCCCTTTATTCCCTGTCCCTTCTGACCGGGATACGCACAATCCCCTCTCATAAATGCGTGTCGCTTAGTAGTTACATCCACCGGTTCGCGTGGAAAGTATCCAGTCACGCGTTCATCCGTGTAAGGGCCGGTTTACACGTTTTCTCTCCAATTCCGCCTATGGCCGGTTTTCTTCATGACATCCACCCCCACCAAACCGCGCATCCACCAGCATGCGCCAGAGACGGGTAGATACCGAAGAAAACCGGCCTCATTCGTTGCTCTCCGATTCTCCGCCGGACCCGAACTGATCGTCGTTGTCGCTCCCGCTCGCAGGTTCCGGCTCGTCTTCGAACCGCTTTTTGAAAGCTTTGATCCGCTTTTCAGCCACCAGCACCGCTAACCGTGTCCCGTTGAGTTCCGCGAGGTGGTACGTGCCGTTGCCGTTCACGCTCGTCACCATATAGGGCCCGAACCATCTCCTAGCAAACTTTCGCACCGCCTTGTGCTGATTGTCGAGGCTGCTGTCGTATACCAAGACCCAGTCGCCTTCCTCGATCTTCTTTGGTCGCAATCGGTGCGTCCGGTTGAACCGAATCTTGTTCCGCTCCCTTGCCGCTCGCAGCCTTTCCTTCGCCCATATCACGTCCTCCGGCCTCCGCTCGAGTTGCCGAATCCGCGCCGCTAGCAACTCCTCCTGGCTCATTTCGTCCTTCCAATCTACCACCGCACACGAAGAAACCGTCCACTCCACTGGCATGATCGGCTTTTGTCCGTACATGAGCTCCACCGGCATAAACCCTGTCACCGAACTGTGCGTAGTTCGGTCCGCCCATAGTGCGTAAAGGAAGGAGTCGCGGCCAATTCCCGACCTGCCCTCCGCATGCACGCACCAATGCTTTTATGATAGGTCCATGCCCACGTTCTACCTTTCCGTTCGCCTCCGGATTGTACGCCGTGGTGAGGGAGAGTTTGACGCCTAGCCGGTCGAACAACTCCTCGGCCTCCCGCGCATCCAACTCTCCCCAGTCTGCCACGATCCTCCCGACGCACCCGTACCGACACACTACTTCTTCGATCAAGAACCGGCATACCGCCGCAGTTGTCTTGCTTTGCAGTGCACGGCCTTCCACCTGGTTCGTTAAGTCCTCCCGTGCAAGCACCAGGTATCGCATCTGTCCTACCCCCATCGGCATCGTCACCAAGTCGACCATCCACTTGAAATGGACCGTAGGCGCATAGGTCGGGTGTAGCTCGTCCCGGTGTCGGAATACGGAGTGCATCTGACAGCTTTCGCAAGTCGTTACGTACCGATGCACGTCCTAGTACAGCCCCGGCCACCAGTACTTCTCCTTCAGCTTCTCGAAAGTGGCCCACATTCCGCGGTGTCTGGCCCAGGGGCTCTCGTGAAATGCCGCCAATAGTTTCCCCTGTTCTTCTTTCTTTGCTACTACTCAGAGTGGAATGCCGCTTCTCTTCTTTGGCTGCCTCCATATGCACCCGTCCCGCAGGAAGAATCGGTATGCCTTCCTCCGTATCCGGCTCGCCTCCTCTCTCGCCCATGCTGCGTCCGACGTCATCGTCCGTAGGAACCTCCCGATTTGGAGCCACTGCCCGTCATACCTGCTTTCGTCAAATTCGTTAAGCGCCGGAGTGTTCCCTTTCCTCGTCGTTACATTAGCCGAACCAAAGAAGTCCTCGCCGACTTCTTCGTCATCCGAAACCATGCCGTCTTCGTCGTTGAACCTTGCCCTCGAAAGCATGTCGTCCATGGCGTTGTCCTTTCCGGAGATGTGCCGTATCTCCGGGTTCAGGGACTTAATGTACGCTATCCACCGGAGCATTGCTAGGTCCGGCGTCGCGCATCCGGAAACCATGCCAAGTATGGGCAGGCAGTCCGTCTTAATGGTCAGCTCCGTCCCGATCAGATAATCCTTGTTGGCCTTGACTGCCGAAACGACACCCCAAAGTTCGCGCTTAACTTGGGCGTACCCTCGCTATCGCTCGCTTAATACCTTCGCCCCGAACCGGATCGGGAATCGTACGCCGCCCTTGTCCTCCTGACTGATTACCCACCCGATCCCGGTCGGGCTGGTGTCCATCGTTACGCAGATGGGAACATCCTTGCCGTAAACTGCTTTACGGAGAGCCGGTGCTACCGTAAGCGTCTCCTTTAGTCTCGGAACCGACTCCGTGTGCTCCGTCCTCCACTAAAAGCTACGCCCTTTTTTCAATAGCCCATAGAGGGGTTCCACGACATGTGCATAGTGCGGGATCCAGATGTGGTAGAATGCGCATGCCCCCAAGAATCTGCGGACCTCCGTGACCGACCCGCAATCGTTCCTCATCGCGGAGATGGCCTCTACCTTTGTCGGAGATGGTTTCCTACCGTAAGGCCCGCACAGGTGTCCGACCACCAAGATCTCCAACTGTCCGAAGGCCGACTTTTCCCCGGAGAAGGTGAGCCTCGCGCGCTCTAGTCTCTGTAGCACCTTCTCGCAGTCATCGATGTGGGACACTACGAAATTCCGACATCCGTCCGGCCCGATTGCCTCGTCCCTTTTCTCCACCGGGCATCCCTTGATCGGGATGTCATCTAAGAATGGCATGGTGATGTCCAGTATACAATCCCTGAGCACTTTGTTCATCGCGTTCACCATGTGAGCCACTGAGTTCGTCCCTCCTTGTGGCAGGGTACACATCTGCACTAGGCCGAGAGGAGTCCGCATCGTTGTAATGTCTCTGCTCTCCACGGCCAGTTGGAATTGATCGTACCTCGAGTACAGATCACCGATAGAATAGATCGACCTTCCAGCGAAGGCCTCCAAGAACTCGTCTATGGTCGGTCCGATCCCTACATTACGGATGGTCACCTTGTTGACCGGTTGTAGGTCCTGGATGAAGCGCAGCGTGCCGTTTTTCTTCGGCACCGTAAACCACTGATTCGAATACGGGGCACTCGACGGTTCGAGGATGCCCATCTCCACCTTTTGCTTTAGGAGCTCCATCAACTTCGGGATGTGAACTCTTGGCACCGAAATCGGCTTGAGATTCCACGGTACATGCGGTACCGTGAAGATCACGATCGGTTCGACAACTGTCGGGTCTACGCACCTTATCTCCTCCGGTGAGAATGCGAAAGCCTTCCCGTGCCTCCCGAGCATTCTCCGAAACCGGTCCTCCTCCGCTGGCAGTAGGAAGCCGCCCCCACCAACCTTGAGCTCCCGTAGCGTTATGTCGGTGAACCGGTGCCCTATGCCGGCCGGATTCCGTAAACTTGGGTCCAACGCAACCCCTTTTATCCACCCCTCGCTGCCCTCCGGCAAGGGTGCCGCGACTAGCCTCACCTTCCGGTCCACCGTCTTGTACTTTGTATCAACGCGGGCCGTCCGATCCGACCCGATCCTTTCCCCGAGGTTCGCGATGACTTCGTACATTCCCATCGATCCTACCGGAATGGTCCGGTCTTCTCTAAGGTCTTCATCGATCACCTTTCGTAGTTCGCCCAAGGTGTCGTCAAAAGAGACCGCCTCCACGGCGCCGCTGATGTCTTCGTCGGGGAAGAGGACTCTGCATCCCTTGAGCCGCTCCTCCGCTCGCTTCCTCTCCCGGCCGCTAACGCCGGTTATAGTACAACCTCCGTTGTCGGAGAACCAAAACTTCCTACCCATGGTACAAGTCTTCTTTCGTTCTGTACATTTGTGGGGTTGTTCCTGGGTGTTCGGACTATCGTGGCCCCACGCCTTGATAGCCCTCTCTAAAAATCCCCTTGGGTTTCGCTGCCGAGGGCCTCGCGGTTACGCTCGTGGTTTGGTCGCACCGTTAGGAACTGGACTGAGTGACGCCCGTCCTGGCTCTTGACTCTAGCATAGGCTGAACTGTTGTCCAACACCTTGGTCTCCATCCGTGCTGCCGTGATATATGGCTCTCTTAGTATAACCGGATGCGAGGACGTCTCTTGCACAAAGAAGTGCTGGTCTATCTCGACATCGCCGATTTTCACCTGTACGTTCGGACAAGCCCCATGTAGTTCTTCCGTGGCGCGCGTCGCTGCCCGTATCTTCCAGCCATGCTTGGTGTTGATTGGCCATTTACCCTTCTTGTAGAAATCCATGGACATCAGGTTGATTTCGGATCCATAGTCTACCAGCGCCACCACCGGTTCCAGAACGTTGTCGATCCGTACAGGGGTTTCCGTAGTCGCCCTGGCCCAATGCGGCTTCGTGTAGTGGCTTCCCGCCACCTCGTCTTCCAGGGCTTCGTCTTCCAGGTGCGTGGTCCGTACCTCCACCGGCTTCTCCGGTTCCAGCTCCGTCGAGAACCTCTTGCGCTTCACCAAGTCTATGATAGAGTCGTGGAACTCCCTCTTGGCGATTCCCAGCACCTCCCGCAATGACAGCTCCACTTTGCTGTCGAGGATACATTCCTCCAGGACCTTTCGCAGGTATGTGGTCCTTTCGATCTCGGTGCTCAACCGAAACCCTGCCTGCTTCTTTCCATCCGGCGAGCCTGGGTTGCCGGCACCGGTCGGTTTTGGTCCGAATCGGGTCTCATACCTTGAGGGTCAGACCCCTCCGGCCTTTCCTATCCATTTGTCCTCCACTAGAACCTCGTAGTTCTGGCAAGTGGCTTCTACGAAGCCCGTTTTCTCTTCGACCGGATCATCCCAACCGGTGACCTCCTAGACCCTCTGTTCCGCTCGGTCCGCCTCTTCCTTCCTCAGCCAAACTCCGAAGAGGCCTTCTAGCACTAGCGGCCAAAATCCGGAGTCCTTCGCCTTCCGGGTCTCATCAACCCTGACCCGAATTCCCGCTGACACCGAGTAGTTGACGGCTTCGACATGCCGTGCCGCGGCCTCTTCCATCAACCTCTTCATTCCGTCGCGCCCCGTATTCAGTTCTAGGGCTCTCCGGGTCTCGCTCGCGTGCACCCGCCCGTTCCAGAGGTACACCACGTTGATCCTGAGCGCGTCGGCGAAATCCGCGCAATCCTTCCGAATGTGACCGATCGTGTCACACCACATGCACCAGTGCCCAGCCAGCGGGCTCCGGTCGCGAGGTTGTTCACCGCTGTCTCTCCGGGCCTGTGCGATCTGCAGGTCGCGCACCATCTGTGTCAGGTCCTCCAGAGCCGCTCCTCCGGATGGGCCTCTGACCACGTCGTTCGATGCCGACCCCGACTCCGGCCAGATTCGGGTCTCTTCCTTCCTCCCAGCCGGCACCGAAACCGGCTCCTTGAGCCTCCTCCCCGGGACCGGCCCCGACCCCGACGTGCTTCCGTCGCTCCAATCGCGCCATTTGTCGAAACGGTTGCAGACCCGTTTTACCACGGCCCAGTCCGTCGTGAGCCCTTCGTCCATTTCCAATAGGGGCCCCACCTTTCTCCTGTCGAGCGCATCCACCGACTTGACAAACAACAGTACTCAACTTGTTTCGAGCACCGTTCGGTCCAGCGTTGATAGCCGCGCGAACCGTTTTTCGTACTCCTGGAGGAGCACCGACGTGTTCCTCCATTTTCTAGGGCTTTCCACCCACGCCATGAAGTCCCGCCCCGACAACCAGAGCGAGTCGTCAAACCCGTACTTCTAGAGGAGCTGCAGCTCGAACTCCTCCCAAGTCTGGCATCCGGCAAGCACCTCGAGCACCTCCGCATGGATGCCCGGCGTCACCACCCGAGGGAACCTGGACAACCGCCTGTCCACCGGGATATCCCTCATGATCATTTTGGTCCGGTAAGCCTCCAAATAACTTGTAGAGTCTTTCCCTCCGAAACGGCCTATAGAGCCGACGATCGATTCAATGGCTCTATCGAGGGTACTCGTTCCCTCACGAGCGCTCACCAGCCGGTTGACGGCCACCGCCATTGCCTCTGCTAGCTCCGATCCCCTCATCTTTCAACTCCTTTGCCGCCCGTTCACGTCGGGTTCACCAAATATGTCGGTTGTTACGTGCGTACGTGTAGAAAGGGGCGGGACCACGGGGGTCTTGGACCGAGGAGCGAGAGAGAGAGAGATTCACAGACACGTAGAAGCGAGAAAAAGAGATATAGAACGTAACACTTAATTATAATGACAAGAGATTACAAGCTCTGACAGTTACAACCGACAAGGCGGCGATGGACCCGACACGGGGACCCAACTTACGCACACCGACGACAGTCACACGACTCCAAGAAAACAAAAGGGGAAAAGGGCGCGACTCTGTTGGAAGCATACGGGCTGTCCACGAAACAAAGGCAGCGACATCCCGACACCTGCAGAGAGCGACGATTCAAGTAGAGAGAGCTCGCTTCCCTTCTACAGCAACGCTCCCCCCCCCCACCTCCTCGTGCGCGATCCCGCCCGTTTTCTCTTGTCCTCTTTCCTTTATTCCCTGTCCCTTCTGACCGGGATACGCACAATCCCCTCTCATAAATGCGTGCCGCTTAGTAGTTACATCCACCGGTTCGCGTGGAAAGTATCTGTTGGGATTACGGTCCCTCCGGATGGGATGGTCGGATGTCCGGGAATCGGGAATGAAGACCCGAATGAGTACCCGGTACTTGGAGCCGGATGATGAAGACCCCGGCTACGGAGCCGGATGACGAATGTACCCGGAGAGAGATCCGGATGCGGGGACATATTTGTGAATATGTTTTCCAAGAGCCCTTTGAGGCTATATTTGTAAATAATCCGAAAGTCATATGTGTATAAATATGACTTAGGGAAAACTGTTTAGTGTTGCTGGCTGTATGTTGTTGCCTATTGTGTATTGTCACTCTTATGTGTGCAAGAGTGAAGAGAGCAGCCGAGAGAGAGAGAGAGAGAGTGAGAGAGAGACGAAGAGGTCGTTGCCTCTGTGTATTACCGCCGCCTGTGGCGAAGATAGTGAGCTCAAGGTTGTTGCCTTGTAGCTTCACCATTGTACATCTCTGTTTATAGTGATAGTTGGAGTCTGAGGACTCCCGTGGTTTTTCCCATTTAGGGTTTTCCACGTAAAACATCCTGTGTACTCTTCTCTCTATTGTCTTCGTGCATTTTGTATTTCCTGTTTTCTGTGAGTTGATCCTATTCCTCGGTTGTGGCCGAGCACTGTGTTCAGCAAACTGGTATCAGAGCGAGGTTAACACAGAAAATGGAAGGCGGCGGTAGTGGGCCTCCGGGCATGATGGTGTTGAACTCACAGAACTACGCCGACTGGAAGATAAAGATGGAAGACCTTCTCATCGTCCAAGACCTATACGAACCGATCGACAATGCCGAGATACCCAAGGGTGTAATAGAGTCGGAGTGGAAGCTCCTGAACCGGAAAGCCGTAGCGACGATCCGGCAATATGTCGATGTAAGTGTTCTGCAACATGTGGCGAACTATACGAACGCCTATGAGATGTGGCAGAAGCTGTCCGGACTGTATGAGAGGAAGAATGCTCTGACCCGGACCTCCCTGATGAGGAAGATAGTGAATCTTAAGTACCGGGACGGCGAGAGCATGGTCGAACACGTCAGCACGTTCATGGGATTCGTGAACCAGCTTGCGGCGATCAAGTTCCCGTTGGATGACGCAATGCAAGCCATCATGCTGATGTGTATGATGGAAATAATCGTCGCTTTCCAAACTTCACCTCTCGGCCACAACCAAGGAAACACACGAATCGTTGTTGCAGAAAATGGGAAATGCGAAAAAATAGAGTGGACACACGATTTAACGTGGAAAACCCTGTACGGGAAAAACCACGGGAGTACAAGACTCCGAACCAAAACTATGCACAGAGAAATATACAATGGCGAGCTGCAAGGCGACGACCTTGAGCTCGCTGTCCTCGCCACAGGCGGCGGAATTACACAGAGGCGTCGACCTCTTCCTCTCTCACGCTCTATCTCTCTCACGGCTGCTCTCTCTTCACTCCTCTTGAGTGGAAAAACAGAAAAAAAGAGTAGCAACATTAAAACTGTTTGCCCTAAGTCATATTTATACACATATGACTTTTGGGCTATTTACAACTATAGCCTCAAGGGCCCTTGGCAAACATATTCACAAATATGTCCCCGCATCCGGATCTCTCTCCGGGTACATTCGTCATCCGGCTCCGTAACCGGGATCTTCATCATCCGGTTCCGAAACCGCAACCGGGCTTGTCGTCATTCATCTCCGACATCCGACCATCCCATCCGAAGGGACCGTAATCCCAACAAACTCCCCCTTCACTTCGGCATGGGATGTCTCTCCAATCCGATCCTCTTCCGGCATGCTTCCAGCTTGTCGGGTGTGAGCACCTTGGTCAGCATATCCGACCCGTTCTCGTCCGTGTGGACCTTCGTCAACACGAACTCCTTGTCTTCTATCCTTTCCCGGATCCAGTGATATCTTCGCTGTATGTGCTTCGTCCGGGAGTGATAGGCCGCGTTCTTCGCAAGGTGGATGGCACTCTGACTGTCGCAGTAGAGTCGGTACTCCTCCTGCTGGATACCGAGCTCTCTAATGAAGCCCTTCATCCATATTATTTCCTTGCCGGCTTCAACAGCCGCCATGTACTCCGCCTCCGTGGTTGACAACGCAACCGTCTTCTGCAGCCTCGACTGCCATGAAACAGCTCCCCCTGCATACGTCATCACATACCCTGATGTGGACCGGCTGGTATCTGCATCAGCCGACATATCCAAATCGGTAAAGCCGTCGAGTTAGGGCTTACCGGAGCCGAATCGGAGGCACACGTTTGCCGTGCCCTTCAGGTATCGGAGTATCCACTTGGCCGCGTTCCAATGCTCTTTGCCGGGATTGCTCATGTACCGGCTCACCACTCCGACTGCGTATCCAATGTCCGGTCTTGTACACACCATTGCGTACATCAAGCTTCCGACGGCAGAGGCATATGGCACTTTCATCATGTCCTCCTTCTCAGCCTTTGTCTTGGGGCTTTGCTTGCTGGACAGCTTGCAGTTTGCCGGGAGGGTCGATCCGACCGGTCTTGCTTCCGACATGTTGAACCGTTTAAGCACCTTTGTCACGTACTTCTCCTGTGACAGCCACAACTGCTTCTTGCTCCGGTCCCGGATGATGTGCATCCCTAGTATTTGTCTCGCCGGACCCAAGTCCTTCATTGAGAAGGTTCGGTGAAGAGCCTTCTTCAGCATCCGTATCTTGACCTGGTCCCGTCCGACGATCAACATGTCGTCCACGTACAGGAGGAGTATTAGAAAGTCTCCTCCTTCGAACTTCTTCACAAACACGCAGTGGTCGGACTGCGTTTTGAGGTACCCTTCGTCGGTCATGAAGGAGTCGAACTTCCGATACCATTGCCGGGGAGCCTGCTTCAGTCCGTAAAGGCTCTTCTTCAACTGGCATACCAGGTGCTCCTTCCCTTTCTTCTCGAATCCTTCCGGTTGCTGCATGTAGATCTCTTCTTCGAGGTCACCGTGAAGGAATGCCGTCTTCACGTCCATCTGTTCTACCTCGAGGTCCATGCTTGCCGCTATGCTCAGCACCGTCCGGATGGAGGTCATCTTCACTACCGGGGCAAATATCTCGTCGAAGTCGATGCCCTTCTTCTGCTGAAACCCCTTTACCACGATCCTGGCTTTGTATCTCGGGGGGTTTCCGGCATCTCCCGGTTTCAGCTTGAACACCCACTTGTTTCGAAGTGCCCGTTTTCCTTTCGGCAACTCCACAAGTTCATATGTGTGGTTCTCATGCAGGGAATCCATCTCGTCCTGCATGGCACTCAACCACCTGCGGCTCTGGATGTCATGCTTTGCTTCTTCAAAGCTCTCCGGCTCCCCCTCGTCGGTTAGCAGCACGTGCTCTGGTTCCGGAAATCTCCGGGGGGCCCTTCTCTCTCTTAGAGGATATCTCCGTTCCGGAGCTTCGGTAACCGGCTCCTCCGTTTCCTCTTCATCCGAATCCATTTCGGGATCGGGGCCGGTTCCGGTATCAGTTTCGTCTTCCTCGACCGGTTCTGTTTCTTCACCGTCTTCGGCCGGATCCTCGAGTGCTAACCGGTCCCTTGCCGGTCGGGATTGCTCCTCGTAGAGTTGATCCTCACCGGTCGACTTGGAGCTCTTCATTTTCTTCTCCGACTCCCAGTCGGCGAGTGTCTTGTTCTCCATGAAGATGATATCACGACTCCGGAATATCTTCTTGTCGACCGGGTCCCATACTCGGTAGCCGAACTCGTCATCGCCGTAACCGAGGAATATGCATGGCCGGGTCTTTGGATCTAGCTTTCCTCTCCGGTCCTTAGCCACATGCACATATGCGAGACACCTGAACACCTTCAGATGCCGGTAGGATACTTCCCTGCCGGTCCACACTCTCTGCGGCGTGTCTCCGTCCAAAGGTACTCAGGGTGATCTGTTTATCACGTATGTCGCCGTCGACATTGCCTCAGCCCAAAACCCCTTGGGTAATTTCGCATGCGCCAGCATACTCCGGACCCTCTCCATTATGGTCCGGTTCATCCTCTCGGCCAGCCCGTTCAGTTCCGGCGTCTTCGGCACAGTAAACTCGAGCCGGATTCCCTTCAAGCGACAGTACTCCTTGAACTGCCCCCGGTATTCCCCTCCGTTATCCGCTCGTATCGCTTTCAGCTTCTTGCCGGATTCCCTTTCCACTCTCGCGTGGAGTTCTTTGAAGACGCACAACACTTGGTCCTTTGTCTTCAGCGGTGCCGTCCACAGTTTTCGGCTATGATCATCTATGAATGTTACGAAGTACTGGGCTCCGCCATGTGACTTCGTTTCTACCTGACACACATCAGTGTGCACCAACTCCAATGGTGCGCTACGTCTCGTCGGTGGCCTTGAGTGGAAGGAGGTTCGGTTCTGCTTACCGGCCAGGCAATCGGTGCACTTCTCCAGGTGCACATGCTTCACTGGAATAAGGTTGTCTTCTGCAAGCCTCTTCATCCCCTTCTCACTCATGTGGCACAGTCTCTTGTGCCACAGCTCACCGGCAGTGTCGGCTGCCACGTTCAACTCTTCCGGACACAACCAGGCATTCATAAGGTACAGTGTGTTGACTTTTCGGGCCCGAGCCACTATCAGGCTCCCCTTGCTGAACTTCATTACGCCGTTCCGGATGCTACCTGTGTAGCCTTCATCGTCTAGCCTCCCGGCCGAAATCAGGTTCAATCGAACCTCCAGAACGTGTCTGACATCCTTCAGCAGCATTTTGCATCCGGTCGAGGTTGTCAACCACACGTCTCCTACGCCGGCAATCCGGCACGTACCTTCATTTCCCATCCGAACACAGCCATGCTCACCGGTTGTGTAGGATGAGAAGTATCTTCTTTCCGGGGTCAGGTGGAACGACGCTCCGGAATCGACCACCCAGGTAGTCTCATCGCCGGCAATGTTTAGTTCACCTTCTTCGGTGATGAGCATGATCTCCTCTTCACTTGCCGCGAGTGCCGTCGTTCCTTTCCGGTCCTGCCCTCGCCGATCCGAACCATTTCGGTCCGTGGCTCCCCGGTAAGCCCCGTTCCGTTCCGAAGACTTCTTCGAATCGGTGTCGTCGGCTCCGTTGTCTTTTCGGTAATGCCGACAATTCTTTCGGAAGTGCCCCGGCTTCCCACAGTGGAAGCATGTGGGCCTTCCTCTTGACTGCGACCGTGTCCCCGACTTCTCCCGTCTTTGCGGACTCCGGTTCCGTTGTCTTCCCCGATCCGATTCGGTAAACAACATCTTCGGATCGGAGGCCGGTTCTTTATCTCTCTGACGCGCTTCTTCGTTCAAAATACTTGTCTTTACCATTTGTAGGGACAAGTTATCTTCGGTGCAGGAGGTGCTGAGAGTCACCACCAGGTTCTCCCAGCTTTCCGGCAATGTACACATCAGGATGATGGCTTGCATTGCATCCTCCAACGGGAACTTGATCGCCGCAAGCTGGTTCACGAATCCCATGAACGTGCTTACGTGTTCCACCATACTCTCGCCGTCCCGGTACTTGAGGTTCACTATCTTCCTCATCAGGGAGGTCCGGTTCAACGCATTCTTCCTCTCGTAGAGGCCCGACAGCTTCCGCCACATCTCATATGCGTTGGTGTCGTTCGCCACATGTTGTAGAACGCTCACGTCGACGTATTGCCGAATGGTTGCAACGGCTTTCCGGTTCAGAAGCCTCCATTCCGACTCAAGTACCCCCTTCGGTATTTCCGACCTGTCAATCGGTTCGTACAGGTCCCGAACAATCAGAAGATCCTCCATCTTGATCTTCCAGTCGGCGTAATTCTGCGCATTCAGCACCATCATCCCCGGCTGCCCGCTGCCGCCGCCTTCCGTTTTCTGCAGCAGCTCGCTCTGATACCAAATTGATGGAAATAATCGTCGCTTTCCAAACTTCACCTCTCGGCCACAACCAAGGAAACACACGAATCGTTGTTGCAGAAAATGGGAAATGCGAAAAAATAGAGTGGACACACGATTTAACGTGGAAAACCCTGTACGGGAAAAACCACGGGAGTACAAGACTCCGAACCAAAACTATGCACAGAGAAATATACAATGGCGAGCTGCAAGGCGACGACCTTGAGCTCGCTGTCCTCGCCACAGGCGGCGGAATTACACAGAGGCGTCAACCTCTTCCTCTCTCACGCTCTATCTCTCTCACGGCTGCTCTCTCTTCACTCCTCTTGAGTGGAAAAACAGAAAAAAAGAGTAGCAACATTAAAACTGTTTACAACTATAGCCTCAAGGGCCCTTGGCAAACATATTCACAAATATGTCCCCGCATCCGGATCTCTCTCCGGGTACATTCGTCATCCGGCTCCGTAACCGGGATCTTCATCATCCGGTTCCGAAACCGCAACCGGGCTTGTAATCATTCATCTCCGACATCCGACCATCCCATCCGAAGGGACCGTAATCCCAACAGTGTACCCTTCCGGAGAGCTGGGAGAACTTGGTAGTTACTCTCAGCACCTCCTGTAAGGAAGAGAACTTGTCTTTACTAACGGTAAAGACAAGTATTCTAAATGAAGAAGCGCGTCGGAGAGATAAAGAACCGGCCTCCGACTCGAAGGCGCTGCTTACCGAATCGGAACGGGGAAGACAACGGAACCGGAGTCCGCAAAGACGGGAGAAGTCGGGGACACGGTCGCAGTCGAGGGGAAGACCTACATGCTTCTACTGTGGGAAGCCGGGGCACTTCCAGAAGAACTGTCGGCATTTCCGGAAAGACAACGGAACCGACGGTACCGATTCGAAGAAGTCACCGGAGCGAAACGGTGCATACCGGGGAGCCACGGACCGGAGAGGTCCGGATCGGCGAGGGCAGGACCGGAAAGGAACGACGGCACTCGCGGCAAGTGAAGAAGAGATAATGCTCATTACCGAAGAGAGGGAGCTGAACCTTGCCGGTGAAGAGATGACCTGGGTGGTCGATTCCGGAGCGTCGTTCCACCTGACCCCGGAGAAGAAATACTTCTCATCCTACACAGCCGGTGAGCACGGCTGTGTCCAGATGGGAAATGAAGGTACATGCCGGATTGCCGGCATAGGAGACGTGTGGCTGATGACATCAACCGGATGCAAGATGCTGCTGAAGGATGTTCGACACGTTCCGGAGGTTCGATTGAACCTGATTTCGGCCGGGAGGCTAGACGATGAAGGCTACACGGGTAGCATCCGGAACGGTGTCATGAAGTTCAGCAAAGGGAGCCTGATAGTGGCTCGGGCCCGGAAGGTCAACACACTGTACCTGCTGAATTCCCGGCTATGTCCGGAGAAGCTGAACGTGGCAGCTGACACTACCGGTGAGCTGTGGCACAAGAGACTGTGCCACATGAGCGAGAAGGGGATGAAGAGGCTTGCCGAAGACAACCTGATACCGGTAAAGCACGTACACCTGGGGAAGTGTACCGACTGTCTGGCCGGTAAGCAAAACCGGACCTCCTTCCGCTCAAGACCACCGATGAGACGTAGTGTACCATTGGAGTTGGTACACACTGATGTGTGTCGGGTAGAAACGAAGTCACATGGCGGAGCCCAGTACTTCGTAACATTCATAGATGACAATAGCCGGAAGCTGTGGACGGCACCGTTGAAGACAAAGGACCAAGTATTGTCCGTCTTCAAAGAACTCCATGCGAGAGTGGAAAGAGAATCCGGCAAGAAGCTGAAAGCACTACGAGCGGATAACGGAGGAGAATACCGAGGGCAATTCGAGGAGTATTGCCGTTCGATGGGAATCCGGCTCGAGTTTACTGTGCCGAAGACGCCGGAACTGAACGGGCTGGCCGAGAGGATGAACCGGACCATAATGGAGAGGGTCCGGAGTATGCTAGCACATGCGAAATTACCCAAGGGATTTTGGGCTGAGGCAATGTCGACGGCGACATATGTGATAAATAGATCACCCTCAGTACCTTTGGACGGAGACACGCCGCAGAGAGTGTGGACCGGCAGGGAAGTATCCTACCGGCATCTGAAGGTGTTCAGGTGTCTCGCATATGTGCATGTGGCTAAGGACCGGAGAGGAAAGCTAGATCCAAAGACCCGGCCATGCATATTCCTCGGTTACGGCGATGACGAGTTCGGCTACCGAGTATGGGACCCGGTCGACAAGAAGATATTCCGGAGTTGTGATATCATCTTCATGGAGAACAAGACACTCGCCGACTGGGAGTCGGAGAAGAAAATGAAGAGCTCCAAGTCGACCGGTGAGGATCAACTCTACGAGGAGCAGTCCCGACCGGCAAGGGACCGGTTAGCACTCGAGGATCCGGCCGAAGACGGTGAAGAAACAGAACCGGCCGAGGAAGACGAAACTGATACCGGAACCGGCCCCGATCCCGAAATGGATTCGGATGAAGAGGAAACGGAGGAGCCGGTTACCGAAGCTCCGGAACGGAGATATCCTCTAAGAGAGAGAAGGCCCCCCCGGAGATTTCCGGAACCAGAGCACGTGCTGCTAACCGACGAGGGGGAGCCGGAGAGCTTTGAAGAAGCAAAGCATGACATCCAGAGCCGCAGGTGGTTGAGTGCCATGCAGGACGAGATGGATTCCCTGCATGAGAACCACACATATGAACTTGTGGAGTTGCCGAAAGGAAAACGGGCACTTCGAAACAAGTGGGTGTTCAAGCTGAAACCGGGAGATGCCGGAAACCCCCCGAGATACAAAGCCAGGATCGTGGTAAAGGGGTTTCAGCAGAAGAAGGGCATCGACTTCGACGAGATATTTGCCCCGGTAGTGAAGATGACCTCCATCCGGACGGTGCTGAGCATAGCGGCAAGCATGGACCTCGAGGTAGAACAGATGGACGTGAAGACGGCATTCCTTCACGGTGACCTCGAAGAAGAGATCTACATGCAGCAACCGGAAGGATTCGAGAAGAAAGGGAAGGAGCACCTGGTATGCCAGTTGAAGAAGAGCCTTTACGGACTGAAGCAGGCTCCCCGGCAATGGTACCGGAAGTTCGACTCTTTCATGACCGACGAAGGGTACCACAAAACGCAGTCCGATCACTGCGTGTTTGTGAAGAAGTTCGAAGGAGGAGACTTTCTAATACTCCTCCTGTACGTGGACGACATGTTGATCGTCGGACGGGACCAAGTCAAGATACGAATGCTGAAGAAAGCGCTTCACCGAACCTTCTCAATGAAGGACCTGGGTCCGGCGAGGCAAATACTAGGGATGCACATCATCCGGGACCGGAAGAAGAAGCAGTTGTGGCTGTCACAGGAGAAGTACGTGACAAAGGTGCTTCACCGGTTCAACATGTCGGAAGCAAGACCGGTCGGGTCAACCCTCCCGGCAAACTGCAGGTTGTCCAGCAAGCAAAGCCCCAAGACAAAGGCTGAGAAGGAGGACATGACGAAAGTACCATATTCCTCTGCCGTCGGAAGCTTGATGTACGCAATGGTGTGTACAAGACCGGACATAGGATATGCAGTCGGAGTGGTGAGCCGGTACATGAGCAATCCCGGCAAAGAGCACTGGAACGCGGCCAAGTGGATACTCCGATACCTGAAGGGCACGGCAAACGTGTGCCTCCGATTCGGCTCCGGTAAGCCCGAACTCGACGGCTTTACCGATTCGGATATGTCGGCTGATGCAGATACCAGCCAGTCCACATCAGGGTATGTGATGACGTATGCAGGGGGAGCTGTTTCGTGGCAGTCGAGGCTGCAGAAGACGGTTGCGTTGTCAACCACGGAGGCGGAGTACATGGCGGCTGTTGAAGCCGGCAAGGAAATAATATGGATGAAGGACTTCATTAGAGAGCTCGGTATCCGGCAGGAGGAGTACCGACTCTACTGCGACAGTCAGAGTGCCATCCACCTTGCGAAGAACGCGGCCTATCACTCCCGGACGAAGCACATCCAGCGAAGATATCACTGGATCCGGGAAAGGATAGAAGACCAGGAGTTCGTGCTGACGAAGATCCACACGGAAGAGAACGGGTCAGATATGTTGACCAAAGTGCTCACACCCGACAAGCTGGAAGCGTGCCGGAAGAGGGTCGGACTGGAAAGACATCCCATGCCGAAGTGAAGGGGGAGTTTGTTGGGATTACGGTCCCTCCGGATGGGATGGTCGGATGTCCGGGAATCGGGAATGAAGACCCGAATGAGGAGTACCCGGTACTTGGAGCCGGATGATGAAGACCCCGGCTACGGAGCCGGATGACGAATGTACCCGGAGAGAGATCCGGATGCGGGGACATATTTGTGAATATGTTTTCCAAGAGCCCTTTGAGGCTATATTTGTAAATAGTCCGAAAGTCATATGTGTATAAATATGACTTAGGGCAAACTGTTTAGTGTTGCTGGCTGTATGTTGTTGCCTATTGTGTATTGTCACTCTTATGTGTGCAAGAGTGAAGAGAGCAGCCGAGAGAGAGAGAGAGAGAGAGTGAGAGAGAGACGAAGAGGTCGTTGCCTCTGTGTATTACCGCCGCCTGTGGCGAAGACAGTGAGCTCAAGGTTGTTGCCTTGTAGCTTCACCATTGTACATCTCTGTTTATAGTGATAGTTGGAGTCTGAGGACTCCCGTGGTTTTTCCCATTTAGGGTTTTCCACGTAAAACATCCTATGTACTCTTCTCTCTATTGTCTTCGTGCATTTTGTATTTCCTGTTTTCTGTGAGTTGATCCTATTCCTCGGTTGTGGCCGAGCACTGTGTTCAACAGTATCCAGTCACGCGTTCATCCGTGTAAGGGCCGGTTTACGCGCTTTCTCTCCAATTCCGCCTATGGCCGGTTTTCTTCACGACAACGTACAATCCGGAGGCTAACGGGAAGGTGGAGCGCGGACACGGGCCGATAGTCAAATCGCTAGTACGGGCGTGTGGAGGCCAATTCAGGAACTGGCCATGACTGCTACCTTATGCCTTATGGGCGGACTGAACTACGCACAGTTCGGTAACCGGGTTCATGCCGACGGAGCTTATGTATGGACAGAAGCCGATCATGCCGACGGAGCGGACGATCTCCTCATGGGCCACGGTGGACTGGAGAGATGAGATGAGCCGAGAGGAGCTGCTGGCAGCACGGATTCAACAGCTCGAGCGGAGGCCGGGGGACATGGAACGAGCCGCGGAGAAGCTTCGGTTGGCAAGGTTGAACAACAAAGGGCGGTTTGACCAGACTCACCAACTGCGACCGAAGAAAATCGAGGAAGGCGACTGGGTCCTAGTGTATGACAGCAGCCTCGACAACCAGCACAGGGCAACCGGAAGTTTGCAAGGAGGTGGTTCGGGCCTTACGTGGTGATAGGTGCCAACGACAACGGGACCTACCATCTTGCGGAGCTCGACGATACGAGGATGATAATACCGGTAGCGGGGAAGAGGGTCAAAGCGTTTAAGAAACGACACGAGTGCGAGCCGGATCTGGAAAGCATGGACGGCGACGACGGGCGGTCCGAGGCGGATGACGAACTGGAAGACGAGGAGTAAAGCATGGACCGGTTTTCTCCTGCAAGAGCCCAATTTTGGCGCATACCGGTGGATGCGCAGTTAGGTGGGGGCGGATGTCGTGAAGAAAACCGTCCCTAGGTAGAAACCGAGTTTAGCGTATGTAAACCGGCCCTTACACGCGAGCGCATCTTTCGTTGTATAGTAAGTAGGTAGGTACAAGTCGGCTGAGGTGAAATCCTAGGTAGCACGCATTCAATAGGGAGAGAATCGAGGTGTATCTCTATCCAAAAGGACAGAGAATTAATATGATGTAACGGATGATAACGGCCTCCCTCCTTGGTCTATAAAAGAGAGGGAGAAGAATGAAAAAGGATTGCGCGTTAGAGAGACGAAATGCTGCCGGACTAGGACCGAGCCCTTCTCCTCTACCACTCTCCATAGCCATTTTGTGCAGGGTTTCGGGAGGCTGACTCTGCTCCGTGGAACGCCCGTGTGCTTCCTGCAGAGTCTCCATCTCGCTCTTCTTTGTGTGAGTGAATAGGCGTCGATGTTTGCCTTGCCGGCATGTTAGTTGTAACCGTCTTGATATATATATATATTTATATACATACGTGTTCATATACTCGGACTCCTAGTCGTCTCGTTTTGCTGTGTTGTTGGACTGTGATTCCTGTGTGCTCCCGTGTCTGTGCGTGTGCGAGTGCGTCGGTTGCCCTTCCGTTCTCCTCCTCCTCAGCTATTTCTCGGTCCAAGACCCCGGTGGTCCCGCCTCATTCTCCACGCACACGCGTAACAATGCGACACCGTATGGACTTGTATAAAAGTGCTCACTGAGCACATTCTATGTACAGATTGAGTATTAGTTTTTGAAATAGAGTTGTGTGTATTGACGGACTCTCTCTCTCTCTCTCTCTCTCTCTCTCTCTCTCTCTCTCTCTCTCTCTCCCGCATACTGTGTGTGTTCAAGCTCTCCATTGAACCTATGTTTTCCTACGTTCTGCTCTCTGTTGCTTCCGCACGTTGTTGTTTTCACAAAGGCTAATGGGGAGCAAGTTCGAAGCAAATTTAACCGATTGCATGTTGAAGCGTTTGAGGAAACATGTAATATAGTTGGATTGGGACAGAAACAATTGTCTTCGATTTCGATTCCGACTAGTCTTCATGCCGAGAATGTGTTTTCCTGGACCAATGTTCTTCATCGCAAACTTCAACTGCAATTGTTGAAGGAGTTTGGCAAGCTCTCCATCTTGCCGACCGTAGATTAGCATGTCGTCCATTTAGATGATAAGGAAGATGGGTGACCCATCTCGAGTTGTTTTCGTGAAGAGACAGTGGTCCTCATCGCTCTTCGAGAAGCCCACCAACTGAATGAAGTCATTCAACTTCTTATACCACCGTCGTGCCTGTTTCAGGCTGTAAAGACTCTTCTTGAGCCGGCTGACTAGATGTTCCTGGCTTGGTGCGACGAAGCCTTTCGACTGCTCCATATAAATTTCTTCGCCTGGATCACCATGGAGGAATGCCGTTTTGACATCTAGCTAAATCGAAGGGTTGTCATTTTCACTACCGGTGAAAAGATTTCGTCGAAATCCATGTCGTATTCTTGTCGAAAACCCTTAGCTACTAGTTTGGCTTTGAATTTTGGGGTGGCCAAATCAAACATTTCCTTAACTCGGTAGACCCACTTGCATGGGAGAGCACATCGATTCATCGGTAATTCATCCAGGTCTCAAGTTTTTTTTGCCAAGTGGTCGAGTCGGTTGATGCCGATGCTTCTTTGTGTGACGTCGGTTCTCCGACGTCCGTAAAGAAGATACCAGGAGAGTATCTCTCCTGGGGTTGCGACAGTCTCTCGGATCTTCAAGGTATGACTGGACTGGTCACATCGGGTGTCAAAGTCGGATGGTCCGAAGCCAAAATATTCGGTTGTGACGAGTCAGATGCCGACGATTCGGATGCTACCCATGAAGGTGATCTCGTGTTATGTGTTGAGCCTTCATGAAGGGTTGGCACCCTTCAAACTTCGACCGACTTTTCGGCCGATTGATGCATGGTTGACTCATTGAACACTACATCCGAACTTCAGACGATCTGTCTGTGCTTGGGGTCCCAGAGTTGTTAGCCGATTTCCTCATCTGGTCCATAACCGAGGAAAATGCATTTCTTGGACCTTGGTGCAAGTTTGCGGCGATCCTCTTTCGGTATGAGGGCGTATGCCTCGCACCCGAAAATCCTGAGCTTGCTGTAATTCGGCTTGCTGTCATTCCATCTGATAGTTCAAAGTGTTGGAGCATGGAAACTATCCTTTCTTGAATTGTCTAATTCATTTGCTCGGCAATTCCAATCTGCTCCAGACGATATGGTGCTATAAATTCACGTCGTATGCCGGCAGAATCTGACGAATTCTTCAGTTTTCGGCTAGGCTGATTCTCAACCATAGTGGTACGCCACTCCACACGCAAGCTAGACTGCGAATCGGAAAAAATCTTTTTGTTTTAATTGGGTAAGCCCACACCTTTCGAGTTGAGTCATCAATCAAGCTGACGAAATACAAGGCATCGTCGAGAGACTGATGTGGCATAGGACCACAAATGTCCGAGTGGACCAAATCGAGGGGACTGGATTCTCTTGGTGCTGATGTCGAATGTGATGCGGCTATATGTTTTCCGTACTGGTAATGCTCGTAGAACTGATGATCAGAGAAGGAGAGTTTAGGGATGTATCCGGCTCTAGATAAATGCGTGATGTTGGCCTTGCTGAGGTGTCCAAGTCGTCCATGCCAAGGAGATGACACGGGAATGTCGACCAAGAATAAATCACCCTCTTTGAGTGTGACATATAACAGGTACAACGAGTGTACTTTCGGTCCCCGAGCAAGTAGGAGATTCCCCCTTTGGAGTCTCCACCCTACTGATGAGAAGCTGACACAGATATAGTCTTCGTTCAGTGGTCCGACTGAGGTCAAAGGTCTTGAGAGCTCGGGTACGTGTCGGACATCATGTAGTACCAATGTAGGGCCATCCGAAAGGTTGAGCTCTACTGTGCCAATTCCGATAGTCGCCCACTGGTGTGAATTTCCAACTCGGATTGAGTCGGAATGTCGGGTCGAGTATTGCCGAAATTAGGATCGATGAGGGGTCACATGAAAGGACGCACCCGAATCCAAGAACCGTGTGCTCAATTCCTCTATTGTAAGCAAATTTTTTTATTCGATTAGGTTCTCAATGGATAGTATGTTCGAGTCGCTCGACAATATTTCGGCCGAAGAGCCGACATAATTGAGATCCTCATGCTAGCCACTCTTTTGATCAGCTCGCTAAACCTTTCTGTTTTTAGCCTTGACTGCGAGGCCATCGATGTTGATGTGTTTGGGTTTCTTGTAGTAGGTGCAGACTCGATTATCCCAGGACTTGCTCCGACTTCGCTAGTTGTTCAGTTGCCATGAAGAACCTCTTCCTCGGCTATTCAATCGGTTGGTCGAACCTTGTACTATATACGCATTATTGGCCGAATCATTTGCAAACAATTTCTTCCGAGCTGCTTCAATCAGAATTGCGCTCGTGACTGTGGAGTATTTAACAGACGTAGTCGATGCGTTGCACACGGTTGTGACAAAAGTTTCCCATAAAGTAGGGAGATTACTCATAAGCAAAATTTCTCTTAGTTTTTCCTCGATAGTCGTCCCCTGAGCTGAAATTTGGGAGCTTAGACTTTCGTACTCTTTGAGGTGTGCCTTGGCCGAATCAGATTCTTTCATCCAAAGGTTATAGAGGCGTTGTATCAAATATATCTTCGTGGCGGCGACCTTCTTTTCGTAAGTGTCTGAAAGTGTCTTCAATAGTTGGAAGGCAATCGAACACGATTGCACTGTAAAGTACATGGACTCCGATAGGTGCATCTGAATAGTGGCTTGGACAATTCTGTCGAGCTTCTCCCATTCAAGGGACTTGTATCCTTCTGAAGCATTTTCATTTTCGATGGGGTCGATTTGCCCCTTGACTATTAAATAGTCTTGCATCTGCTCCTTCTAGAACTTGAAGTTCGATCCGTCGAACTTCCTTAGACTCATCTCGGACGAGCCAGATGTTGATGCCATATGTGTCGAATTTGGGAGGTTTTGTTCGGGGTTGGCTACGAATAGTGGTTGGGTGTATCAGACTGGCCCACCCGAATTCATTCTAGCCGAGTTTGAACACACGCCGAATCTGATTCCAAATTCGGGAGACTCGATCCGAAGTGACTATGGCTGACTAGCCTAGTCGAGTTGGACCCGAGTATGTCGAATAGATTTCGAATGTCAATTTTCGAGATTTCCGAACACAAAGTATGTGCCGATTATCCAGATCGATCTTGCTTCAGGTGACTATGACAATGAGAAGAACAGATTTAGCTAATCTTTCCGAATGTCGTCTCGCTGAATGAAGCACGGAAGGGGCTTGTTTCTAGAGCCCAGACAACTATGAGTGATTACGACAAGCCAATGACTAGCGTCATGTGGCCTATTCGATTGTTGTCTAATCCAATGTAGTACAACTGAGGCAGAGATGTTTTGAAGCGAAATCTCACTCCGAGCGGCTACAATCACAAGGGTGAATTGCAGCCGATTGTCTCACTTCAATGGTGATTTAGAACGGTACAATGCAGATTTTGCCGGTGTCTCTCTTCACGAAAATGATCTTGTATAGAGTTGCCAACCAAGATCTTCACGGTGTACAGAAGAAGATTTGTTGATGGAGACAAAGTACACGGCGACAACAGAATCGAGAGAACCAAGCTCTAATACCAGATGTTGTGAACGTTGCCGTTTCGTGCGGAACAAATCAACACTCTTCTCAAGTGAGGTTGATAAGTGGATTGATGGCATTAGAAACAGAAACAGAGAAACAAGAGCCAACAAGAACGCAAGAGAGAGACGATTAGGCACAAGACGAACTATATTTCAACCACTGAAACTAGGTTACAAGGTCAGTTTATATACTAACTAACATAGGGCGACTGCCCTTCTCACTATTTACATAAATAGCCTAAACCTAGTGCGTACAAAGGGAGACAATGTGAATACGTCCATTAGAGACCCGCATTCAACACTAAAGAGAGAATTTCTCTGTATCGGGTGTCGACAACATTAACTTCGTTGCCGACTAGAGAGTGGTCCGAGTCGGGTCGTCCTTGATTCCGCACGGATGGTCGGCCACTCTCTTTCCTCTTGATTGACCTGCACTCAGAAATGTTGAGGCCAACTTTCCTACAATGTGTGTAGAATTTGCCTGATCGGCCTGTTCTGGACTTCTACCATTGTCGGTCTTCCCTCGTTTTTGATCGACTATAGTGTCGACCGGTTCTATCCGTTGTCGTGAGGAAAACCGATTACGAGCAGAAATGAAGACCTGAGCGCGTGAACCACAACATGCACGGATGCACGTAGTTGTAAATTATTTGTACATAGTCTAAGAATAGGTCGGCGTGGTGTGGACAGACTTTGATATAGAAACATTAAATAGATTAACAAATCAAAACAAATCTATGTCCAAAGAGACAGAGAATAAAGATGATGTAATTACAGGATGTGATGGCTCCTCCCTCGGGGACCTATAAAGGTCAGGAGAGAGGGCTGAGAGGGGTATTGCGATTTGGGGAGAACAGAGTGTTGTTGAATTGGGGACCGAGCGCTCGTCTGTATCGGTGTTCGCTGCACGAGTTCTTTTGTTGGACGCCTCTGTTCGTGTGGGAAGCTCGGATGCTCCTGATAGAGGCTCCACGTTGTATCTCGTCTTTGGTGTGTGCGTGTGGGTTGTTGACCAAGTAGTGGCTCAGTTACCGGAGAGACTCCTCAGTCCAGGACCCCCACGGTCTCGCCTTCATTCCTTACATGTACACGTAATTTCGTGACATAATTCGGTGAACCCGACGTGAATCAAGGCAGCAAAGGATTCTGAAGATGAGGGGGACGGAACTCGCCAAGGCCATCGCGGCAGCTGTAAACCGACTAGTGAATGCTCGTGAAGGTACAGGTACCCTCGACCGGGCCATCGAAACGATCGTTGGCACAATAGGCTGGTTTGAAGGTAAGAATGCGATGAGTTATCTTGGGGCCTTCCCGGCTGAAATGATAATGAGGGACATTCCGGAGGACAGATGATTGTCCAAGACTTTGAGAAACGGTTTGCTCATCTCTCAACGTTGGACAAGACCGTGCTCGACACGAGCCGTCTCTCGGCGTTGGACGCGTAGGATCGGGAGAAGGTGGGTCCCCTATTGGAGATTGACGATGGGCTCTGCGATGAGTTATCTTGGGGCCTTCCCGGCTGAAATGATAATGAGGGACATTCCGGAGGACAGATGATTGTCCAAGACTTTGAGAAACAGTTTGCTCATCTCTCAACGTTGGACAAGACCGTGCTCGACACGAGCCGTCTCTCGGCGTTGGACGCGTAGGATCGGGAGAAGGTGGGTCCCCTATTCGAGATTGACGATGGGCTCACAGCCGACTGGGCTGTACTAAAAAGGGTCTGCAGCCATTTCGACAAACGGTGTGAGTGGAGAGAAGAGGGCCCGTCGGCCGCAGGACCCCGACCAGCGTGGTTAAAGTCCCATCCGGGGGAGTAGCTCTAGAAGAGCTAACCGAGATGGTACACGATCTCCATATCGCACAGGCCAGGAGAGAATGTGGAGAACAGACACGCGATTGAAGGCGTCTGGCCGGACAACGATGCATGTGGTGCGACACGGTGGGCCACAACCGAAGAGATTGCGCGGAGTTTACGAAGGCACTCAGAAGCAATGTAGTGTACCTTTGGAATGGGCGGGTGCACGAGAACGAAACCTAGAAACCCTGGACTAGAATATCAGGTGCGGCGAAATGAAGCAATTGATGGAAGAGGTTGCGGCGCGGCAGGCCGAAGCCATCCACTATTCGGCATCAGCCGAGTGGGGAAGGTAGGAGGAGCCGGAACCTCGAAACGGTACGAGATGTGGTATGGGCCGAAAAAGAACGACGCCGGTAATTCCGACGTACCAGATAGAACAAAGCAGGCCTTGCAGAAGGTCCTCGAGGAACAGATGCTCGATTGCAAGGTGGAGCTGTTGTTGAGGGAAGTGCTCAGAATCGCCAAGGAGTTCCACGATTCCATCGTGGACTTGGTGAAGCGTAAAAGGATCACGACGGAGCCGGAGCCGGAGAAGCCCGTGGAAGTGCGGACGACGCACTTAGAAGACGTGGCCTTGGAGGACGAGTTGGCGGAGAGCCACTATTCCAAGTTGCATTGGGCAAGGGCTACTACAAAGACCCCCATCTGGATCGGGAACGTTCAGGAGCCGGTGGTGGCGTTGATAGACCATGGTTCTGAGATAAACCTGATGTCAATGAACTTCTACAAAAAGGGGAAATGGTCGATCAACACAAAGCATGGATGGAAGATACGCGCGGCCACGCGCGCTACAAAGGAACTACACGGAGCATGCCTGAATGTGCGTGTTAAAATTGGAGACGTTGAGATAGATCAACACTTCTTCGTGTAGGAGACATCTTCGCACCTGGTGATACTCGACGAACATTACATTAAGGCGGCCCGCATGGAGACCAAGGTGCTGGATAATGGTTCGGCGTACGCATTGATGAAGAGCCAGGACGGGCATCACTCCGTCCAATTCTTGACAGTACGACCAAACCGTGAGCGCAACCGCAAGACCCTTGGCAGTGATGGCCGAGAGGATTTTTAGAGAGGGCTATCAAGGTGTGGGGCCACGATAGTCCGAACACCCCGGAGAAACCCCACACATGTACCATAGGTAGAAAATTTTGGTTCACCGACAACGGAGGTTGTACGATAACTAGCGTTAGCAGCTGGGAAAAGAAGAGGGTCGAGGAGTGTCTTAGGCCATGCGGGGACCTTAGCTCCGACGATGAGATTAGTGGCGCCGTGGAGGCGGTCTCGTTCGACGACACCCTTGAAGAGATCATGAAGGTTCTCGAAGAAGACCTGAGTGAAGACCGGGTGATTCCGATCGGTTCCGTGGAAATGTACGAAGTCATTGCGGACTTCGGGGAGAAGGTTGGGTTGGATCAGACGGCCCACATGGAGCTGAGGTACAAAATTGTGAACTGGAAGGTGAGGCTTGTCGGAGGGCAGCAAGGAGCGGATGAAGCGGTCGCGTCAAACCCAAGTTTGCGGAAACCAGCTGGCATAGGGCACCGGTTCACCGATGAGATGCTACAGGAGCTCAAGATCGGTGGGGTGGCATTCTACTATCGGCGGAGAAGGACCGGTTTCAGAGGATGCTCAGGAGGCACGGGAAGGCCTTCGAATTCTCACTGGAGGAGATCGGGTGTGTGGACCCGACGATCGTGGAGGTGATTGTTATCTTCACGGTATCGCATGTGCCGTGGAACCTCAAGCCAATTCCGGTACCCAAAGCTCACATCCCAAAGCTGATGGAGCTATTGATGAAGAAGGTGGAGATGGGCATTCTCGAGCCGTCGAGTGCCCCGTATTCAAATCGGTGGTTTACGGTGCCAAAGAAGAACGGCATGCTGCGCTTCATTCAAGACCTGCAACCGGTCAATAAAGTGACCATTCGAAACGTGGGAATTGGGCCGACCATTGATGAGTTCATAGAAGCCTTCGCTGGAAGGTCAATCTATTCGATTGGCAATCTGTACTCAGGATACGACCAATTCCAACTAGTCGTAGAGAGTAGGGATATTACGACAATGCGGACTCCCCTCGACTTAGTGCGGATGTGTACCCTGCTGCAAGGGGGGACCAACTCGGTGGCGCATACGGTGAACGCAATGAACAAGGTGTTGAGGGACTGCATCCCGGACATCACCATCCCATTCTTGGAGGACATTCCGATCAAGGGATTTCCGGTGGAAGATAAGGATGAATCGGTGGGGCCGGATGAATGCCGGAGGTTCGTGGCAAACCACATCGACGACTGCGAGAAGGTGCTACGAAGGCTTGAGAGTGCGCGACTCACCTTCTCCGGAGAGAAGTCGGCTTTCGAGCAATCCAAAATCTTGGGGGTTGGACACTTGTGCGGGCCTTACGGCCGGAAACCGTCTCCGACAAAGGTGGAGGCCATCTCCGTGATGACAGAAGAATGCAAGTCGGTTATAGAGGTCTGAAGGTTCCTGGGTGCGTGCGCGTTCTACCACATATGGATTCCGCATTACGGACACGTCGTGGAACCGCTCTACGGGTTGCTGAAAAAGGGGCATAAGATCAAATGGAACGAGTAGCACACAGAGTCGGTCTGAAGGTTAAAAGAGGCGCTAGCCGCAGCACCGGCCCTCCGGCAAGTGGTTTATGGAAAGGGTCTCCTGGTTTATGTGAACGTGGACACGAGCCTGACCGGGATCGGATGGGCGGTCAATTAGGAGGATGAGAATGGTGCGAGGTTCGCTATCCGGTTTGGGGCGAAGATATTGAGTGGGTGGCAGCGCGGATACGCCCAGGTTTAACGCAAAATCTGGGGTGTCAAGGCTGACAAAGACTATTTGATCGGGGCGGAGGTAATAATCGAGACGGACTACCTACCTATCCTAGGTATGGTTTCCGGATGTGCAACTCCGGACCTAGCTATGCTCATGTGGATCGCATACATCAAGTCCCTAAATCCAGAGATACAACACGTCTCCGGGAAAGACAACGCCATGGCCAATATGCTTTCGAGAGCGCGGTTTAACGATGAGGACGGCATGGTTTCTGAAAATGAAGAAGTCAGCATAGACTTCTTCGAGTCGGCTCGCATAGCAGCAAGGGAGGGGAGCACTCTGTCACTCAATGAGTTCAACAAGAACGAGTACGACGGGGAGTGGCTCTGGATCGGCAGGTTCTTAAAAACGTTAACGCCAGACGCAGCATGGACGAAGGACGAGGCGAACAGGATCCGGAAGAAGGCGTACTGGTTCTTCCTGTGGAACGGGAGTATATGGAGGCACCCGGAGAAGCGTAACGGCGTTCCACTCCACATAGTAGTGAGGAGGGAAGAGCAGGAGGAGCTGTTATCCGCGTATCACAAGAGTCCTTGGGCCGGACACCGCGGGACATGGGCCACGTTCGAGAAGTTAAAAGAGAAATATTGGTGGCCGGGATGTATCGGGATGTGCACCGGTTCGTGACAACCTGTTGCCAGATGCATTCTGGGATTCGGCACCGAGATGAGCTGCACCTGACCCACCCGCCGACCATCCACTTCAAATGGATGGTGGACTTAGTGACGATGCCAATGGGAATATGGCAGATGTGGTACCTGGTGCTTGCGCGAGAAGACCTGATGAGCCAGGTGGAGGGTTGTGCGTTGCAGAACAAGATGAATGCGGTCGTGTGCCGGTTCCTGATCGAGGAGGTGATCTGCCGGTACGGTTGCGTGGGGAAGATCGTGGCTGACTGGGGAGAGTTGGACGTGCAAGAGGCCGAAGAACTGTTCGGCCGGTTAGGGGTAAAACTCTCCCTCACTACGGCATACAATCTGGAAGCGAACGGGATGATAGAGTGTGGACACGGACCAATCGTAAAGGCGTTAGTACAGGCGTGCGAAGGGCAAGTCGGGAATTGGCCGCGGCTCCTACCTTACAGATTGTGGGCGGACCGAACTACGCACAGTTTGGTGACCGGGTTCATGCCGGCAAAGTTAATGTACGGGCGAAAGCCAGTCATGCCGATGGAGCGGACGATTTCCTCTTGGGTGGAAATCGACTGGACGAACGAGAAGAGTTGTTGACGGCATGGTCCACGGATTTGACAGCTTGAGCGGAGGCCAGCGGACGTAGAACGGGCAAAGGCTATGTTTTACACAGTAAGGGAGAAGAACAAAGACCGGTTCGACTGGACATACCGGCTGAGACCGAAGAAGATCGAGGAAGGCGATTGGGTTCTAGTTTACGATAGTAGCCTTGACAATCATCACAAGGCAACACGTAAGTTCACGAGGAGGTGATTCGGGCCTTATGTGGTGACCAGCACGAACAACAATTCCACCTACCATCTCGCGGAGCTTGACGGGACGCGGATAACAGTACCGGTTGCGGGAAAGCGGATCAAGGCATTCAAGAAACGGCACGAGGACAAGCCGGATCCAGGGTGCGCAGAAGAAAGCAACAACCTAGGCTAAACAGACGAGGACAGGGCGCACGACGGATTGGAGAGAAACGGTTGAGAGCAGGCCAGTTTCCCTTGATATCTCTCTCTCCCTCTCGGCACATACCAGTGGATGTGCGGTTTGGTGGGGGTGGATGTCCTGAGGAAAACCGGCTACGAGCGGAAACGAAGACCTGAGCGCATGAACCACAGCATGCACGGATGCACACAGTTGTAAATTATTTGTACATAGTCTAAGAATAGGTCGGCGTGATGTGGATAGACTTTGATATGGGTGATTTGTACATAGTCTAAGGACACAAGCTAATTAGCTATGTAAAAAGCTGCATGTAATTTGCATATTTTGGCAATTTTAGGGATTATCACAATGTGATCTCAAATAAATAATAATATTTCCCTCCCCATAATAAATTTTATGTATGTTCAAGATTTTCCCACTAAAAATTAGCTATAAAAAAAAAACTTAGTTGTGGTCATTTTAGCTACATGCTAGCTATAATAGTGTTTCCATTCCCATGCTTTCACCCATATAGACACATTAAATAGATTAACAAATCAAAACTAATCTCTGTCTGAAGCGATAGAGAATAAAGATGATGTAATTAAAGGATGTGATGGCTCCTCCCTCAGGGACCTATAAAGGTCGGGAGAGAGGGCTGAGAGGGGGATCGCATTTTGGGGAGAACAGAGTGTTGTCGGACTGGGGACCAAGCGCTCGTTCTGTATCGGTGTTCTCTGCAGGAGTTCTTTTGTCGGACGCCTTTGTTTGTGTGGGAAACTCGGGTTCTCCCGATAGAGGCTCCACGTTGTATCTCGTCTTTGGTGTGTGCATGTGGGTTGTTGATTGAGTAGTGGCTCAGTTACCGGTGAGCCGGTCGTAATCCATTCTTAATCGATTGTGGGTTTCTTTCTCTTCTAATTGTCTCTTGCATCAATCTGATATCGACCGAGCCGGTTGAGCTCTGTGCTTGCTGGCATCCAACGCTTGCCCGACACGCACTCTTTGTTTCACTTTTCCCCTTTTTTCACACTCCTCGGTCCTGGGTCCCGCCTTCGTTCCTTACACGTTCGCGTAATTTCGTGACACCGCTTGTCCTCTCGGTCGACATTGTCAGTCGACCGATTCAGTCGAGTGATGGGCTTCTGCTAACTCATCGATGGTCAGTCCCATCGATTTTCGTTGAATGTCCTCGGTGAGGACTTGGCCAATCGTTTCATCCAGATTCAGGATTAGTCGGCTATTGGCATATGTCATACAGAATACCTCCCAACTCGCCGGCAAGCTCGATAGGAGGGCAAGGACTTTAACTTCTTCTTCGAAGTTGATCCCTTGTGAGGAGAGTTCTGACACTACCCGGCTGAAGGTGTTGATGTGAGAGGTAGCTGGATCGGTTTCTCTCATCTTCATGTTGAACAGTTGTTTGATCAATATCACTTTTGAAGATGAAAACTTTTTCTCATACACGGCTTGTAACTTCTCCCACAATGAGAACACTGTCGTCTACTTCAGTATGGCAAAAGAGACGACAGTGTTCATTGATCGTGCAATTTCGTCCATTGATCTCCACTCATCGGCTGTCATTGAAGCAAGTTTTTCGCTGTGTCGAATGGCCTCGACCTATCTTCGAATAATCAGTACGTCCTACATCATGTCCTTCCATAGGGCAAAGTTTTTGCCGTCGAATTTCTGGATCTCAACTCCTATACCGGATGTTGATGCCATGATTCTTTTGGGAAGTGAGATTTACTAACTTGGTCTTTTTCTTTCAACCTTTTCTGTTGTCTGTTGTCGTCGAGCAGCATGTCGCTCTGATACCAATTGAAGCGTTGTCGTGACTTTCGGCGCCGGATCATTGCATGAGTCAGGTGGGAACCACTAGGGTTTTGGACTAGGAGGAAGAATTTGAGACGAGTATAGTTATGAATAGATTGTAAGAAAGAGAAATAGAAAGTCATGAATCCCACGAATATAGTTTTTTTTAGTTTTATTAATATTTAACCCTAGAATTATACTTCAAAATAGATTGGAATCAATAGGAATGGATTGGAAAAGAGAAATCGAAAACCTCATGAATCCCACGAGTATTATATTAATCAATATTTAGACCCTAATAATTAATCCATAATTTATTTGTTTATTTTTTTCCCCCTTATTATATTGTGCTCTACATCCTTATATAGTGATGAGAGAGTCTTAACAAGCCATGCTTCTCCTCTAACTATGAACTCCATGCTTTTTTTTTCTATCTAAAGACTATATGCTTTCTCTGACATGTTTTTTTTCTAAAAGTGATCATGCTTTTTCTAACCTCATGCGTTTTTTATCGACTATAGTGTTTATGCACGCTAGATGTGCATGTGTAGCTTTTATTTCTATCATACATTTTTCTTCTAACTAAAGTTTTTTCCTAGTTAATATGCGTGAGAAAACGTTTCTATATGGGATATCTGCTTTTCTAACACTCATGATGTGTTAGTGTAATGGTAAGCTTTGAATCTTGCCCTATGCATGTAGTATATATTTTTATATTTTCTTCTATTTCTTCATATTTATTGAATCTAGTACTATATACGTTTTTCACGTAGTGTACGAAATACACTACGATAGCGTATGTGTATGCGGAAACCTATTTGAGAATCTGTAGATTCGTGCTCGACAAACAACACAGAAGTATCGAACAGAAAGTAGACGTGATATCAGCTTTAATGGAAGCTCTATTACTCAATTCGTTCTCTCTCTCTTCAAAGACCTGATGTACAAGAAGAAGAAGAAGAAGAAGTTATTGTCTTACAACGATAGGTTATTGCTTATATATTAAGCCCTAACTTTTAGATGAGTTCACACTAGGATACAAGGTGGAAGGAGTTGGCCTTTTATGCCAACATAAAAAAGGGGAGTAGAAATAGCCAATAGGGTGAAAAGCAAGCCAATAGGTGAGAAACAACCATACTTATGATGTAAAAGCTATAAAAACCACCTTGTGGTGACTTTTTAGCTTCTTCTTCATTCTTGAGAATCTCCTAGTGATGAGAACTCTAAGCCTCCTCTCCTTGAAGCAAAAGCTCAAGTGAGATTAACAATATTGTTTAGTAAATAAATGTTAATCTCTCTCCTTTGTTGGTGCTAAACCTCTTAGTAAGAGGGTAAAATAAAACATATTCTTTGTCTTCACTTTGTTTAAGAGAGTAAGCGAGAGAGAGAGAGAGAGAGAGAGATATGAGTACTAATCACATATCATTAAGTGAGTTAGCGGCTCGAACATATTTGACAACTACCGCTGCTTGGTTCGCCACCAATAGGACATACGCCAATCTAATCCCCAAGCAAACAACATCAATGGGATGCAAAACTCCATTGATTGATAGAAGTGCTTCCATGAGGTGCACAAAATCAACACAAGCAAGTATATAAAAAGTTATATATTTAATATATGTTGAGATATCAAGCTCAACTAAGTTTAGCCATTTAGTTAACCACGTAACTTAATAGTTACCTAATAGAATCTAGTTAGTGTGTTGACCTTAAAGCCTATAGGATTTTGTAGTTGAGTGGGATACATTCTAGATCCTCGACTCACATGTTCATTTAATATAGGACTTACATCTTTGTACCTATATTCTCCTCACACATGCGCACTCTTGCATATAAGATCTATATATACCTCATTGTGGGTATTTTTGTAACTTGATTATGCTTATTACTATAGAGAACTTGGTCATCTAGCTACACTCTTGTTAATCATCCCCCATCTTATCTTATTGTTCATAAGTGTTCTTTCTCTCTTCCTCTCATACTCACACATACGCACACATCACATAACCTTCCGTTGCTTAGTCACATACGCGATTAATTATTCACATAATTAGATATTAATTAACCCTTAGTTAATTAGCTAATTATTAACAATATAATATACCTTGATTATTAAGTTTACAAATACTTTCTAAAGAGGTTATGGGTTCAAATATCTATCATGTCTTAGGAGTTTTAATATGTGTTCATATATAACAAAACTATATCCACCCACTAACATAAACAAGTTAAAACCACCAACAAGTCTCAATAAGTGGTTTCAATAACAGGTTTCAATAAGTGACTAGAGGTGACTACAGGTTATGATGGTAGGCAAGGCAGAGTAGCAATAGAGGTGGTCACAGCAATGACGAAGTAGCAATAGAGTAAATCCTCAAGTTTTTCTTTAAGAGACCATGAACAACAACTTTATTTGTCATCATCAATTTTGAACACCCTCTTGCTTCGCAATCCTAACCTTGGGTAAATTTTAAATAGAACTTCCATCTAGCATCAAATTTTCTGAGCCTTAACAATGAGCTCTCTTCTCCCTGTTATAGGCTTTTGGAGCTCCTCATGCAAATAAAAATAGTAGGTCTTCTTTTGGCATGCATCTATACTAATCTTCCCATGGCACATCATATGAACAAAATATCAATCACCATGTGCATCCATTAAAGTTCACATAACGTAACATTTGCCTACCATGGTTTGAACAAGATCTCAATCTTTGACATTATAATTTTAAGAGTGTGCTCTTGCCAACTACACTACATCTTTTCATCTTTAAGATATATCCATCACATTTCCTTCTTGTCATAATTTTTCTTATCACTCAACCTTTCTTATATCCTAAGTTTGACTTCCTCCCGCATACTCCACACATCACAACGGGCCAGTTGGACTCTAACTACCTTGGCGCTTTCAATGACTGAATATTTCAAAATAAATTGGCATCTTCCCCTTCTTGGATTTGTACAAATCTTACTTGCTAACCACTTCCAAGATGGTGGCCATGGAAAATTTTCTCTTTAAAAGCACAACATTGTTATTTAACTAGCTATTGCTATCCCCACTCCCCGATAAAACTCCTACAGAGGACCAAATGATTTTAATGCAAATATCTAGGGTCGCACTCAAATACTTCCATTACCATACCTCCAAGATTTTCAAACTTTGGTGGACTTATTGTTTATTCCACCTTTCTTTGAATTTGGGTAGCACCTATCATCCTTCACATCTCAGTGAGCTATCCCCCAACTTTATACAAACCATATCTAAAATCTCCTAATTCATCTAGATTGATAGAAAACAAGTAATCCTTCCATCTCTTGCCATTGAAATCCTACGTTCTACTCTCTTCTGCCTCCCTCCTTCATCTTCTTCTCACCGTGTACCTTCTTACCACAACCATCATTCCAAGAATCCTCCAACGTGGTGGGTACACCCAAGAGAATGCATTCATTATGTCAATGAGGATGTTACACTAGGAGGCACCATCGGGTAGGAAGCCAACAATGAGAAGCACGAGAAAATTCAACTTATATACAATACAACTTTAGAGCATAGGCTAGAGAAAAGACGGCTCGGCAAAAATGTAAATAACCAAAATTTGTAAAAGAGAAGTGTTTAACAGTAGTGTCGTACCTTTTTATACTTCTTCTTTTTGTCTCTTCAATTTTGACTAGATCTCTCTCTCCCTCCTTAAGCTAGAGCTCCCTAACCTCCTTATTTCCTTAATCTTTCTCATTGAGCTTACCATGGTTTATTCAAGTCTATTTAACCTTTTTGTAACATCCTCATGAACATGGTGGATGCGTGTATTTTAGTGAAAGATTCATTTGGTAATATTCTTGTGTGATTACTTGATGTTCTGTTTTTAAACTTAATTTACAAGTGATTAAATATTAAAGTTAAGTCTATTAGTATATTTCATACTAATATATAGCCTATGTACATTTCATAGGAGGTGTTGTCATTTAAGGCTTTAAGGTTATGAGTTATTAAGAGTGTTTGTTAAAAAATGAGCTAACTTATTTTTCTTAATTAATTAGTTGATTTTCTTATTTGATTCCTTGATTCCTTGCTTGATGCCTCCCTTCCCTCTCTTTATATAGGTGCTCACATGCATATATTGATGTGAGGTTGCATGCAATGCATGTGATGCATGACCGCCATTTGGCGCACATGCATTATATGCAATGCATGCATACCATCCAACTATCCATGCATACTATCCAACTATGTACTCTAAACTTAATGAATAAGGTTATGGGTTCAAGTTTCACCAATGTTACTTGATGATATTTGAACTTGCTATTATATAGTGAAGCAATTGCTTCATAATGACGAAGAATATGGTTTTTGTAGTTAGGTGCAACATATATGACAAAACGTGTGAAGTTTGAAGCGACACATTTTTCCCTTGTCATGATACATTGGTGTTGAAGAAGGAATCAATAGATATATCATGAAGCAAATGTGTTGTATCCCATCTTCCAAACCATTTTTCCATATCATTCATCAATCGGAACACCAACATTTTCTTTGATGTGTCTTTTGGATCTTTTTCCTTGCTTCCACTCACAATATCTATCGGTAACAATGATGGGCTCAATTTTGACCTATGGGACCAAATTAACATATCATCTTGTATGTGACTCCTTCCTAAGAAGGCAGATTACTACTCCATAGTAAAAACTCTCAATGTGAAAATAATGCATACACTATGTGATCACCCTTCTTAGTGGAAATTTGAATATGATACACACCATCATGCTCATTAAATAACATGTCATCATATTTCTCACAAAGTACCTTACCCATAGGCCTTTTGACACCTAAGTCACTAATGAGTCTTATTTCCTTTGTTACCTCTCATGCCTCTTTTTTAAACTTGTGAGACACTTGTTTTTTTAGGCACCTATGTCTGTGTCCTTGCCTTTGGAAGGTAGTGAAATGTAGAAAATGGTAGGCATTTAAGATCCCCATGACCTAATGAGTTAATGGCTATGAGTCGAAGTTCCATAGGTTGAAGGTGAACTCTTCTTAGGAGAGAATGAAGTCAAGGATGTTTTGGGTAGAGTGTACGGGCAATTATATGAGGAGTTCAAGGTGGTTTCTATGCATGTGGTTAGATAGATAGATAGATAGATTATATTATCGTCTTCGGAGGTCAAATATGACCTATGAGACCAAAAATATTACATTTCACGTGATACGTGTGAAGGTGAGTAGCAACTCTCGATGTTCAAGAACTTTACCAATGAATGTTGCAATCGAGAGTGCACATCGTGATTGTGAGAGAAATTTGTGCAAGGATTGGGCTCGATCGAAGAGATGTGGAGAGCATGGTCGAATATGATCAAAGGCAGAGCATTGTATCAAAGTGTGATACTCAGACTCTCCAACTTTTTTAGGGCAAAGTGTGCATGGTCGGCCACTCTCATCACTTGTGCCCCAACACCCCGTCTCACATCTCAATGTGTGCAAGCTAAGTCGCATGGATGCAATGGTTCAAATGCCAGATATCAGGATGGGCTCTAACATGTATCGATGTGTACGGCTTCCCCGTTATCGTGTTATTCTGCACACGCAAGAGAAACCAAGGCGGGACTGCGGGGGCCCTGAACCGGGGAATAACCGGACGGAGGGAGGAGCGACACAAAACCACGGTCGAGCCGCGCGCACAAATACACAAAGAACTCACAACAAAGATCGAACTACGAATAAGGCTAATATATACTTATGATCAAAGTTACAACCGGTTAGCCGGTAAGCGTCAACATGCTGACAACAAACTCACACAACGCACACGGACAACACGAGATGGAGCCTCTGCCGGAAGCACTCGGGCTTTCCATGAAGCAGAGCCAGCCTCCCAAAACCTGCAGAGAACGATGAAAGACAGAGGAGAAGAGCTCAGTCCCAGTCTAATAGCACTTCGTCCTCTACAACACGATCCCCACTCAGTCCCCTTTCCTCCCCTTTTATAGCCCAAGGAGAGAGAGACGTTATAGTCTGTTACATCACTTTTATTCTCTATCCTTTTGGATAGAGATACTCCTCGATTCCCTACCTAATGCATACGCGCTACCTAGGATATTCACATCGCCGACCTGTACCTAACTATGCGCGATACATCAAAACATGTGCCCGCGTGTAAGGGCCGGTTCACGCTTTCTATTCACCGATTCCTCCTAGGGACGGTTTTCTCCACGACATCCACCCCCACCTAACCAAGCATCCATCGGTATGCGCCAGAATAGACCTTTCTCGGAGAAGACCGGCCCACACTTATCTTACGATCTCCTGACACCATCCGCTCCTAACCGGTTGTCGTCGCTATCCATGTCCTCTGGATCCGGTTCGTCCTCGTGCCCCTTCTTGAACGCCTTGATCCTCTTCCCAGCCACCGGCACAGCTATTCTCGTTCTGTCGAGCTCCGCGAGATGGTAGGTGCCGTTGTCGTTGGTGCTTATCACCCCATAAGGCCCGAACTGTTGGGAGACAGGTCCCTCCGGATGGGAAGGGAGAAGAACAGTGCCGATGAACAAGCTCGGCCGAGGCCGATAGGCCTCGGCCGAAACCGGATGAGGAGTAGCCGGCTACGGAGAGCCGGATGATACAGACCCGGTGAAGACCGGATGAGGAGTACCCGGCTACGGAGAACCGGATGGTGCAGACCCGGTGAGAACCGGATGAAGAGACATATTCGTAAATATGTTTTTGAGAGTCCATCGAGGCTATATTTGTAAATATCCGAAAAGTCATATTAGTATAAATATGACTTAGGGCAAACTTTTAGTTACTGTTGTTGTTATTTTCTTGTTGGTGCAAGAAGAAGAGAGAGCACGTAACAGTGTACAGAGAGAGAGAGAGAGAAAGAGGTCGTTGCCTCTGTTGTAACCGCCGCCTGTGGCGAAGATCGTGAGCACGAGGTCGTTGCCTCCGTGAACTCACTGTTTTGTACATTCCAACATAGTGATAGTTTGCAGTCTGTGGGTTGCTGTGGTTTTTCCCTCTTTGGGTTTTCCATGTAAACATTTTGTGTACCTTTTCTCTCCTTTGTGTCGCGTGCATTTGTTTCCCGTTTTCTGTGTATGATCCTAAGCTCGGTTGTGGCCGAGCGTTGTGCAAAAGGAGCCTTGAGTTCACGTCACGAACCACCTCTTCGCAAATTTCCGCATCGCCTTGTGCTAGTTGTCGAGGCAGCTGTCGTAGACCAGAACCCAGTCTCCTTCCTCGATTTTCTTCGGTTGTAGTCGGTGAGTCCAGTCGAATCACCCCTTGTTCTTTGTCCTTGCCGCACGCAGCTTCGCCATTGCTCGTTCCACGTCCTCCGGTCATCGCTCGAGCTGTCGGATTCGCACCGCTAACAGCTCCTCCCGGCTCATCTCGTCTCTCCAGTCCAACGCGGCCCATGAGGAGATCGTTCGCTCCATCGTCATGATCGGCTTCTGCCCGTAGATCAACTCCGCTGTCATGAACCCGGTTACCGAACTATGCGTAGTTCGGTGCACCCACAACATGTAAGGTAGGAGTCACGGCCAATTCCCGACTTGGCCTTCACATGCTTGTACGAACGCCTTTACGATTGGCCCATGTCCGCGTTCCACCTTCCCGTTTGCCTCTGGATTGTACGTCGTGGTGAACGAGAGTTTAACCCCTAACCGATCAAATAGCTCTTCTGCCTCTTGTGCATCCAGTTCTCCACGGTCCGCTACGATCTTCCCTATGCACCCGTACTGACATACCACCTCTTCGATCAAGAACCGGCACATGGCCGCAGTCGTCTTGTTCGGTAATGCTCGGCCCTCCACCTGGTTCATCAGGTCCTCCCGTGCTAGCACCAGGTATCTCATCTGCCCTACCCCCATCGGCATCGTTACCAGATCCACGATCCACTTGAAGTGAATGCATCTAACAGCTTTCGCAAGTCGTTACAAACCGATGCACGTCCCGGTATATCTTTACTCATGGCCATCAGTACTTCTCCTTCAGCTTCTCGAACGTGGCCCATGTCCCCTGATGTCCAACCCAAGGACTCTCGTGGTACGCCATCAACAATGCTTCTTGCTCCTCCTTCCTCACCACTACCCGAAGTGGGACGCCATCTCGCTTCTTCAGGTGTTTCCATATGCTTCTGTCCCGTAGGAAGAATCGGTACTCTTTCTTCCGGATCCGGTTAGCCTCTTCCTTTGTCCACGTTGTCCGACGTCATCGTTTTCAGGAACCCACCGATCTAGAGCCACTCCCCGTCGTAATTGCTCTCATCGACCTCGTTGCCCCCCTTTCTCGTTGTCACGTAAGCCGTCTCGAAGAAGTCCACGCCGACTTCCTCGTCCTCTAAAACCATGCCGCCCTCGTCATCAAACCTCGCGCTCGAAAGCATGTTGGCCATGGCGTTGTCCTTCCCAGAGATGTGCCGAATCTACAGATTCAGGGACTTAATGTACGCTATCCACCTGAGCATTGTTAGGTCTGGCGTCGCGCATTCGGAAACCATACCGAGAATCAGTAGCCAGTCCATCTCTATTATTACCTTCGTCCCTATCAGGTAGTCTTTGTCGGCCTTGACCGCCGAAACGATACCCCAAAGTTCGCGTTTAACCTGGGTGTATCCTCGTGGTCGCTCGCTAAGTACTTTCGCACCGAACCGGATGGGGAACCTCGTGCCGTTCTCATCCTTCTTGTTGATCACCCATCCGATTCCGATCGGACTCGTGTCTACGGTTACATAAATTGGAACATGTTTACCATAGACCGCTTTCCGGAGTGTCGGTGCCACGGCAATCACTTCTTTCATTTTCCAGACTGACTCCACATGCTCCCCACCCAACTCCAACTTGCGCCCTTTCTTCAACAACCTATAGAGCGGCTCCGCGATATGGGCATAATGTGGGATCCAAATGTAGTAGAACGCGCAAGCTCCCAAGAACCTCCGGACTTCTGTAACCGACCTACAGTCTTCCTTCATCACGGAGATAGCTTCCACCTTAGCCGGAGACGATTTCCGGCCATAAGGCCCGCACAGGTGTCTGACGACCATGATTTCCGACTGTCTGAAATTCGATTTCTCCCCGGAGAAGGTGAGTCATGCGCCTTCCAGCTTTTGTAGCACCTTCTCGCAGTCTCCGATGTGGTCCGAGACAAATTTCCGACACTCGTCCGGTCCAACCGTTTCGTTCTTATCCTCCACCAGACATCCCTTGATCGGAATGTCATCCAAAAACGGCATGGTGATTTCCGGGATGTAGTCCCTTAGCACTTTATTCATCACATTCACCATGTGCGCTACCGAGTTTGTCCCCCCTTGCGGAAGGGTACACATCCGCACTAGGCCGAGAGGAGTCCGCATTGTCGTAATATCCCTGCTCTCCACGGCTAGTTGTAATTGGTCGTACCCCGAGTACAGATCCCCAACCGAGTAAATTGACCTTCCGGCGAAGGCCTCCACGAACTCGAGAATGGTCGGTCCGATTCCTGCGTTCCGAATGGTCACCTTGTTGACCGGTTGCAGGTCTTGAATAAAGTGCAACGTGTCGTTCTTCTTTGGCACGGTAAACCACCAATTCAAGTATGGGGCACTCAACGGTTCGAGGATGCCCATCTCCACCTTCTGCTTCAGTAACTCCATTAGCTTCAAGATGTGAGCTCTAGGTACTAGAATTGGTTTGAGATTCCACGGCACATGCGGTACCATGAAGATAATCGTCGGCTCAACGACCGTCGGGTCTACGCACCCGATCACTTCCGATGAGAATGTGAAGGCCTTCCCGTGCCTCCCGAGCATTCTCTGAAACCGTTCCTCCTCCACCGGCAGTAGAAAGCCATCCCTACTGACCTTGAGCTCTCGTAGCGTTATGTCGGTGAACCGGTGTCCTATGCCAGCCAGATCTCATAAACTTGGGTCCGACGCGCCCCCTTTCATCCATAACTCGTTGTTACCCGGACAAGTATAGATACATCGGAGTCGGAAAGATGTTGGGAGTCGGAGTCGGAGTCGAATCGACAGTTCAGATCGATGACTCAGCAGAGAGCCGAATAGGACATAGTTAGTTCTTGATAATTATAGGCAATAGGATTTCTTGATGAGAAAAGACCTTCGGGTTACCTATAAAAGGAACCAGAGGCATTATAAAAATCTATCGTTGTATTTCGTAATATAAAGTTTGGTTAAGAAATCTCTGTGTACGGATTGCTTCTTGTCATCTATTTATTTCTGTCTAAACTATATTACATAAGTCACGATCTCGGTGTCTGTTATCACCGATAAGTTTACAGATAATTCGTATCTATTCGTCTAACCACAACTTCTTGATAGAACGTTTGATACGAACGTTCGTCTTATACTATGTCGGCAAAATAGTAATCGTCGACTGAACAATACAGTATAATTTTGGCACGCCCGGTTACATCTGCACATAGCAGAGAACAAGACGAATGGATGTCGTATGGTCCGAATACACCAGTCAGTTGTAAACATCCTCGTACGCGTTCTGTTACAAAGACGCTAGAGACAAAATCGATTGAGGGATTACAGCCGGAAACAATTAGAAGTTGGTTGGTACTTCCTGATTTAACTGATAGCCAGTCTTCCGACGAAAATCAGCCGAAAGAGGTATCATTTTACGATATATGGAGTGAGGACAATATGCCTTATCCGTACTCGAAGTTTCGTGAGGGAGCTGATGCAGAAGTGCATGTGAGGGATTTTCTGACAACATGGGAGATTAATCATGGAGCTCAGAGATTGTCGGCGGAAACCGAAGATAAGTCAAAGATTGATGAGTTCGTTTTGTCATTGGAGGGTTATTCCGCTAATTGGTTTGCGCAAAATGGTCTCCATGGGTTCGAAACATTCGAACAAGTTAACAGTAAATTTCTGCAATTATTTCATCGTCAAATACCTCAAAAAGATTTGATAGCGCAATTTTATGCGTTGTATCAGGAGTAGCAGGAAACGGTGTCGCAATTTGTGATTTGTTTTCAGAATTTGCAACTGCAAATTTCTAGGCCTATTCTGGACGATGAATTGAAGGATGTATTCCTTGAAGCAATTCGTGAACCATTACGAACAACACTGAAGGTGTTCGATTTCGGGAATCAGAATATCGAGCAAGTGATTGATAAGGCAATCGTTATGGGCCAACAGCCGATAAATGTACGAAGTATGGATATGTCAGTGTTAAATCGTACACTACAAATGATGGAGGAGTTGCAATTTTGACAAGCAGTTCAGTGTACTACTTGTTTAAATACCGGACATTCGACGATCGAATGTAGTCTGTGTACACATTGCACAATATGTCATTCTAAACTTCATTCGGTCGAGCAATGTGAGTATAATTTGCTCAATAAGACGACGGCTCCGGTAAGACAAATTTTTCCGGAAAACGGGTACCACAATAACCACAATTCGTTCAGTAATGGATACCAACAAAAGAGTTTTCCACAAAGTCAACAAAATAATTTTCAAACAAATCAAGCCTTTCAACAAAATAAATTCCAGTAGAATCCAACTTTTCAACAAAATAATTTTCAGCACAATCAAGATTTTCAACAAAATAATTTTCAACAAAATCAAGAATTCTCGGTAACACCGAATATGAATCAGTAGAACTTGTATAAATATAAAAAATTCTACAAACCGAAAGCCTCACGATAATTTCAGCAATCGCCGGATGGAGGACGGTTTAAGCAGAACCAGTATAAAAATAAAAGATTCTACAAACCGAAAGCCTCACGACAGTTTCAGGAATCTTCGGATGATGGTCAACAATTTATGCAAAATGATGGGACTAGTCAGTTTGAGCAAGGAGAGGGAAGTGGAACATTTGTTCCTACTTGTTATATTTGCCGTCAAACTGGTCATTATGCTAATCAATGTCCTGCTAAAGGAAAAGGACCAGCGGTTAATATGGTTATACCGGAAATACAGCAAGTAACCACTAGAAGCAAAAGTAAACAATCGGAGTTGGAGATTCAAGAAGCAATCCGGAAAGCAGCCAAGGAATGGGTAGAGGAAGCAAACAAAAATAATGTAAACCGGATGCTCCAAGACAATGAAATTAACCAAGCTACCGAATTACCAAGAGTTATTGTTGTACCAGAACAAGATGAAACTTGGAAGCTCTTGGCAGATTGCCAAGTATCATTACCACTGACCGGATTACTGAAGTTGGACCCTAGATTTACAGAAAAAGTGGCAACATTGATTGCCCAAAAGGGGTCAGAACAAGTATCGGTACATTATAGTCAGCCGAGCACCAGCCCTTCAATCATGGATGAGCAAAATCCATCAATTAAAGTAATAATTCAGGGTCAGGAAATTGAAAATACGATTATCGATGGGGGCTCAGGAGTGAATGTCATTAATAAAACCACCTGTGATAGGTTGGGAATTACTAAATGGGAAGCTTGCCCATTTTGGCTAAGAATGGCGGATACCACTAGGGTACGACCAATTGGTTTACTCCACCAATTAGAGGTGGTATTGGGTGGTCATAGTTTTTTGATATCAGCAGTCATTCTTCATTTGGAAGCTCCTGGTGCATATCCTTTGTTATTAGGGCGACCGTGGTTAAAGACTGCTAACATCAAGCAGAATTGGAATCAGAATCAATTAACATTCAGAAAAGGCAAAACGAAAATCCGGGTTTCAACACAGAACAAGGTTGCGACAAGCAAACAGTGTTTGCCTGTGTATGTTGAGTCTGTCAATATGATGGAAGGATTAGACGAGGTCGAAGAAAATTAGTATTTTGATGATAATCCGAAAATCATTCCTTTGTTCGAAGTAGATATTTTACAAGCCTTGATGCCGTATGTGGATTCCCAGGAGGAATTGCCAATAGATGAGCAAGCAATGAAGGAGATACGACTCCAACAAGAAGCTACCGATAGAGAGATGAAGGTGTCCCAACGAGTTCAACCTTCAGCATTGCAGGAAATAAATTTGGCAAAAGAAGATGGGGACAATGAGTTGAAAACAGTACTCATTGCTAAGGATATGATAGAAGCGGACAAACAAAGGTTAACAGCATTATTAAAGCAATATAAGGATGTCTTTGCCTAGTCTTTTGAAGATATGAAGGGACTAGATCCAACTTTTTGTTAACATCAAATCAACTTGCATAAGGATGCAAAGCCAGTTCAACAACGCAGGTACCCATTAAATCCTAATTATGCTATTAAAGTTAAAGAAGAAATAGATAAACTTTTGAAAGTAGGGTTTATTCGTCCGGTGAAAAAATCGACATGGTTAAGTCCAATCGTCGTAGTTCCGAAAAAGAATGGCAAAATTCGGGTATGTGTCGACTACCGGAAACTAAATGCGGCTACCGTTACGGATGCGTTTCCATTACCATTTACGGATGGTATATTGGATGCGGTAGCTAGCCATGAAGTATATAGTTTCCTAGATGATTTTAGTGGTTATAATCAGATTCGGATGAATCCGGAAGATCAAGAAAAGACAGCTTTTGTTACAGAATGGGGAGTGTTTGTAGCAGTAGTAATGATGTTTGGCTTGAAGACCGCTCCGACGACATTTCAAAGAGTGATAAAGGAAATATTTGGGAATTACATTCCTGCCTTTATGGAAGTATTTTTGGATGATTTTGCTATTTATAGTCAGAAAACCAAACATTTTGAGCATTTACGACTATGTTTGGAGAAATGTCGGGAAGGACGGCTTAGTTTAAATCTAGCTAAATGTGCATTCGGGGTCACTAGTGGCACATTATTAGGCCATATTGTCAGTCAGGAAGGAATTGCAGTGGACTCTGACAAGGTTAAAGCCATACTGGAAGCACCGGCACCCACAAATGCTAAAGTTCTCAGTCGGTTTTTGGGGCAAATAAGATGGCTTAGCCGAATGATAAGATATCTTGCGGATATCGCCATTCCCTTACATACAACAGTACACAACGTTCCTTTTCAGTGGACAACTGTGGAACAGGATGCATATGATTGTCTGAAGAAAATGTTGTCCAAAGTTCCAGTTGTTCAACCACCTGATTGGAATAAGCCATTCCATGTTTTTGTCGACGCATCGGACATCGCAATTGGGAGTGTATTAATGCAGTTAACCGAACTGAATTGGTACAGGCCAGTTTACTATGCTAGTCGGAAACTCTCGACAGCAGAAAGAAATTACTCTACCACTGAGAGGGAAGCTTTAGGAATGATCTATAGTGTCAATAAGTTTTGACACTATCTTTTGGGGAAAAAGTTTACATTTCATGTTGATCATTCGGCTCTTCTTTATTTGGTCTCGAAACAAGAGTTAACTGGCAAGTTAGCAAGATGGACTCTTCTACTCCAAGAATTCAAATTCGACATTTTACATCGGCCAAGAGTACAGCATGCAGTGGCCGATTATCTCAGTCAACTAGAGTCAAGAGAAGAAGGCACGGGTGTCAAGGATGATTTTCCGGATGGTCAACTTTTTCGAGAGGAAGCAGTAAATGCACAGGGTGTAAATGAAGAAAGTGAGGATGGTTGGATCTCAGAAATGACAATCTTTCTTACAACAGGGTTACCACCCGAACATCTATCGGCAGACGAAAGGAAAAGGTTGGCGGTATGGGGTCGTAATTTTTGTCTTTTGAATGACACTCTGTATCATAAAGGAGCAGATGGTATTTGGAGAAGAACAATACGACAATTCGAAAAATCGGTCATTCTTCGGGAATCACACTGTGGAATTGCAGGAGGACACTATGCTGGGGAAACCACAGCAAGAAAAATATGGAACAGTGGGTTATGGTGGCCGACAGTGATGAAGGATGCAGTCGAATATTGTCGAAAATGTGATTTATGCCAACGTATGGGACAACCGACAGAAAGGGACCGAAGGCCATTTCAAGCGGTGTTACCTCTTGAACCTTTCCAGAAATGGGGGTTGGATTTTGTAGGCCCTTTCAAACCGGCAGCAGTAAGAACAGGCAATAGATATATTATAGTGGCTACTAACTACTGTACGAAGTGGGTAGAAGCTAAAGCTCTTAGGGATAATACGGTAGCTTCAACAACAAAAAATTTGTATGAAAGTATATGGTGTCGATTCAGTTGCCCAATAGAATTAGTGAGTGATCAAGGTACGCATTTCATTAACAAACTTGTTCATGAATTGTCTACCTACTATGCAGTGGTTCATAAGAAAAGCACTCCTTACTATCCACAAGCGAATGGATTGGCGGAGTCGACAAACAAAACCCTCCAGACAATACTCAAGAAGATAGTAAATGAGAATCGTACGGACTACTAACTACTGTACGAAGTGGGTAGAAGCTAAAGCTCTTAGGGATAATACGGTAGCTTCAACAGCAAAAATTTTGTATGAAAGTATATGGTGTTGATTCAGTTGCCCAATAGAATTAGTGAGCGATCAAGGTACGCATTTCATTAACAAACTTGTTCATGAATTGTCTACCTACTATGCAGTGGTTCATAAGAAAAGCACTCCTTACTATCCACAAGCGAATGGATTGGCGGAGTCGACAAACAAAACCCTCCAGACAATACTCAAGAAGATAGTAAATGAGAATCGTACGGACTACTAACTACTGTACGAAGTGGGTAGAAGCTAAAGCTCTTAGGGATAATACGGTAGCTTCAACAGCAAAAATTTTGTATGAAAGTATATGGTGTCGATTCAGTTGCCCAATAGAATTAGTGAGCGATCAAGGTACGCATTTCATTAACAAACTTGTTCATGAATTGTCTACCTACTATGCAGTGGTTCATAAGAAAAGCACTCCTTACTATCCACAAGCGAATGGATTGGCGGAGTCGACAAACAAAACCCTCCAGACAATACTCAAGAAGATAGTAAATAAGAATCGTACGGACTAGGATCAAAAGTTGCATAGTGTTTTATGGGCATATCGCACGTCGTACAAAACATCTATTAAATCAACACCTTTCCGAATGGCTTTTGGATTGGAGGCAGTGATGCCAATCGAATTCCAGATCCCGACACTCCGAATACAAGCAACCGAAAAATTAAATGAACTACAGTCGGAGCAAATTCGGAAAGAATCTTTATTGTTGTTAGAAGAAGACCGACTACAAGCTATGACAGCTTTAGAGCACAAGCAAAGGCAAACCAAGGCATTTGTAAATCAACACCGACGGAAAACCGAATCTGAATTCAGAATCGGGAAACCAGTACTGGTTTTCTAGACCAAGATGGGGGCGATGCCAGGAAAACTTCGGTTTAGATGGACGGGACCAGTTTGGATCATGAACAGTAAAAATGGTACGTATCAATTGGGAACCCTATCAGTGAGATTTTACCGAAATGGGTCAATGGTTTCCAGCTTAAACCATATCGTGGACACATGCCGAAAAATCCATTCAAGGATGAATCGGAAGAAAAGTAAACAAAAAACTAACTATAGAATATTTTCTTGCCAAATCATAACTAACTCTCACGAAGAGATTCTTGGAGTAATTTCAAAAGGCTATAAGTAAAAGTAGTGGAGGCATATTTCTATTAGTCATTATTACTATTTCTAGCCGTCACTCCACTAGTACACCTAGTCATTACAACATTAATAGTACTTTTATTCCCTAGGCAGCATGCAAAAAATTAATCTCTTAAATCCTATTTCTGTAATGATTGTTTCACCACAGAAGCAGAAACACATTCGAGGTCAGAGGTTTTTTGATTTTTGTCGCCATAGCCCACAACGTTTCTCATAGCCATCACTAAGTGACGATCTGTTAATCGACGACGACAACATGCCGATTGTCGTATCTGACAACTTGCATCGCTGGCTTGTTCGCAATAAGTTACAGGGATTTTTGAAAGTCGCAGAAACAGAGCCGCACCCGAACGTGGAAGCTCTGTTGGCAGAAATTGATGTCTCGACGATCACGAATAAGAAGGTAAGGGTCTTGTTGGAGATGCCAAGAGGTGGGTTCGACGCTATCAACAAGGTCACAAAGGATGTTTTGCGGTCCTATTTTGGTGAATATTTGCCCTCTACCAAAGCGTATTAGACACAAGGAGGTAGGGACATGTTTTTTCATGAAGTTGCAAAAATTTTATTGGAAGTAGGGTTTGTTAGTCCCAGATTCTACTGTATGCCCAAAAAGAGGGCCGGATTTATTATTGCCGCTTATAAGGGTGAAGCTTTCGATTGGGGTCTATTGTTGGCAGATGCTCTAAGAGAGCAACTGAATGGAGTTCAGAAAGGAAAACCAATGAAGCCAATTTTTGCTCATTGGTTATCGGTATTATTTCCGACTTCAGAGTCGGAAAACCGATCAGAGGTGCGTCGGCCGCCTCAGGTACAGTCATCCCGAACCCGATGACAAGTCCAACAAGAAGAGTGGAGGTAAGAAGAATCAACGTAGGACAATACCACTCAGACCGAATTTGACCAACCGGAACCAAGGCACCAACAAGAATCGGAACAACAACAGCCGACGCAGTCTCAACTGTCGATACCGCAACCCGAACCTACCCAACAATTGTCGACTCAACCGCCGGAGTCTCAACCATAGAGGATGCAACAACGAGGGACGACAGACGACCAACAATCACAGCTGAAGGAATCAAGACGAGTTGACAGTGACCAGCAATCACCGAAGCAACGCAGGGTGAAACAACAGCCCCAAAGATACTCTAGACCAGAACAAGAACAACCTGCGCATAAGGAAAAAAGAACTAACTATCAAGCCACCCAAAGCGCACAAATACCTCGTGTCAATCCAGATGACACGTCACAAGTTCAAAAGGGGCAGGCATCAACGACAACGGTGCAAGAGGCACTCGGTTTTTCCGACATCCCGGCAGCAGCACATGAGCTAGTTGCCATTCTGCAGTTCGGAACATCATATGAACTGGTAGAATGGTTAGCTAAAAGACTGCAAGAAGTGTCGGAAAGAATGGCGCAAGAGCACAAAGATCAAATAATGATCCAAAAGTCATTATGTGGAGCTATCGAACCAAAAGAGCAAGCGGAAGTGGATAGAATTGGTCGACAATGACATGCTAAAAATAGAGGTGAAGCCATTCAAATACCACCATTACATGAGGCACTAGTGGAAGTACACCGAGAATATGAAAAGGCTAGCAGAGCGGCCAGGGATATGGCTGAATTATACAAATAGGCTACATCTACTGTAGATGTGCTTAATGCATAGTATAAACAGATGCAGGCAGAAAATCAGCAGTTGAAAAATAAACTGCAAGAAGAACAAGTGGCTCTAGAAAAAGCGAGAGAACAGATATTCCAACCAGAGTCACAAAGACAACCTTTGGAGACGGATTCGGAATTACAAAAGAGGTTGAACCAAGCTGAACAAGCACGAAGAGAGGCAGAAATTAAGGCGAAAAAGACTGAGGACAAGTTCAGGGAAATGGAGGCTCGATTACAGTCGGCAAAAACGATGGCCGACAGATGTTTGGGGGGAAAGGATAATGTAATACAAGATTTACACAAACAGTTAGCCCAACAGCAAGAGACTACAAGGCAACAAGTCGAGGAACTGGAAGAGTATTTTAAGAGCCAAGAGACTTGTTTTACAACACAGTTGGCTGGTAAAGACAAATTGATAGATGAAATCATCGGAAAAATAATTCAGCAGCAGAACAACTGGAATGAAGAGAAAGCGAAGCTGGAAAACAGATGTGCAGAAATTCAAACAATCTCCGAGAAACCGCGACTTGACCTCTTAGTGGCACAAGCTAAATTGATGCATGCAGAAGGACATACCAATGCGGTAATCATTGATTTACGGAAAACATTGGCAACAGCACAATTTGAGGCTAGAATGACTCAGGACAGGGTTCAAGCGATCATTAGACGTCACCAAATTAACACCCTAAAATTGGTCAATGAATCGCTGGAGAAGGGTTGGCAAACATGGTTGGCACAAGCTGCCGAGCTTCAACTATTAAGAGCCGACAGAGAAAATAGGAAAGTTCAGGGCAAAGGCTTCCTCAAGATGTTAGAGGAAGCAATGGCAATAGTTCAGGAAGATATTGCTAAGGACCTATACGACATGGCGGCTTATTTTAAAGAAGAAATTAACCGAGTCATGTAGGAATTCGACAAGCATGATGTCGAGACATCGGTCAAGTTAGACAATATCGAAGCCGAAAGAGTAACCAAAACACCTGAACTCAGAGCACCGGAGTCAGCAGAGCCAAGACCATCGACTGAAGAAGCCGGCCAGGTAAACAATGGGGAGGACACCAAAGGGCGGCTTATTTTAAAGAAGAAATTAACCGAGTCATGTAGGAATTCGACAAGCATGATGTCGAGACATCGGTCAAGTTAGACAATATCGAAGCCGAAAGAGTAACCAAAACACCTGAACTCAGAGCACCGGAGTCAGCAGAGCCAAGACCATCGACTGAAGAAGCCGGCCAGGTAAACAATGGGGAGGACACCAAAGATAAAGATGAAGACGACGTAGGCGTGGCAACACAGGAAGCAGAACCCTCCTTATTCGACATTTTGCAGGACGACGCCGACGATGATTTGGAGATGGAGGAAGATCCTTCCTCCGAGTAGCAGGAGTAGAAGGGTTCCGTGGGTTCGCCAGACAACGTCCTAGCCCACGGGCATGCCAAGTGTTACCTGGACCAGTGTAGATACGCCAGAGTCGGAAGGATGTTCGAAGTCAGAGTCAGAGTCGGATCAACAGTTCGGATCGATGACTCAGCAGAGAGCCGAATAGGACATAGTTAGTTACGAAGTTTTGTAATTCTTGATAATTATAGGCAATAGGATTTCTTGATGAGAAAAGACCTTTGGGTTACCTATAAAAGGAACCGAAGGCATTGTAAAAACCTATCGTTGTATTTAGTAATATAAAGTTTGGTTAGGAAATCTCTGTGTACGGATTGCTTCTTGTCATCTATTTATTTCTGACGGGAACCGCATGCTCCTTATACGCCACTCTCGGCCACAACCAAGCTTAGAATCATACACAGAAAACGGGAAATGAAACGCACGACACAAAGAAGAGAAGAGTACACAGGATGTTTTCGTGGAAAACCCAAACTAGGGAAAAACCACGGCAGCCCACATGCTGCAAACTATCACTATGCTAGAATGTACAATAGTGAGTTCGCTGAGGCAACGACCTCGTGCTCACGATCTTCGCCAACGGCGGCGGTTACAACAGAGGCAGCGACCTCTTCCTCTCTCTCTATCTCTCTGTACACTATTACGCGCTATCTCTCTTCTTGCACCAACAAGAATAACAATCATCAACTAAAAGTTTGCCCTAAGTCATATTTATACTAATATGACTTTTCAGCTATTTACAAATATAGCCACGATGGACTCTCAGAAACATATTTACGAATATGTCTCTTCATCCGGTGAGCACTTCTCACCGGGTCTGCACCATCCGGCTCTCCGTAGCCGGGTACTCCTCATCCGGTTTCGGCCTCGATCGAGTTTGTTCATCAGTACTATTCTTCTCCCTTCCCATCCGGAGGGACCTGTCTCCCAACAATTTCTGCCTAAACTATATTACATAAGTCATGATCTCGGTGTCTGTTATCACCGATAAGTTTACAGATAATTCGTATCTATTCGTCTAACCACAACTTCTTGATAGAACGTTCAATACGAACGTTCGTCTTATACTATGTCGGCAAAATAGTAATCGTCGACCGGACAACACTCGCTGCCCTCCGGCAAGGGTGCCACAACTGGCCTCACCTTCCGGTCCACATTCTTGTACCTTGTATCCACACGGGCCGTCCGATCCAACTCGACCCCTTTCCCGAAGTCGGCGATGACTTCGTACATCCGTTCCGAACTAACCGGAATTGTCCGATCTTCACTGAGGCCTTCTTGGAGCACGTTCCTCAGATCTCCCAAGGTATCGTCGAAAGAGACCGCCTCCACGGCACTGCCTATCACTTTGTCAGGGCCTAGGACTCCGCACGCCCTGAGATGTTCCTACACCCGGTTCTTCTCCTGGCCGCTAATGCCGGTTATTGTACAGCCTCCGTTGTCGGAGAACCAAAATTTCTAGTCTATAGTACAGGGTTTCCTTCCTATGGTACACGTGTGGGGTTTCTCCGGGGTGTCTGGACTACCGTGGCCCCACGCCTTGATAGCCCTCTCTAAACATCCCCTCGGCTATTACCGCCGAGGGCCTCACAGTTGCGCTCGTGGTTCGGTCGCACCGTCAGAAATTGGACGAAGTGTCGCCCACCTTGGCTCTTCACGCATGCATACGCCGACCCGTTATCCAGCACCTTCGTCTCCATGCGTGCCACCGTGATGTACGGTTCGCCGAGGATCACTGGTGCGAGGATGTCTCCTGCACGAAGAAGAGTTGATCAATCTCGACATCGCCGATCTTTACTCGTACATTTGGGCAGGTCCCGTGTAGTTCCTCCGTGGCGCGCGTCGTCGCTCGTATTTTCCACCCATGCTTGGTGTTGATCGGCCACTTGCCCTTCTTGTAGAAGTCCATAGGCATCAGGTTGATCTCCGAACCGTGGTCTACCAACACCACCACCAACTCCTAGACGTCTCCGATCCGAACCAGGGTCTCCGTAGTGGCTCTTGCCCAGTGCAGCTTCGAATAGCGGCTTTCCGCCAACTCTTCTTCCAGGGTCATATCTTCTAGGTGCGTCGTTCGCACCTCCACCAGCTTCTTCGACTCCGGCTCCGTCGAAAGCCTTTTTCGCTTCACCAAGTCCATGATGGAGTCATGGAATTCTTTCTTGGCGATCCCAAGCACTTCCCTCGGCGACAGCTCCACCTTGTTGTCGAGGATTCATTCCTCAAGGACCTTCCGTAGGTCCGTCGTTCTTTCTATCTCCGTGCTCAACCGGTAACCGGCTTTCTTTGTTTTATCCGGCGTGCTAGAAGTACCGACGTCATTCTGCTTCAGCCCGAACCAGGTGTACCGTTGCGAGGGTCCGGCCCCTCCGGCCTTCCCCGCATGCTTGTCTTCTACCAGAACCTCGTAGTTCTGGCACGCGGCCTCCACGAAGCCGGACATTTCCTTGACCGGGTCGTCCCACCCGGTGACCTCCCGGACCCACCTTTCCGCACGGTCCGCTTCCTCCTTCCTCAACTGCACGCCGGCGAGGCCTTCTAGCACCAACGGCCAGAACCCGGAGTTCTTCGTCCTCCGGCCTTCGTCACACCCAACCCGGATTCTTGCCAATGTTGAGTAGTGGATGGTCTCTGCATGGTGCGTCACTACTTCTTCCATCAGCCGCTTCATTCCTCCGCGTCCAATATTCAGCTCCAGGGCTCTCTAGGTCTCGCTAGCGTGCACCCACCCATTCCACAGGTACACCACGTTAGCCCTTATCACTTCTGCGAAGTCCACGCAGTCCTTCCGGATGTGACCGACCGCGTCACACCACAAGCACTGATGCCCACCCGGAGGCCTCCAGTCGCGAAACTGCTCACCATCGTCCCTCCTTGCCTGTGCAATCTAGAGGTCTCGCACCATCTGCGTCAGCTCTTCCAGAGCCGCTCCTCCGGACGGGCTCTTGACCACGCTGGTCGAAGTCGAGCCTGTCTCAAGCCAATCCCGGGTTTCCTCCCTTTCCGTCGGCAGGGATCCCTCGAGCTTTCTTGCCGTAGCCACTCCTGCCCCCAATGAGCCCTTGTCGACCCACTCACGTCATTTGTCAAAACGGTCGCAGACTCTCTTTACCAAGGCCCAATCGGTCGTCAGCCCATCATCCAGCTCCAATAGGAGACCCACCTGATCTCGATCCCATGCATCCACAGATTTGACAAACAACAAGACGCGGCTCGTGTCCAGCACTGCTCTGTCCAGTGCCGAGAGTCGCGCGAAGCGTCGTTCTTCAAACTCCCAGAGAAGCGCCGACGCATTCATCCCCTTTCCGGGGCTCTCCACCCAATCCATGAAGTCTAGCTTCGATAACCGAAGCACGTCATCAAGCCCGTACCGTTTGAGGAACCACGCTTCGAATTCTCCCCAAGTCTGGCATCCAGCCTGCACCTCGAGCACATCCGCATGGATGCCCGGTGTCGCCACTCGAGGGAACCCAGCTAGACGCCTTTCCTCCGGGATATCCCTCATCACCATTTCGGCTCGGTAGGCCACCAAATAACTCGTGGCGTCCTTCCCATCAAATCGGCCTATTGTGCCGACAATTGCTTCAATGGCCCTGTCAAGGGCGTCCGTGCCCTCGCGAGCACTTACTATCCGATCGACTGTTGCCGCCATGGCTTCGGCGAGCTCTGATCCCCTCATCCTCGATTCCTACCGCCTTGTTTCACATCGGGTTCACCAAATATGTCGTGTTATTCTGCACACGCAGGAGAAACCAAGGCAGGACAGCGGGGGCCTTGAACCGGGGAATAACCGGACGGAGGGAGGAGCGACACGAAACCGCGGTCGAGCCGCACGCACAAATACACAGAGAACTCACAACAAAGATCGAACTACGAATAAGGCAAATATATACTTATGATCAAAGTTACAGCCAGCTAGCCGGTAAGCGTCAACGCGCTGACACCAACTCACACAACGCACACGGACAACGCGAGATGGAGCCTCTACCGGAAGCACTCAGGCTTTCCACGAAGCAAAGGAAGCCTCCCAAAACCTGTAGAGAACGATGAAAGACAGAGGAGAAGAGTTCGGTCCTAGTCCAACAGCACTTCGTCCTCCACAACGCGATCCCCACTCAGTCCCCTTTCCTCCCCTTTTATAGCCCAAGGAGAGAGAGACGTTATAATCTGTTACATCACTTTTATTTTCTGTCCTTTTGGATGGAGATACTCCTCGATTCCCTACCTAATGCATATGTGCTACCTAGGATATTCACATTGCCGACCTGTACCTAACTATGCACGATACATCAAAACATGTGCCCGCATGTAAGGGCCGGTTCGCACTCTCTATTCATCGATTCCTCCTAGGGACGGTTTTCTCCACGACACCATTCCGCGAAGAATATGGTTTCGTAGTTAGGTGCAACATTTGTAGTATAATGTGTGAAGCGTGAGCCACCACATTTGTCCCATGTCATGATACATTGGCGTTGCAAAAAGGCCTCATTTACAGAGAAATCTAGTGACGCATCATGAAGCAAGTGTCTTGCATCCCATCTACCAAACCATTTTTCTAAATCGTGCATCCAACCGGAACACAAAATTTTGCTTTTATGCGTCTTTTGGATCTTTTTGCTTGCTTCCCATGCAATTCTAGGAAGTCGATGTGAGGGGCTTTTTTGAACCTTAAGCATGTATTCAACAACCCTTTCCATGGCCATGATCTCAATGGGAAGCGATCTCGTCTCAAGGAGGAGGGTGTAGGTTAACATACGAGACAAGTCAAGGTTAATTCAAGCAATAAGTATAGCTCGAGAAGGGGAAGGGGGGCTGCAATCATGGGTTCAGGAGGGCGGAGGGCATTGATGCATCATAGTTGACATTAGATATACTAAAGTTGGTAAATGGGCATCTTGCATGTGGTCTCTCATATTAGGGAAAGTGTATGGAGATTTATCATACATTAAAGTGTGGAATGCGAATGAAGATCGAGGCAAGGATACATTGGAAGGTGTGTTATGTGGGGACGAACCTAGTGTCAATCATCATCTTAACTCATGTTCCTATGATGATGGAAGAGTAGTGACTTGTGTGTAGAGAAGCTTGTGTGTGTGTGTGTGTGTGTGTGTGTGTGTGTGTGTGTGTGTGTGTGTGTGTGTGTGTGTGTGTGTGTGTCTGTGTCTGTGTGTGTCTGTGTGTGTCTGTGTGTGTGTCTGTGTGTGTGTGTGTGTGTGTGCATATGTAAACACAAAATGACAAATGAAAAATATCTCTTTTTCCCCATAAAAGTTTTATATGTATTAAAACATCAAAGAGAATACAATATCCCTATATTGTCCCTAAGTAAATATGACGATGTTAGGGCGAGTTAAACCCTTGCAATGGTGCATGACTTGATGCCATAAAGATACTTTGGCAAGCAAAACATGACATAAAGGAAACTCCTATGAGGTCAAGATGCTCGTAGAACTTAGTGATACGGTTAGAATGCTCATAAAACCATCTCAAGTCACATTACCAATAGTAAACCTACTTCATGCCCTAGACATGAAGTTATCGTAATTTGTCTTTACAGATATCAGCCTCTAAATTCACTGGGAGCATTGACGTGGACACTTAAGGATTCCCCAATGTCATCACTTGTAAAGAGAATCAATGTTAAAATGAAACATTTGCTCAAATTCCAATAACACAAAAATCCAGACTAACTCTTGCTAGAAATAAAGGGGAAGAGAGAACAATGTATGTAATGGGACGAGAGAATATGCTTGTAGTTACGAGTTTCTTTTCTTATGTAACTGTGAAAACAACACACCTAAGTGTGTGGAGGTATAAGGGTAGGTTTTTGGCATAGTCAATCCCGAAGGTGCATTACCTACAAAGAATTCAATAGCCAGACATATATCATATTTAATGACCACACACAAAATGCAAGATGAGTCACATAGAATATTTGGGACAAAAAAATCGTTGATCGAGAAACAAGTAGCATGAAAGAGGAAATTCAAATATCCACACATATTCTACACGTGAAAATTTAACATGTTACTTGTAAACGAGAGTGAGAAGGGACGAGAATGATTTGTTAATACATAGATATCCCAAACGAACCCTAAAGGTTACTTATAGGTTTGGTTTACTACCTTCACTCATGTCGTTAACAACATGATCACAATGATTTATCTCAAGCCTTGGATATGCAAAATAAAAAAAAGGTGAGATTTGACTCAATATGGATATAAAATATCCTTTTGCTATCCATAAAGTGTGTTTGAGAAATCAATTATCACACTACCCAAACCAATGATTTCTAGGGTGCCAGGAAAAATTCAAACGTCTTGTCGACCAGCTAGGAAATGTACCCATTCGATGCATTGAATATAACATTATTAAATAGATCATTCATCATTACATGAGATATGTATGTTAACAAAACAATGAAGTTCTTCTATGAGACACACCATTACATGTGGGTGTGATGATTTGATAAAATGTCACCTTTTGATTGTCGCGCCCAAAAAACCTTTCAATAGTAGTAAATAGGTAATCCTAGTACAAATGTATGTATGGTGTGGAAAAGGTTAAGGAGACAAGTTCCCAAACATTGCACCCACATTATCAACATTATTCAAATAAACCTTGGAAAAGTAACCATACTTACATTTCACTTTGACCAAAATATAATCAAAAAAACTAATAATAATAATAATCAAGTGTAATCATTATGTATCCTCTACTAGAAGACCATTCAAATGGTTTTTACATCATGAGTGGCCAAACACTTACTTTGCACTCTAGCACAAAATTTGGAACATTGGAATTTCATTCACAAGATAGAAAACCTCTTATCTTGTCCGGAAACGATGCCATTCCTCTAAAGCTCCCTCGAGACTCGATGCATTTAGCTCATTAAACAAAAATCCGAGTCACCATTTTTGCATCATTAAAGATGCTTTTCTAAAGTCGACAATGCAATATACTTCGAGAAATACAAACCAAGTGCTCTTGAGGTTTTGAAACATTGAGATTTTTTGCAATGAGTTGTGGTGACCAAACAATATATGTCACATAATCGCGCACTTTGCTTTTAAATTTGTGTTAAAAACATTTTGTTAAAAACATTTTGTTAAAAACACAATGTTACACCATGCTACTACAAGGGAAACATGTATGCTAGTGTTGAGAGTGACAATGGTAACGTGGGATGGAGGAATCATCTATTAAAACATAAGGAACAAATATGTCAAGAAGAGAATGCACAAATAAATATGTAGGAATATAGAGGCTCATCATCAAAACAATTGGCACATCAACGAGAATTTACAAAACCAAAGGCTACGACAATTCATTATCAGTTCTCCACTTTGTGGGTGAGAAAGTAGATGAAATAGGTTGACTCGTCTGGGAGTTAATGCAACTAGTAATGCTACTGCTACTAAATGATGCGTCGAGAACCCCCATAGGGCTCCGGGGTGCCGAACATTCCGAATCCCCATCTTTGGTCGTGGCACATTCGATAGAATATAGCTCCATCATAAGTGCATGACAATTCATTAGCTCGACCTGTAATAAAGATATTCAAAAACAAAAAAAACATGTGTTGTAAGTGTGTACGAGGGTCGACAAAACATCGTTTAGATTGAAACCATGGGAATGGCATTTGATTACCTTTGCTTGTAGGGGTAGTATGTAAAGAAGTAGAGCCTTTTGATCATTGAATTGAGTAGGATGCATCTCCTCAAGTGCACAAATAATGGCGGCCCCTGCTATAGAAGAGGGTCGGAATGGAAGGAACCTTGGATCTACAAATGTATTTTAAAAAAAGTCATACAAGGCAACACATAACTAAATGTTTGAAGTTGTGCATATATGAAATTAATCACCATAACCTATTAGTGTTAATTAAAAGTAATGGAGATGTTGGGATAATGAGCTCGGTATAAGTTGTCTCTATCGGTTGTACACTTATATATACACAAGCATACCTTCACAAATGGTCCCAACTTAACAATGGGATGTACCGAATTGATACGCATATACCCTTGTTGGCATACCCATACATATGGATAGGCATCTATGTACGAATGTATTTAAAAGTGGGAGTATCGATACATGTACATATGCAGGTGATTATACGTGCATTATGCATACAAAGACAATCCGACACAATCTATACACATACCCAAGAGCCAAAAACCTTAAAAAGAAATATTGTTATATACCCCAAAACACTAGACCTTATGCATGCTATAACCCAAAACATTCAACCCTAAAACTTAACATGCACACACAATATAACCCGAAAACATAAACCTCATGTGTAATATGCACAATATATTCTAGGACCTAAACCTTCTATATAAGCATGACTATAACCCTAACACCTTAATCCAAAAGCTCGGGAGCAAAGATATAATGCTAAACATACATATATGCCTAACATACTCCTACACATTACATATATGAACAAGATAACCCTAAATCTTTTTTGTTCTTTAGCAATACATATATTACTAGTGGGAAGCTTCCATGTATAACCCTAAATCTAACAAACATGGACGTAATACCACCCTAAATCTTACAAGGATGCACAGCATAAGACTAAGCCTTAAACCTTAAATGTACACACACTGCCCTAAACCCTTAAATAGATGCACACCATTATAAAACCTAAACACTATATGTATGCAAAACATCATAAACCCTAAAAAACCCAAAATCTAGGTCCCGAACCTTACTTGTATACCCATTATATCACCCTACACCTCAAATATCGACACAACATAATCCTAAATGAATCCCATGTCCATATGCACAACATCAGCCCTAGGCGTTCACTTATGTATGCACATTAGTGTGTAAAAGAGAATGTGCATTTGCACACAAAAGAGATAGAAATGAAATGAGAGGGATTGGGATTACCTTGGATTGATTCAAAGATTAGGTCATTAATCCTTGCGGATAATGCGTTTTTTGTGTTAAACTTGAAGGGATGAAGTATGGACATGAATAAATGTGTGTAAGAGAAGGGTGTGATAGAGCTCATCCTCCATCCTAGTGTGCTCAAAACTAATAGCTCCATCCTTTGGATCGTCGAAGACTCGAAAAAGAAGTGAGTTTCAACCTACCATGTTACAGCCAAATCAAAAGATTTTCAAGAAAGATTGCACCATTTTTTCAATTATATATGCATCTGGAGGATTTAATAACAACCATACTAGTAGCCAAAGACCAAACCAATGACTTAAGTATAAATGAGGAAAGGGAAGAAGTACCTGAAGATCTAGCAATAGTGGCACTTCAATCTCCTCCATTTTGGCAGCCAAAGAGAGACATGCCACTGATAAGAGATGCATCACCCATGCTTTCCCATTCTACAAGCATTTAGAATGCAAGGTTTGAGGGATTAAAACAACACCATATATTTCGGACCATAGTTTTTTCTATGCATATTTGAATTCATGTCTGCAAACACATACATATACAAAGTATATACATGATCTATTTATACATACACATAGACATTTTACAGACATACAGATATGCATTTACATACATATGCATGGTTACATTTTCAATGGTATATACATATATATATGTATGTATGTACACAGTTTAGTTATTGTACATAGTACATGTATATTTTACATATTATACATTTTCCATGTATATATGTACACATTATAGATTTTCCAAGTATATATATATATATATATATGGACACACACACAGAGATTTTGGATATTGTACATACATACATGTACATTTTACGTATTATACATACATTTGCATACTAGCTATGCATACATTATGAGTTAGGTTGAGAAGATGCATACTGTAATCTGTCTCTCAGTCAAGAATCGGTCAAGATAGTTGATCGATAGAGCGGCTGTATGGAGCGAGAAGTTGAAGAATGCTTGCATCTGGAAAGACACATAAAAAATCAGATAAGCAATGATGCCACATTTATACAGTACATATGTGACTCCCATTTCATGGGCCATTTCATTTGATCATGTGCTTAAGATCATTAGTATGTAAGGTTTACTCCGAAAGAGATGAATGTAACCATAAGCCCATTAGGGATTTTAGGGTTTTATGTCAAGAGAAACAACTAGCTCCCATTAGGGTTAGGATTAGGCTTTGATGTAGTATTATCATTAGTATTGTCTATCATTTTTGTGTACCTTTAAGAGCCATCTTATGGCTTTCTTTCTTGAGGTTGGATCAATCCCTAATTCATTCCCTTCCAGCTTATGAGCGTGTGGCATATACAACTTCTCTCTCTCAAATAAAACAGAAAATGCAGATTGGAGCTCTAATGGAGACCTCTGTTCCTTCTCAAATGCATCATCATCATTTACCCTAGTTTGATTCATTTCATCAAATTGAATATGATATTTTCTGATAATAATAGCGTGGTCTTTCTCATCATTTCCATGTCCATCCCCATCCCCATCCCCATCCCCATCTCCATCTCCATCTCCATCTCCATCTCTCTTCTCCTTAACATCATCGCTCATCAGCCTTACCTCGTCAACATCCTCTCTCTTCAGCCTCATATCATCTCTCTTCTCCCTAACATCGTCTCTCATCACCCGACCATCATCTCTCTTCATCTTCGGATCATCTCTCTTCTCCCTGGCATCGTCCCTCCGCAACCTGACATCCTCTCTCTTCAACCTAACATCATCTCTCCTCTCCCTACCACCATCCATGGCATGATGCATGGCTAATTTTGAATTGATCCCATCTGATTTTGGAGGTGCTTTCCTCATCTTTTGGGAATTGCTCTGTTCTTCTTCTTCCTTCCTTCCTTCCTTCCTTTTGGAGACTCTGTATGTTTGCTCTGCTCCTCTTCCTCTGCTTTTGCTTGATGTTGGTGCTAGTATAATATGGGCATTTTCGAAGAAGAAGGTGTGAGTGGCATCAAGGAAGCAATTGAAGAAGAAGAAGTATATGATTCCATTTGCATTATTAGTGGTGGGATAGGAGAGAAAGAAAGAAAAGCAGAAGAAGGAAAGCTGAACACAAAATGAAGCTTTTTTTTTAGCAATGGTGGTGAAGTGTTGTGGTAGTAGCCTACTCTGGTGGTGGTGGTGGTGGTGGTGAAGAAGGGTTGTTTCTCTCTCTCTCTCTCTCTCTCTCTCTCTCTCTCTAAGGAAAAGACATAACATATGTATTTTTGTGTGTTTTTAGTCAATGGGGGCCTATGGGGTGTGTGTGTGTGTGTGTGTGTGTGTGTGTGTGTGAGAGAGAGAGAGATGGTGATGATAGTGATGATGATGATGATGATGATGATGATGGAGTGTGTATGTCTAAAAACAAAGCTTGATGAGTTGTGGTACAATCAAAATGGGGGGGGGGGGGGAGTTTGTCACTAAAGATAGTGAGTGTCTCTAGAGAGAGAGAAAGAAGTAACAATGTGTGCACTACTAGTAGTAGTAGTAGTAGTAGTAGAGTAAGTTGGTTTTGTTGTTGGGATGGTGGTGTAAGTAAAAGAAGAGGAGGATGAAGAAGAGAGTGGAGAGGGTAGGAAGAGAATAAAAGCTTTTAAAGTAAAGTTAGTGTTAAGAATGGGGAGTAACTAACTCCTCTACTTCCTTTAGATAGTGGTAGTGGTGGCCATTCCCTCTAAACATAGTGTGTGTGTGGTTGTTTGTGTGTACAAAGTTAAGGAAAGTGAGAGCTAGCTATAGTTAGCTCCATACTCACTCACTCACCCTCTCCATTCATCCATTCATTTGATGCGCCTTCCTTCCACCACTCCCCAAGTCTCACCTCGTTATCATGAAGATCACCTCTTCCCTTGAGAGATGTCACTTTCGCCACACAGTCATGCACGCATGATCAAGATGTGTAGTAGACCCCCCAATAAGAACATGCTTTCGCTTGATCATTCACCCCAGAGGCGGCATCATTCTCGTGGTCGTGAAGGTCTTGCCCTTAAAGAATTTCTTTGTATGTATGCATGCATGCATGTATGGTATTTGGCCTCATTGTTTTGAACTAGAGAGGATGGGTGGGTTTTGAATGTTGTATGTGAGAATTTCACGAAACTTCGCTTATTTTCAAGCATTCATGTTGTAAGCATGCCCCATGGTGATCATGAATAAAGGATGTGTTGTGCGCTAACTGTTGTTTGATTGTATCACTTATCTTCCCTTTACAACCTTTTGGTACATAAAGAATAACCTATTTTTCTTATGCAAAGTTTTAGATAGTGACCTTCACTCAAACTGTCTAACGAAAGTGATGCCTTACAAAGATATATCTCCTTGAATATGAGGCATTTTAACCAAATGTGAGAATTGTTCGAACTGAGAAATTTTGTCAATGTTAGAATAGTGAGTCGGATATTAATTTTATCTACGGTTTCAGAATTAAAGTATCGACATCAAAAGTTGGGCTTTACCTACAATCTTTTCCAGTCATATTTATGTGGTCTTTTAGAAACACATTCGTAGATTTGGGCCCATTCTTAAGATGGTTGATGAATAAGACAAATCCATCGACAAAGTTCTTACCAATTTGCCATTCTTCATTCATGAGAATGGATAGCCTCTTAATGTAGAGTCTACCTAGATGTAATTGCCAACTTCTAAGGAGACATTCTTGCCGAAACAATCATTGTTTGCCACATGGTGCTTTACAACGTGCTTTCATGATGGTCATCAATTTGTAAGTCTCTATAAATGTTATGCTTCTCAAGTGTACCTGAATATTGTTGCTCAATCAATGTTGACTTCAAACCTCATCTCTTTAGAGACAAGAATTCACATTGTACTCTGGAAGGGGATGTTGATGTTTCGAAATGTTTTGTTCTTCAGGAGGTGATGGAGAGTAACATACCAATTAAAGAGGAAATGGAGTAACATGGTAGCAATCACATTTTCATTTAATTCATTACATATCTATATGAATCAGTTGTGCAATTTTACACTAGGAAAGTTCAATTTTTATGTGTGTCCAATGCCACAACTTTGGCAAAAAAATATGTGATTTTCCATCCTCATATTGTTGTCAACAAAGGTAACACACCACATTTTAGTGGTGCATCGCCCCTCGTTAATTCCATGCCCGTCTAAATAGTTTCGTTTTACGACATTTTATAGTCCTCTTTGGTTAGGGTTGTTTGTAGCACAAAAACAATGAGGGTTATCCAATGAAGTGGTGTTGGTTTGTTGTTATCTACTTGCGTAAGTCCTCAGTTACCTCTTATAACATGTTTAGATTACCTTTCACGATTTAGGTTTTGGAATGATATGATATAAGTAGCATGTAAACACTATATGATAACATTGGCTTCCTTACTTCTTAGAAAAGGCACAAGAAAAAATAAAAGTTGAGAAACATGTTTTAGATCGAGTGCATTAGCCTTGCAACATTGACTTTGATTTGATGAGGCACCAACATCATGACACTTGAGCATAATTAAAGAGGAAAAGTTTAACTAATTGTTATTATTTTGTCATTACTAATTGAATATGTTTGTTGAAATATGTGATGAAATTAAGATAAAATTAATGTTCCTAGGAAAAAGGTAAGTGCCCAACTTTTTCGGAGAATCTTAAACCTACATCCATCACATCTAACTTAATAAGTGTGAAAGCTTGGAGAACATGATGACAATCTCATGGATCTCCTAGTCTTTAGAGACCCTTCTACATATGGTAAAATCCCTTTGCATTCCGCATTTACATCCTTATTTCAATCTTGAAGCACAATGCAATTTGTTCATACAAGCCATGGAGCCATTATATGTATGTTATTCTATAACATGTTGATATATGTCAAGGATATTATGCCTACATATACGTAGGATCATTGAGATTAATGAAACCTTTTTATCAAGATTGCACAACTAAGCACAATCGCAAACTTCATCAACCTTCCATCTAGCAATGGGGAGGGATCTAGTTTCACTCAAGAAATATCTCAGCTTGAGTCTTTGTCTACCGTATCAGATGGTTACATGGTATCAAAGTTTATGGGTAATTGGGAAGGAATAAACCACTTGTCAAAGAAAGAAAAGTAAGAAAAAGATGGGAGCATAAAAAAACATCCAAGATTGCCACAATATTGGATTCCTCAAGTTCCTAAACGTGATCTTGAAGTGTGACGCAATATTTGTCATACATATCGTAGGATTTCATGCATTTGTCACTAGCCTAAAATATATGAAGGTTCAATGATGATATAAAGAATAGTTGGATCACTCTATTTTGAGAATAGGAGCACAATGCTCTTTGATGAAGGGAAATAAGCCGAGGAATAAGGCCAAGCTTACTTCTCTATTCACATGGTGAGATGAAAACTATATGGTAAAGTTGTGTAAATATGGAGCTAGTCCTTTAGTGATCAAATTACTCATTTTATGTTATCAAAATTTATGTTGAATATATCTATGCTAGAAAGAAAGACCAGAAATACATACATATACACAACCCAAGACTCCAAGGGTGGGATGGAAGTCCCTAATGCTCAACTACAATACAACTTCCACCGAGATTCCCAAGAGTATGTGATTAATTTTAGTTCGCCTAGGTCAAGCTTACTTCTCTATTCACAAGGTGAGATGAAAAAATATGGCAAAGTCGTGTAAATATGTAGTTAGTCATTTAGTGATCAAATTACACTTTTTATTGTTATCAAATTTTATGTCGAATATATCTTTGCTAGAAAGAAAGATTAGAAATACATATACACAACCCAAGACCCCAAGGATGGGATGGAAGTCCATAGTGCTCAACTACAATACAACCTCCACCGAGATCCCCAAGAGTATGTGATTGATTTTAGTTCGTCTGGGTCAACCTTACTTCTCTATTCACATGGTGAGATGAAAACAATATGGTAAAGTTGTGTAAATATGTAGTTAGTCCTTTAGTGGTCAAATTATGCTTTTTATTGTTATCAAATTTTATGTCGAATATATATATGTGCTAGAAAGAAAGACTACAAATACATATACACAACCCAAGACTTCAAGGGTGGGATGGAAGTTCCTAGTGCTCAACTACAATAAAACTTCCACCGAGACCCCCAAGAGTACGTGATTGATTTCAGTTCGCCTAATTGTACGGTGGGCATTAATGGGAGGAGTTGATGTGATGATAATTATGGAAAACTAAAAAAAACAATTTAGGACACAATCTCCAGAGTATTTTCACATGGTACTGAACATTAGCGTGAGTTTTTTGGGGGTCGTGCTCCAAGGTCAAAGATAGGAAGGGCAAATCATTTTGTGTCATGGAAAATTTTGAGGAAGGCCATGGAAATGATTTTGGAGCCATCATTTTGTGAGTAGATAGAACTCCTTAGATCTCGATCGATTATGGTGATGATGGTAAAAGGAATCCCCCGAGGTAGCCTTCTGGTCGTAAATCTCAAGTTGTAGATTCTTGAATCATCATATAGTCATTACGGGGATATCGACCATGGGGAATGTACTTACAGTATCCCAATTGCTAACTTCTGAATCCGTTAAAATATATCAGTCAATGTGCCACCACCTTTAAGTCTAGTTATTTAGAAAAAAAAATTACAAGAGTAATAATATGTGAGATTATCATCTATGTAATTCTCATCTTAAAACACGTTTGCAATATGGGATACGCACGTCGAATCACTAATTCCTTGCCAACATGCATATTCAAATCAACTTGATAAAGATATTCAAAAGAATTCACTATTCTTTAGTGAAATCTCCTCGTGGAGGTGAAAATTAGCTAGGTGGATCATACTTTTGATGCAAACACGTCGATGGACTCGATCTGCAATAATAATAAAAACAAACAGTAAGAACTTGTTGGAAATCGCAAAGACCTTGCATGATGGAAGATAATGGTATTAAAAGTTTGGTCATATGTCATTTTCTGCAACAAACCATTAAAGCAACACTTTTCTGCATAAACCGATCGAACAATAAATTATGACTATAACTTTTAATGCCAAGCACAACTAAGCCCTTATTTATCATCGTCGATTATTTTAGACCAAGTTTGAAACGTGAATTATTTGAGAATTGAACAAAGTCGTAGACAAAGTAATTCATCAATTGTTGACATATGTGTGCGGTGGTGTGTATCCACAATTTGTTAACACAATGGGAGTTCATTTCCTTTTCTTCAAAAACATTCCTTTCTATTTTTCCAAGTTTAAGCATGCTCGATGCAGCAAAAGTGCACACAGATCTTTTTGCCCTCAACATATTTCCTTTTGGACATATATCTTGTTTCACATTGTCTTTTCATAATGCAATGCTACCTTTTCTAACCCTTGAGGCTCTGGACAATTGAGTAATATGCAATCCCCCCCCCTCCAACATGTTCTCAATGGCACGTGAAATTTCGAAATATTCTTCAAGAAAAATGGCATGATAGATTTGCACAAAGTGGGGTTTCTTAAAGGCGATCACTTTGATAAGCTTCACATTAGTACCTTGGATTTTCTACTTCTAAACGATCATACACAATCATGGATGTAAACATCATTGATCTCTCACACAAGTGCACATTGGATGCGTCTCGATTAAAAAAATGTGCACAAAGATTATAATTTGAGTACAAATCTTGCAATGGAGGTAGACATTATTAGATATATGTCAATTTTAGTGTAGACTTCTCAATTGACCTTAGCTTCTAAAGCTAGCAACTAAATCGCAATGTTCAATATGCTCTCAAAACAACTTCATTGCCCATATCAAGAAATGCCTAGCTTTGTGAAAGACATGGCATAAAAAATTGTTTACATGTCAAAATTGATATAATTAAACCACAAAAACTATACTTTTTGCATGAACTATACCTTGTGTGATTATTTTCACATATACAAGCTCACATTAGAAATAGATTTTATTGGCAAACCTCGATCAACCCTATGTACCATTATCTATGGCTTTATGTCAATTCCATAATATGAAATTTTAAGAAGTAACCCAACTCTCAAAAACCATACGATGCAACATTTTATCCTAGTTTCCCAATGAGCAAAACTTGCATCATTTTCTTCTAAATAGTTAGAACCCAATGTGGGTTTTCAACATTTCATGAGATCTCTAATTGTAATATGAGTAGATGTGACTTTATGCTCTCAACTCCTAATTAACTCGATTTATTTTCATTGCCTCTTATAAGGGAGTGTTATTCTTCACGGCTTTGGATTGCATTACATGGATTTGAACCTTTGCTAGCATGTTTCATTGTTTGTATTGCACTATATAGGTGTAAACCTTTGTTAGCTTTCATAATGGAATGCTACCTTTCTTTACCTTTAGAATGTGATATATGTTCTCGGCATATAAGTACCTCACACTATTGGATTTCAATCTTTGTAAGAATTTCCCAATGAAAGAGAATGCTAGCTTTTTCGACTTTTGGAATGTGCCATATGTACTTAACATATAAGTACTTCACATTTGTAAGGTGGCGCTATCTTTTCCAACCTTTGGATCACACTATATGCTTTTCAACCTTTGGTGACAATTGCTTTTTCTAAGGCATTACTATCTTTTTCAACCCTTGGATGTGGAAGGTAATTGTAAACCCATTTTTAGGAGAAATCTATTAGTGTATATGACTTCAAACAATTCAAAACACAATACTAGACCATGCTTGAAGAAGTGAGCCAATAAGTTCAAGGCTAGTCATTTTTCTATATTAAAATTAAAATTTAATGTAATGTAGGTTCGAGTTATAAGTAAGCAATCGGTTATGCTAAGTTTAGTTATGTAATTTACAAAGGCAATTCATTCATATTTGCTTTCATTGGTAATGAGTTGTTTTTATAAACTAGTCATTTTAACCCAAGAATATGCGAGACATGGAAGCAAGTTGTGCAAAGTGTAGCACTATGCATTAGTGGTTAATTTTAATACAAGAATAGCTAGACATAGGAGCTTAATCTTTTAGTTCAACATATGGTTAGAAAGGGCCATGACTTTTTATGTAACTACTCCTTGCCAAATTACATCTTCTTGAACCTTTGAAATCATCCACCATTACAATCTCTCACCCAATTGAGATAAACCAAACCCCTATTCTTAACTTTCACGATTCTAGTCCCATACTCTCACATCATTGCAACATTTGCAAAATCCTTTCTCTAAACTTGGGTGCTAGTAGCTACATCCAAATATCTCTTGTCACTAATATTTCACTATTATGTCACAATTATTTCATTGTTGTAGTAGATCTTGGTTACTTTGCATGACAATCAAACATTATACTAGAACACTATTTCCCAATCATTTACATCGTTGTAGTAGTTTCTTTGTACATATCATTGGTCATCCAAACAAGGGGCATATAGATGACATTGTAGTGTCAAAGGAGACTAAACATTCACTTTTCCCTCCCCACCTCTCTCTATATAAACCCTTGGTTCATGTACAAGGGTGTGGTGATTTTTCTTTGTTTTCTTGTTTCCCCACACCAAGTAGTAGCTTAATTAAGTAGTAAATTTGTTGAGAGTGTACATTCCCTCTCTTAGAATTGGAATTGCTTCTTTCTTGTTGCTTAAACAATATTGAGCATTTCTTCACTTTTTGTCTATTAAATCTTTTGGAGATTGTTGTTCATACACCAAAAATGTTGTGTTCAAATATGTCACACAAACCATGAGAAGGACACTAGCAACATGATGGCATAGTTGATTACCCCAAATACCTTGTTGGCTTCGCCGTACCTCATCATGTTATGGTTCATCAAACTTCATTCACCTAGACCAAGATTGGGAACGAGAGTCACTTTTGTCTTAACCAAACTTTTGCAATTTAGTCCCATGCTCTCATGTTGTTGCAACATTTGCAAAGTCCCTTATTTCAACATTGGCATTGCATCCAAATTCTCCTACTCATTACTTTGCGTGCCTATCAAACATTTATGCTAGAACAAAAGCCCAACTCTCCCTTCTCACCACCATTTTCCAATTCCTTAGATCATTGTAGTTGCTTCATTTTATATCATTTAACGTGTATGACTAATGAACTAGTATACTAATAGTAACATAGATTGGTAAGCATTAAACATAAAATAGTCAAACCTGAATTTTCCTACAATAATAGATGTTCTTGCATGCAATTCAATTGATTATTTTGCCACGTTATTTATAGATATAAATTGTTGAGAAAGAATTAGGTTGCAATTCAAACCATTCTATATTGTGACAAGCCCATAGATCATACAAAGGTGATATGTATGTGTGTGGTGTGTGTATAAAAAGAGGCTGCATCTCAAACCATTTGTTAAAACCAGTTGAATATTAGCCATATAAAGGTACTATCTGATGCCCCCATTTTAACACGTATATCTCTTCTCGATGTGGTTTCAAGGCGTACCAACTATGGCACGCACATACACATTCCTTTTAACAAAATCTAAGATGTGCCAATAGCTGTGAAAATTGTAAAAAATCAATTAAGCCATTGTGGTAATATGACCCTCCTTCGTCCGCTCAATGATAATTCCTTTCAAGGAAATCCTCTACAACTTTGCAGATAAAGACAAAGAACCATCTACCATAGAAGCCATCTCTAGAGATCTCAGTTCCACTATATTCTTCATTCATTTTGTTGGAAAAAATCTCACTGTCTCGTCCACCCATTTAGCAACGTTACCCTGTTACCCTTCGTATAGGCATTAATTCCGAGCGTGGATAAGTTATTAGAATGTGTGCACAATCTCTTGCCTAAATGATTGGAAATCGGAACCCTTCTGAAGAGCAAAGTTGAAAGTACGCTCACATAGTTTTACTTTTCACTGAATCCATGTGCTTCAAGGCTTTCAAAGATTTCATTGTAATGTTGTATCAAACGCATAGCAGTATCAAGTGTGCTTAAAGCATGAATCCTTCTGAGCTCCGCTCCAATAGGAGACTCAAACAATTTTCTAATTCCCATACTTACAGCACGAGCATTCTGCACTTCGGGTTTCTTGACACCTTCAAAAAGAAAATAAATTATTCTCATTTATTTTACTTGTCTAAATTGCATTCCCAACATTTCCAACGATCGATGAACCTAAGATTTGTGCAACAATTGACTCTTACATACATTATTGCTTCTTTGATCTTCCATATATCATGGTGCAAAGAAAACAACAACTTATTACAATGCATCTTAATGAATGTGTATAGACAACAGTATGGATAAAACTCTAGGATCATGGGTGGTGATATGTTAGACAACCAATTCCGTGGAACAATTTACTACTTGGAATGTCAATGAGCACCAGGTAGAACAAATGTTTTTACATGATTGTGTCCCTCCATACCTCACAATTCATGATTATTATTCAGTTTACCCATGCAAACTAGGTGATGCATTGATGCTTGTATATGTTCAGTGGAGCAAGTAGCTAGTCCTAGAATCCTATGTGCACTTGAGCAGAGTGAATGCTTTTGCATTGTTACGTCTTTACATCAGCATCATTATGAATTAAAGAGAGTGAAATCTTAGCAAAGCAATGAATGAATGCATCGGCGCTTTCTTGTATAAGTCAATATGGAACTGATTTGAACAGAAATACTAGAGAATTGGTTTTTCTCCATGCATCACAATCCTTCCAAGGTTTTGCACCACAAACCAAGACAGGCATTACACTGTGTTTTAAAACATCACAAAGTGTATTCCCAAATGCAGATGTCGTGGATGAGAGAAAAAAGCACTTACATTTTATCTCTTTTGCACAAAGCTCGACTTTGTCCAACTTCCATGCAAAGTTCTTGTATCTTTCAGGAAACATACAAATGGAACGAATATGATTCAAACATTTCTTATGAGGATCATTGTTGAACACCACGCTCCATGTATCATACATTGGAATCTTCATTGCCAATCTTAGATAACAAAGAAGCTTGGAAGCTTCTCGCAATGCTCCCATCCTTGCAAACACTCCATAAAACACATCTCTTCCTCCCAAAATACATGCTACTTCTTTGAACCCTAATCTCTTTAACTCTATGACAAGGCCTGTTCTTTCAAACCTTGAAATTGTGAGCAAAAGATCTTCAACATAAGAATGCTGAGAATCCTCCCATAACCTGATTTGAGAAACCTTCTCGATCACTCTGGCGAAACATGATGGTTGAAGTAACCATGCCGGTATGTTGTGAATGCAATCGTTCACTATGTATTGCTCTAAAATACTCAATGACAGGATAGAGACCCAGTCTTGGGACATCTTTGCCCTCAAATGATGAGAAACGGTTGCGTAAAGACTATCTTTGACGGCATGTAGTAGCTCTCCAGCAAGAGTATGGCCATATTCTGCAGCATTCTCTAAACTACAAGGAATTGACCCTTTCTTCCATTTCTTCTTGTAAAGAAAAGCTTCTTTGGCTTCCTTAGCAGAGAGGTAAGAAGAAGATGGCACCATTTGAGCTTCAAAAGTTTGATTTTCATTGTGTCGCGAAGAATCCAAATTTCCTAGGAGGCAAGGTCCCTCTGATGTAGCATCTCGGAGAAAGACCTAGGGGAACAGAAAAGGGGAATGTTGGAAAGATAATTAGCCCAAGGATTTATGGATCTCCAAAGACACTCTGGGGGAAAGCCCCACTGATTGTTTTTTGCATATAAATAAAAATACCTGTTGCTATATGCAAGAAGAACAAACTAAAAGAAGCAGGATGAAGAGAACAAAATAAAGAAACGGAGTACAGAAAGTAAGGAACTTGGACGAGAAAACTGGGCAGAAAGAATTGTAGAAAACCAGGAACTTTGATGAAACAAACAAATAACGAGGCGCCATTTGATATAACAAAAGGAATATTAGAGAGAAAATGTGAAAAGGATTCATGGATGATCGATCAGAACAAAAAGAGGGCATCAAAACACCAGTTGCTATAAGGATGATTAACAATAGCAGGCCGAAGGACACCCATCGGAACAGAAAGTAGACATCGAAATACAACGGAAATTTATGCAGACGGAAGATTGTGGTCTACAACAGAGAGTTGCATCGAAGGTCAACAGAAAACTGAGCAGAAAAAGAATTGAGAAAAACAGAAACGGAAGAAAGCACAAAGAGGATTGTGAGGAGAACAGAAGCAAGCATGCAGAGAAACAGCAGAAAACGGAACAAAAGGAGGATTTCGAAATGTTCTAACATCAAAAATACCTGTTGATCTAAGGCTAAAGATTCAGCTGAGCAGGAGGACGAGGACGAGGACGAGGACGAGGACCGGTTAGAAGCGAGAAGTGGAGGGATGTTCCAGAGGTCTGAAGAAACAGGGAGACGAAGAGAGGTATGGGAAGGGGGGAGAAGGCGAGCAGCAGCGAGGGTAGGGAAGGGGGTGTCTGCTGCAGGAAGAGGTGGAGGAGAAGAAGAAGAAGAAGAAGAAGAAGAAGAAACGCTGATCTGTGGCAAAACCTGCATCATCATCGCGGGTCAGATTCAACCGCCATAGCCAGATTCTCAGGGACCTTCGTCTTCTTCTTCTTCTTCTTCTTCTTCTGCAGAGGGAGCACGTCCCTTCGACGTTGCTTTTTGCTTTTTCGCTTTTTTTTGCTTTTCGCTTTTTCTCCCAAATAGAAAAGCAAAAAAGAAACACCGCCCATCTTGTTTTTGTTTTTAAAAATAAAATAAAAAATAAGGATATATATCCATTCGTTAGTGTAAGCAATTTATTTACATTGTTTCGATTCTCAAACGCGATGGGCAGAAGGAAGGGAACTATTCCAGAGTTTGTGTTAAAATCATGGTCCATAGATTCAACATCATAGTGAAAAGCAAAGCGGAAACGCAAGGTGACTTTATGTCCTCTATCGGCGATTCAACATACCAAATTTTGTGATCAGTGTATCATATTACCCTTAATTTGTGTTCCATAACATAAGGATAATTGATTACTACTTCTTGCAATGGAGATAATTGACTTGCATTATCCACATAAAAAAGACGAAAGGTCTTATCCTTTAAATACCCCTTTATAGTCATGAGTACTTCCAATCTTGAAAAAATACCTACCCGTCTCAGATGAGAGCTAGTGGATGGTATGGTGGCTTTATCAATAGCTTCCTAAATTTGCCGATACATTATTTTTCCTCCATGCATCTTGGCAATACTTGCGTTTGTTCCTCCCAGGAGTGCGATAAAAAACTTGCCAAGTCTTGATTGAGTTTGCAGGACCTTCTACCATTTTGCCCCCATGTCAACCATTGTAGAACCCAACACTAACCATATACAAAATAGGTTCTATAGTAATCTTTTCCTTAAATATTCATCATAATGATTAGGTTTATTGTCGAGCAATCCAGGTAAGAGTTGCGTCGATGCAGAAAAAATAGTTCAAATAAATTTGTCCTCCCATCTATGAGATAATGGCATCCTGAAACTTTCCCTGTTTAATATCCAACTTATATCCTTGATTAGGATGCACTAAGCAAGGAAAACATTTAGAATAACGATTAAGTAGCAATACTTTTCATACCTCCTGATTGGGAGAATCATTTAATAATCAATTTAGCCAATAATGCTCAGGTTTGATCTACTAGATCAATAATACTTAATCCTCCTTTGGAACAAGGTAAGGTAATTATATCCCGCTTAACTCTAGACTAGGCATGATCCTCAGCTTTTCCAAACCATAAGAAATTTCGAATCAATCTTCGTATTTGCATGATGCATGACTTGGAAAAGATTTAAGAAGATAAAATGTACCATGTTTCCCAATAATACTTGGTTGGCAACTATAATCCGGCATGCGAAAGACAACTTTGCTAAACCCCAGAATAACAACGTCATTAAGAGGGGTGCCACTTAATTTTCTATTGATAAATCAATACCTATTGTACATCCTAAATATCGAACATGACTATCTCGTGGGATCCAACAAAATTGTGGAGGTGGATTCCATAATGGAGGTTCTTCATCCTCAACCCACAATGTCATCGATTTATTCCAATTAACAAGTGCCCCTAAAAGCCTTACAAAATGTTGTGAGGGCCATTTTAGTTTTATGTAGGTTATTCAAATCACCATGTAAGTATAAGGTAGTGTCATCAACAAATTCAACTTCCCTTAATCGTACATTTGAGAATGCGATACATCATCCACGTAAACCAATATCATCAACACTAAAAAACGCAAACGTCGCCTCGACAAAGAATGGAAATAAGAAAGGAGCCAAAGGGCAAACTTGTCTAATTCATCGTGAAATGGTGAAAAGAGGGCCATAATGTCTGGCCAGTAAAACTCTATTATGAGTTGAGCTATATAAGGAGGAGATACATGCAATCTATTCTTGAGAGAAACCAAACCTAGCCAATGTACCTTGCAAAAAGTCTCAATCCACTACTTTTTGCTGCTCCAAGCAACAGTTGCGCTACCAAGGGAAAACATGTAACCGGAGGTGGATCGGCGATCCGATGCATCACTAGCCCAGTTGGCATCGGTATATCCGACTAGCTTCCCAGCTATACTGTGTCGGTATAACAATCCGCGATCCTTCGTGCCGCTGACATACGAGAGTATCCGGTGGGCGTACTGAAGGTGCTTGACGGTCAGCTTCTGCATGAATTGGCTGATCACTCCGACCGGATAACTGATGTCGGGTCGGGTGATTGTCAAGTATATCAAGCTTCCGACTATTTTTCGGAACCGTTTCTCATTGCAGGCCGGTACGGAGTTGGGACAGAGCTTCTGGTTCGGGTCTAGGGGTGTGGAGACAGGTCGGCATTCCGTCATGCCGAACTTGTACAACATATTCAACACATAGTGTCGTTGTGAGAGCAATATGTTGTCGGGGGTTCGGATCACCTCGATCCCAAGGAAATAATGAAGGTCCCCCAGGTCCTTCATCTCAAATGCGTTTGACAGCTGGGGATTGACACGACCGATTTCATTGAGTCCGGGTCCGGTGATGACTAAATCATCTGCATAAAGTAAGATGCAACCCGGACCGTCTGGACCTTGCCGGATGAACAACGATGAGTTGCATTTAGAGGTCACAAACCCCATCTTACGCAACTGGTGTGTGTTCTTCGCATTCCAATCTCGGGGGGCTTGCTTCAGACCGTAAAGCAACTTCTTGAATCGACACACTGTCGACTTGTTCATCTCTGATTGGAAACCGGGGGGTTGGATCATATAGATCCGTTCTTCAAGATCACCTTGAAGAGACACATTCCTCACATCCATTTGGTGAAGATGCCATCCCCTTGCCGCAACAACCGCCAGTACCACACGAACTGTCGTCATCTTCACTATTGGAGCTAAGGTCTCGTCGTAGTCGATTTCGTGGGTCTGTGCATATTCCTTAGCCACTAACCGGGCTTTGTACCGATTAACCGAACCGTCGACATTGTACTTTACCTTGTACACCCACTTACATCCAATCGGTTTACAATGTCGGGGATGGTCAATGAGGTCCCATGTGTCATTGGCATCGAGTGCCTGCATTTCTTCTTCCATAGTAGCACGCCAATTTGCATCCTTTGCCGCTTCTGCGTAGCTCTTTGGCTCACGCACTTCCGCCACTTTGGTCATGTATGGATAGTGATGTGCCATGTACTCATTGTACCCGTACCGCGTAACGGGGTTCTTCTGGCGGGATGACCGGCATAACTTGTCGTTACCCAGTTTGAGGCCCTTCTTGGCCGATTTAGACTTCCTTTCTGAAGATCCGCCTTCATCCTTTCCGGGGTCAGATCCGCTCCGATCCGACCCTTCACTACCGGTATCATATTCTGGCATCTTCTTTTTCCCCTTCTCTTTGCGCGTGAACCGTCTCCTCGGTTCCTTGCGGAGGGAGAGCGCGACAGAGTCTCCACTACTCGCCGGTTCCTCATCTGACTGGTCACTTTGCCCTAGTCGCTCATTCGGTCCGCTCAACCAAAACGATTCCGGATTCTCTTCTAGAGTCTCAAGCTCATCATCTTCTATCTGGACTGGTTTAGGCTCACTGGTCTCATCCTCTGGGATTGGGTCAGAGTTGGAAGTCGGAATCGGTACAAAGTACCACAATGTCGTCTCATCGAACTCAACATCTCAGCTTACTCGGACCTGCTTCGTCATGGGGTTATAGCGCTTATACCCCTTTTGCTCATGCGAGTAACTGACCAGGATGCACTTCTCCGACTTCGGATCAAGCTTCCTCCGCTTCTCATCCGGTACATGCACATATGCTATGCTGCCGAATATTCGAAGGTGCCTCAAATTCGGCTTCCGCCCGAAATACAACTCATGTGCTAACACCTTGTCTCCAATTCGGTTTTGGATGTAGACGGTCGTCCGAACCGCCTCAGCCCAATAGAATTGGGGCATGCTTTTCTCCTCCAGCATTGCCTTTGCCGTGTCAACAATTGATCGGTTCTTCCTTTCGGCCACACCGTTTTGCTCCAGTGTGTATCTGCAACTGAATTCTCTCCGAATTCCGTTCTGCTGCAGATAACTATTGAATTGGCAAGAAAAGTATTCTTTTCTGCCATCTAACTACAGGCACTTGATCTTCCTCTCCGTTTCCCGTTCAACCAAGCTTTGAAGGTTCCGAAAACACTTGAAGACTTCACCCTTCCTCTCGATGAGGTAGATCCACATGTGCCGGCTGTAGTAGTCGATGAAGGAGACGAAATGCTGACTCCCGCCAAGACTAATGTTCTATGGCGGTCCCCATACATCCGAATGTATTAGATCGAGCTTGTTACAGCTCCGGTTTCGCTCGGTGGGGAATGGAAGCCGGTGTTGCTTCGCAAGTTGGCAGGCTTCACAAATTTTGGCCTTCCGGCCGCTAAATTTCGGCAAACCGAAAACAAATTGTTTCGATTGCAAGTCCTGAAGCCTCCGGTAATTGATGTGGCCGATCCGCTTATGCCAAAGGTCGATGTCTGATTCAATATTCTGTCCTTTAGCAAACATGGCGGTGACGACGTCATTGGTGTTGAGGATGAACATCCTCCCTTCTCTGTGCCCTTGCGCGATTATCCGGCCTTCTTCCTCTATGAAGCACCCGAGGTGCGTAAATCACACCTGCATCCCCTGGTTGACGATTTGTCCGACCGACACTAGGTTCTTTGTGATTGTCGGTACATGTAATACATTCATCAACTTCCCCTTCTGTCCGACATGGCTCAAAGGGACTTCTTTGACATGCACAATCAGGTGAGGGGTGTCGTCTCCGGTTTCGACGATTCCCGCTTGTTCCGGTTTCTCCAAAAACGATAACCACTCTTCATGGCTTGTCATGTGGTTGGACGCTCCGGAATCAACGTACCATACTTCCTCCGATCAGGAAGTAGTCTTCTTCATCGAGTTAGCCTTGTTCTTCATCACGAAGGCTGGCCCCTTTACCGGTCTTCCCGGTTGCGGATCCTTCTGATCCTTTCGCGTAGTGCAAGCTTTGTAGGTTTTCCCGACCGACCTTGCCGGATCCAGATTTGTCCGTATCGGCGCGCTTCTTCTAGCACTCGCTTTCCTTGTGGACCTTTTTGCCACAATACCAGCATTCCGTGTCAGCTTTTCCTTGCCTTCTTCCGGCGCCGCTTTGACTCCCCCTAGTTGTGGAGGGTCCGGAACTGCTGTCTACACTACTTCTGTGCCTTCAGTCTGGCTCTTGCCGGCCGCCTCCCTTCCGTGTTGACCCACCATGTCCACCACGTCCATAGGGCCGATCTATCTCCGTGTACAGCATCGGGCCGCCCGATTGAGTGGTCCTGGACCCACTTGCGTGGTTTTCTTCGATCATCAGCATTGATTGCAAGTTGAAGAAGGACGGTGGCTTCTCCCAAGTGCAGATCGCCGTCTGGATTGGCCCGTACCGTTATGCTAGACCACCGAGGCAGATTTGAACCATCTCGTCTTCGTCCACCATCACGTTCATGGACCCTAGTGCGTCACAAATCTCCTTTATTTTGGTGGTGTAATCCGTAACCCACACGTCTCTTTGTCGGATGTTGTTTAGTTCTTGCCAGAACTGCAACTTACGGGCTGTGGTACTCGCGACAAAAATCTTCCTAAGATTTCCCCAGGCCTCCTTCGGCGTTTTTGCATCCTTTATGTTGTCGAGCATCTGATCGTGCACACAGGACACGAAGCAGTACAATACTCGACTCGCTCCTTGCTCCCATATCGGGAAGTCCTCGTGTGCCGGCTCTGTCGCTACCTCATTTGTTCCTTCCATGAAGCTCCAATATCCATGCCCCAGCAAGTACTAGTGCATCTTGTATGACCAGGACGTGTAGTTGCTCTGGTAGAGCTTCTCTGTTGGAAGTGAACTTGCCATTCCTCTGTCCATATCTTCTCTCTCTCTCTCTCTCTCTCTGTTGTTACTGGGTTCTAGGGTTCGTCTACGAAAGCAAGTGTCGGTTGTAGAGGTACTCAACCCTCGCGCTCTGATACCATGTGAATGTTAACGTGCGGAAGCGTTAGACAGAATCGGCTCAGCCGGATAGCAACAGAGAATAAGATGAAGGTTTAATGGAGAAGCTTAATATACAGAGAGTATATGCGGGAGAGATAGAGAGAGCAGAACATAAACTCTATTCAAAATTAACTCTAAAACTCTGTACATACAATGTGCTATAACAACACTATTTATACAAAGTCCATAAAGGGTTGACAGAAGTATTGACATGTACTTCAATATTCCTACGTGCGACTGACACTAACTACGGACAATGATTACCTAGTAGTCTCGGCTACTACTAGGGTTCCGGTTCCCCCTCGAATCCGGCTCTTTGATCTGTCTCCCCGATCCGGCCAGTTGTTTCCGGATACCGATCCGGCTCAGGCTTATTCAGCCGATCCTGATCCGGTTGAGCTTGCTCGCTCAACATACTCATACAACAATATGACAACATTTTCAAATAGCCCTAAGTTCATATAAGTATAAATATGACTTAGGGCAATCACTTTGAATGTCAAAATATATTTACAAATATGTCTTCTCTTCCAGTTCTCACCGGGTCCATCCGATCCAGTTTCCGGATCTCTTCTGGTTCTCACCGGATCCTCTTCATTCATAATCGGATCCCATCTGGAGGGACCGACTTCCCAATAGATTCCGGAGCATCGAATCATATGATGAGTCACGAGGAATGGTTCTCATACTTGGAGAAACCGGAAAAGCAAGGAGTGGTTGAAACGGGAGACGACACTCCGCATACCATCAAACATATCGGTGAAGTTCCCCTCAGCCACGTTGGGTAGAAAGGGAAACTCATGAACGTGCTACACGTTCCGACAATAACCAAGAGCCTGGTGTCGATCGGTCAGATCGTTGACCAGGGGATGCAAGTTTGATTCATGCACCTCGGGTGCTACATCGAAGAGGAAGCCCAAGTTATCGCGCAAGGGCACCGTGAAGGGAGGATGTTCATTCTTGACACCATTCAAGCCGGAACCGCGCTGCTCTCAGAAGGACAGAAGGTTGAATCAAATATAGACCTGTGGCACAAGTGGTTCAGCCACGTTAACTTCCCATGGCTTCGTGAAATGTAGATGAAGAACATTGTTTTCGGTTTGCCAAAATTTCGGGGTCGTAATGGCCAAGTCTGCGAAGCTTGTCAACTAGGGAAGCAACGCCGACTTCCATTCCCAAACGAGCGTAATCACAGTCGAAATCCGCTCGACTTAATCCATTCGGATGTATGGGGACCAACACAAAACATTACTTTGTAACCTTCATCGATGACTTCACTGGACATACCTGGGCATGTACGATCGTGAAGAAGAGCGAAGTCTTTGCATGTTTCCTGAAGGTAAAGAACCTTGCAGAAAGAGAAATAGGGCGTAAGATCAAATGCCTACGGTCTGATGGTGGGAAGGAGTACTTCTCCGACCAGTTCACGAGTTATCTATAGAAGGAAGGAATTCGACGCGAATTCTCGTGTAGATACATGCCGCAGTAGAACGGAATGGCCAAGCAAACGAATCGGACAATCAAAGAAGCCGCTAGGGCAATGCTTGAAGACAAGCATATGCCGAAGTTTTATTGGGTTGAAGCCGTAAGGAAGACTGTTTACTTGCAGAATTGGACCTCTACTAATGGAGGAGTGTCACCACATGAGTTGTATTTCGGAAAGAAGCCGAACTTGGCACACTCGAGGTTTTTCAGCAACATTGCGTATGTGCATGTGCCGAAGGAGAAGAGGAGGAAGCTGGATGCCAAAGTCGAGAACTGTATTTTGGTTAGCTATTCATACGAACCGAAGGGGTATAAGTGCTATAACCCCCAAACAAAGGAAGTTCGCGTAAGCCACGATGTCGTGTACGACAAGTCCGCTTCGTGGTATTTGCCTTCACCTCCAATACCTCATGATTCCATTACGAATTCTGAAGAAGAGGTTAGCGAGGCTGAGATGTCTCTACGTGATGAGGATATTAGAGCTTTGAGACAGAGTCTGATCTCATTTCGGCTAAGTGGGCGGAATGAGGAGTTGGGTTGAGATGGCCAACGAAATGAAGAGCTGGCGAGTAGTGGAGACTCGGTCATGTTGTCCCCGCGTAAAGAACCGAGGAGACGGTTCACGCGTAAAGAAAAAGGGAAGGAAAAAATGTCGAAATACGATTTCGGTAGTGCCGAGTCAGATTGGGGCAAATCTGACTTCGGGCCAATTGAAAAGGAACCTCCGCAGAAGAGGTCGTAATCGAGCGAAAAGGTCGTGAAATCGGGTAATCACGAATTACGTCGATCTACCCGCCTGAAGAACCCCGTAAAGAGGTACGAGTATAATGAGTACATGGCGCATCATTATGCGTATGACACGAGTGGCAAAAGTGCGTGAGTCGGAGAGCTACGCAAAAGCGGCGGAAGACGCAAACTGGCGTGCTATGATGGAGGAAGAGATACGCACATTATCGGACAACGAGACTTGGGACCTGGTTGACGCACCTAAAGGTGTTAAGCCGATCGGATGCAGATGGGTGTTTAAGGTCAAATACAACACTGACGACTTAGTCAACCAATATAAGGCCCGTTTGGTTGCAAAAGGTTACACACAGAAGCACGACGTCGATTACGACAAGACCTTCGCACCTGTCGCGAAGATGACTACCGTGCGAGTTCTGTTAGCCGTAGCTGCGGCGAAGGGGTGGCATCTACATCAGATGGATGTAAAGAATGTGTTCCTACAAGGTGACCTTGAGGAACAAGTGTACATGGTACAACCCCCTGGATTTCTATCTAAACAGAACACTTCGGTAGTCTGTCGATTGAAGAAGGCGTTATATGGACATAAGCAAGCCCCGCGGGCTTGGAACGCGAAGATTACACAACAATTGTGTAGAATGGGGTTTACGACATCAAAGTTAGACTCTTCATTGTTTGTTCGGCAAGGTCGACATGGCCCGGTTTGTCTTTTACTTTATGTTGATGATTTAGTCATTGTCGGTGCCGACCTGGAAGAATCTGGCCGCATAAAGTCTTAGCTTGTGGCATCGTTTGAAATGAAGGATCTTGGAGACCTTCATTACTTCCTTGAGATCGAAGTGATCCGTTCCCCCGAAGGCATATTGATCAGTTAGCGTCATTACACTTTGAATATGCTCTTCAAGTTTGGGATGGCAGATTGTAAGCCCATCTCGACCCCTTTGGTTAGAAACGTAAAGCTTCGCCGAGATTCGGGAAAGGCGTGCGACCCAACATAGTTTTGATAGATTGTCGGAAGCCTCATCTACTTGACGATTACTCGGTTGGACCTCATCTATCCGGTCAGAATGATCAATCAATTTATGTCGCAGGCCACGACCGAACACCTTCAGTGCGCGCAAAGGATATTACGATATGTTAGCGGCACGAAAGACATGGCGTTGCTGTATCGTGCAGGCGTAGCCGAATAGTTAGTCGCCTACACATATGCCGATTGGGCTGGAAATGCCCATGATCGTAGATCCACATCCGGATACACATTCTCATTGGGAAGTGCAGTCATCACGTGGAGCAGTAAGAAGCAGCCAATAGTAGCACTATCGAGCACAGAAGCCGAATATCGAGGGGTGACTATTGCTACGTGCGAAGTCATTTGGCTGAAACGGCTATTACGGGATCTACATGTAGAGGTGTCCGATCCAACGACGATCTATTGCGACAACCTTAACAACATCCACCTTGCGAAAACCCTGTATTCTACGCTCAAACCAAGCATATTGAGGTGCACTACCATTGTGTCCACGAGCGTGTCCTTTCTGGTGAAGTTGAACTGGCATATGTTCCGACGAGTCGGCAAATTGCCGACATCTTCACCAAGCCCCTTAGTCTCGACAAGTTGCAACATTTCTCGGTTGAGCTGGGTTTGTGTCACCTCGACACGCTAAACTTGAGGGGGAGACATGAATAGGAACATGAGCGTGAAAGGAGTGGCAGTAACCGCGATGCCGAATCGGATGAAGAATTTGATTTCGGGCCGGCTGAAGAAGCCGAAGAAGAAAACAAGGGCCGTAATTGCAAGGAAGAGCCGAAGACAGCCGAATAATTGGGAAATAAAGCCAAGAAAGGCCTAAAGGCCAAGACTAAGACATGGTCGGATGTAGTTAAGGGCCTGAAGACACAAGATGAATTGGAGACAACCAATTCGGGTGAAAGCATAAATGAATCGGAAATGTTCAATTCAATCGTAATGTTTGATTCGGATACACGAAATCAACTAAGGGCCAAGTGGAGAAAAGGGCAGTGAAAGAGGCGCCAACACCGCGACAACAAGGGAGTTGAGAAAGGCCACATGAGCAGACGAGCCGACCGAAAGGGTCGAGGCGCGTGGAATTGAACGGGTCGAGGAAAACATATGGAACCTCAAGTTGAGCTTGAGGGGGAGTGTTGAGAGACAAGCTTAACATTGGGTGCGTAACCCAGTGCGTAGACTGGGTGAGTAAAACCGTACGCAAAATATGGTCGTAGCGGTATGTAAATCGAGAGGCCGTTAGAATGTTATTCCTCATAAGGAATAATTTTGGAGGTAAGTGTAGGATGCTCATTTATGAGCGGTCAGGTACTGTAAATACTTGTGTCAGTCAAGGCTTGTATAAAAGGTGCTCACTGAGCACAAAGTATGTACAGAGAGTATACAGAGAATTATCTTTGAATATAGTTACGTTTTTGCTCTCTCTCTCTCTCCTTCTCTGTGATTTCTGTGTTTTACCGAACTGTCGTACTTCCGAACCGTGTACTCAGTCAGTGTCTTACGAATACGCTTCTGCACACGTATGCTTTTACAATATAGACACATTAAATAGATTAACAAATCAAAACGAATCTTTGTCCGAAGCGATAGAGAATAAGGATGATGTAATTACAGGATGTGATGACTCCTCCCTCGGGGACCTATAAAGGTCGGGGGAGAGGGTTGAGAGGGGGATCGTGTTTTGGGGAAAATTGAGTGTTGTCAAACTGGGGAGCGAGCGCTCGTTATAAATCAGAGTTCTCTACAGGCGTTCTTTTGCCGGACGCCTCTGTTCGTTTGGGAAGCTCAGGTGCTCCCAACAGAGGCTCCACGTTGTATCTCGTCTTTGGTGTGTGCGTGTGTGTTGTCGACTGAGTAGTGGCTCAATTACAAGCGAGCCGATTGTAATCCGTTCTTAATCGATTGAGGGTTTCTTCCTCTTCTAATTGTCTCTTGCATCGATCTGATCTCGACCGAGCCAGTCGAGCTTTGTGTTTGTTGGCATCCAAAGCTTGCCTGACACATGCTCTTTGTTTCACTTTTCCCCTTTTCTCACACTCGGTCCGGGACACCTGCGGTCCCGCCTTCGTTCCTTACACGTACGCGTAATTATGAGACATAATTTGGTGAACCCGACGTGAATCAAGGCGGTAGAGGAGTCTGATGATGAGGGGGACAGAACTCGCCGAGGCCATGGCGGCAACTGTAGACCGACTGGTGAATGCTCGTGAAGGTACAGGTACCGTCGACTGGGCCATCGAAACGATCGTTGGCACAATACGCCGGTTTGAAGGTAAGAACGCGACGAGTTATCTCAAGGCCTACCAGGCCGAAATGATAATGAGGGACATTCCGGAGGATAGATTGTTAATCCTTAGGGCCGGACAACAGCCTAACATAGGGTGTCCACTTAAGACACTTCACCAATGGGTGTTACGGCGAGATAACTTACGACACAATGCTTAATTGGATCTTAATTGGTTACTTAGCAATACGTCATTAACACACGTAAGATATACAATAAGCACAGAACGGTGAACAATACTCAATGATTAACAAAAGGTTTATATTACTCTCCGTTGATGACTACATTGTAACCGGGCCTTTATATAGGTCACCGGTGCGAAATACAAAACGGTGCCAACCAGCACCTATTTGGTATCGGTCCGGATCCGGATTGGCATACCGATTCCGGTCCGTCCGTCCACATCTTCTTATATATTAATATATTAAGACTAGTAATTACAAAAGATTCCCAAATAACAATTCCCCTTTTCACACCTTGGTCTTGGCGTCCTTAGCTCCTTTGCCGGCCGGGTAACACATGGCACGCCCGTGGGACATTACCTTGTACGTCGAATCCCACACCGGCCCCTTACTCTTCGTCCAAGATATCTTGAATGCTTTGCTCCAGGGTCTCCAGTGGTTCTACGGGAATTTGTTGTGGCTGTTGTTGTTGCTGATGCTGCTGTTGTGGCTGCTCCGATTGTGGTTGGGGTTGCTTCTCCGTTTGTGGCTCCGACTCTGGCTGCGGCTCCGATTGTTGCTCTGGCACCGGCGTTTCCTTCATTGTTTCCTCCGTCAGAATTGTCTCTGGTTGACTTACCCCAGCTTGGTCCCCGTCTGGTCCTTGTACCGGTGGTGGTTCCTCATCACTGAGGTTGACCGTTGCCGCCTACCTTGCTTTTTCTTCCCTAAGCCGGGACCGCTCATAGCTCTCAAACTGGATTTGAGCATCCATTCGATTGTCGTCCATTTGAGCTATGAGTTGCCAGAACTTCACCAATTGCTCATCCGCCAGAGCTGTGAAATCTTCTGCCAGCTCATCCTTTATGGTGGTGAAGTCCTCCAATGTAAGCATGGAACAGTCGTCACCTTCCTTCCGCCGGTTTTCGGCGTCTGCCCTGAGCAACTGGAGTTCAGCCGTATTTTGCGCCCATTTCATCCACCATCACACGGAGCTCTCGTCAATCAAGTGTTTGGTCTTGTTTAGCCATGCCCGAAGGATGCACTAGATCCGTTCCATTCCCATCTGTGATTTGTTCTCCGTGGCTTGTCGCTCCTCTTTCAATTGCTTGATGATTCTGACCGTGTCCGCCTCCTGCTCCCTATAATGCGACAATTGACTTTGATAGGTTGTTTGCAACCTTTGTAACACCATTGTCGCCCTCTCCTTTTCTTCATGGTGTTGCTTGTGGAGCTCCATCCGGTTCCTCGCCGCTTCCTCCAATAGCTTTGTATTCTCAGCCCGTTCGTCGATGAATGTCGTCGTGGCCCTATCAACTTCCTGCCGGAGCTCGGCCATCCTTTCCTGTTGTTGCTTATGCTCCATGTCCAAGGTCTTCAAGTTCCGGTGCAGGTGGTCGAAGTGCTCTGTCTTCTGCTTCAGCCTCTGGTTGATTTGCCAGCGAGCGCGGTCTTCCCGGTCCTTTTGTTGACGGAGTTCTTCTTTCAGCCTTTCGATTTCCGTTTCTGCCATCCGTCGTAGCTTGTCCTTCTCCTGCAGCAATTTTTCGCGGCTCCGTAGTGCTTCTTGTGCCGCAAGTTCGTCCCTTAATTCGGCAAGCTCTTGGGCTTGCGCCGCATCTTTCTCCGGGACGGTTTCTGTCTCTAGGGTCTTATTCATATGTACAGGCGTGGTTGTTTCTTTATTCTGTACATCCACCGCAGTCACTAGTGCTTGGATCTGTGTTGCGGTTAAGGCCATTTTGGCCATGTCTTCTGTGACCTGATCCAAGTCTTGTTCAAGGCACCGGATCCTTGACCGGGCCGTCTCTAGTTCATCGGTTGTGACTAGCAACTGTTCCATCTGCGCTCGTTCTTCAGTCTCTACATACAATATCACTCTGGCAACCTCCTCTCCTATTCATCGGAGCCATTAGCTGCCGGTACCTTGTTGTTGCGTCGGCACGGAGGGTTGGTTGATGGGTTCACTTGCAAGTGGCCAGTCCCGCCTAACTGCGTCGAGCTACAATTCCGGCTCTACCTGCTCACCCCTTTGCCGTTCAGGTTCCGGTTATGTTTCGGCTGGCCGCTCTTTTTCTGTTTGTTCTTGGCTGGCTAAGGAAGGTGGCACATGCCTTACCGGCTCTTGTGTTTCAGGGGTTGGCGTTTCCTGACCCGCTAGTATTGCCTATTGTGCAGGGGCTTCTGAGACCGGTTCCATCCAAACCGGTTCCGGTTCCTCCCTTGGCGTGGGATTCTCAGTGTGGGGTAAAGGCGTTCCATCCTTCTGTGGGTCTGAACGCTTCCCTGCTGATTCTGCGGTGCTCATCGTGGGCCGCGTTGGAGGTGCTCTGTAGGTTCTTCCTCCCTTTCCTCCTCCTGAGTCTCGGCATTCATTCTTGCCGCCAGGGTGTCTGTTTCTTGCTGTACTAGTCGGCGGAGTGTGCTCTTCAGGGGCCGTGCCGGTGTCTCCTCCTGCATGTCCGTCGGCTGCTTCCGGATGGCGCGTTCCTTCGCCGCCTGCTCCGTGTCGGTTGTCTTCCCCTTAGTGGTCTTGGTGGCCAACAACTGTTGTCGTTTTGAAGCAGCTTTCGGGGTGCCGTCCGTTACTCTTCCCCGCTTCTTTGTCTGGACGGGCTCGACAGGTGGCGCCAATAGGGTGAGCCATTGTGCCACCGCATGCCATATTTTCCGGCCTTCTTTGGCTTCCTTATCTCTTACGGTGTCAATAGCCGCACACAATCCGTCGGCGATCAACACCGGCCAATCCACCTTGACCCCTTCGTATGTTGCGATGATCAAGCCTGCTCGGTTCTGAGGCATAACGAGGGGTCGAGGGTATACGTGGCCGAACTCATGGAGTACACAGGCAATTTCTCGGAATAACATATCTTCTCCGCCCTGTGTCCTGTAGACCTTGCTGGCTAGAGAATACTCGCCCAAGTATTTGATGAGCCGTTCGGAGGTAGGGTTGTCAATAGTATAGATGCCCCCCTCTGGAAGGCCTGTTAGTGCACGGATTGCTTCCTCCGTGATAAGCTCGGTGTCAATTTCTTTGATGATCTTGTCGGCTTCTGTGTGTGGTGGTGCGTCCATGATTGTGAGGAACCCCTCCAATCCGTGTTGTCATAGCCAATTCTTGGCGGCCTCAGAGAGAGTCTGGCAGTCCATGTTTGCGTCGAGGTCAGACAACGTTGGTGAGTCCTGTGTATGAGGAAGCTCTGTGTGAAGAGGCTCTCTGTGCGTGGGCTCTCTTCTGATGATCTTCAAGCACCTATGTGCGTTTGTGCTCCTTGGTTCGCAAAAGAAGAAGGTTTCGATGCGGGGGGCGCCTTTTTCGAGCCTACACGTGTGCAGGTTGTGTACTATAATAGCAATAGGTGCCATGTGGCGGCGGTTTAATGCCTTATTCATAGCCCACTATGTACCTTTTGGAAGTGCCTGTTCACTCCTCGTTTGCATGTCTGTGCATATCTCGCCCTTGCATGATTAACTTTGATTTGATTTGATTGATTGATTGATTGATTGATTTTAAATAACGCTATTGGGTTAATTTGTCTCTTGTCCTACCGGATTCTTAACCGGAGCGTGCACCTTGCCGACCTCTTGACGGTTTGTCGTCATTTTGTTCTCCCCGGTTGCCGTTTCGTGCTCCTCCTTACCGGCTTTGTGGCTGCCGTTTTCAACCCAGGTCGATGTATCGGTTGGCTTGCCAACATCTGCTTTGGTGTCGACCTTTTGTTCAAATGGGTTCTTGGGCATGGGTCCTTCGTACGGCTTTAGTCGAAACCCGTTGACCCACTTACCCAGAACCTCACCGGCGACTGTCCCTAACTGGAGGATCCATTGAACTCGCGTGTGATCCAGTACGGTCCGGTCCACCGAAACCGTACTTTCCCCGACATCTTTCCCATCCGGATCTGGAACACTAGTACCGGCTTGCCGATTCCAAACATCTTTTCATTTCCTTTTCGGTGGCGATCCACAAATGCCTTTCTTCGTTGCTGCTCCAGTTCCAGGTGCATGATACTCGCTAATCGGTGTTCTTCTAGTTCACGCAGAGCTGCTAACCGAATTGCGTCTGATTCCTTCTCGTTTAACTGTTCCCTAATCTGAATCCGTAAGCTCGGGACCTGGAACTCTACCGGCATGATGGCCTCCAATCCGAATGCTAGCCGAAACGGTGTGGTTTGGATGCTTGTTTTGTAGGCTGTCCGGTAAGCCCAGAGTGCGCTGTGCAACTTCGTATCCAGTCTGTCTGGTTTTCGTTGACGATTTCTCGAAGGATATTCTGTAACGTTTTGTTCGTCGACTCGGCTAATCCGTTTGCTTGCGGATAGTATGGCGTGCTCCGTTTATACACCACGGCATAGAACGACGTCAAGCTTTCCACCACTTGTTCGAGGAAGTGTCCTCCTTGGTCACTTATTAGCTCGATCGGGCATCCATACCTGCACCAGATGTATTCATACAAGAATTTTGCCGTCGATGCCGCGGTGTTATCGCGCAAGGCTTTGGCTTCTACCCATTTCGTGGAGTAATCCGTAGCTACGATCACATACCGGTTGCCGGTTCTCATTGCTGGTGGTTTGAATGGACCCACAAAATACAACCCCCATCTCTGAAATGGTTCTAACGGCAGTACTGGCTGGTGCGGCATCCTAGCTTGTTTGGTTGGCTGGCCCATTCGCTGACATAGATCACATTCTTTAGTCTATCGGACTGCGTCTTTCAATGTTTTCGACCACCATAGACCACTCTACCATATCTTCCTTGCCGTAGCATCTCCGGCATAATGGCCTCTGGGGACTCCGCAGTGTGCTTCTTGTAGTATTATATCCTTCTCGTCGATGCGCACCGCCCGTTGCCATATACCGTCCGCGCCTTTGTGGTATAGCGTGTCCCGTAATAAACAGAAGTGCCGGCTTTGTACCGCCAGGCGTTTCCTCTCGTCCCGGTTCATCTCCTCCGGACGCAATCCAGTGCTCAGAAATTGTTGCATATTTGTTAGCCACTTATCTTCTTGTGCCACCGTTTCATCTGTTGCCGTTTCCGCGATGACTCGAAATAGCTCAGCATCCGGAAACTCGTCCGGGACTCCGTCACCAGTATCGCCGGAATCTAACCGCGTGTTGTATGCCGGGTCGATGGAATATTTCGAACTCAAATTCCTATAACAGCAACGTCCACCGTGCCAACTTACCGGTTAGTGACGCTTTGGAAACAAAATAGAGGAGTGCCGAATGATCTACGTGGAAGGAAAATTTCCTTCCCAACAAATAATGTCTGAATTTTGTCACGCTGTAGATCATGCCCAAAGCTTCCCTTTCCGTGGTGGAATGATTTCGTTCGGCTTGGGATAACTTTCGGCTTGTGTAATATACGGGCCGGTACTACCTAGGCTCCGTAAGTTGCATCAACGCACTTCCGATTGCAATGTCGGACGCATCCACGAACACATGAAACTCCTTAGCCCAATCTGGGGCTACACTACCGGCGCTTGCGACAATAGTACTTTGAGTGCCCGATACGCCTTGTGTTCGGTGTACCGCAACATGCAGTGGTGTAGCTAGGTCCGCCAGATATTGAAGCATTTGGCTATGCCACCGGATTTGGCCTAGGAAACGGCTTAATGCTTTGGCCGTTGTTGGTGCCGGTGCCTCCAAGATTGCTTTTACTTTGTCCGGGTCCACGACAATTCCTTCCTTGCTCACAATGTGTCCTAATAGCGCCCCGCTTGACACTCCGAATACACATTTTGCCGGGTTCCAGCTTAGCCGGTAAGCCCGACATTTCTCTAGACACAGTCGGAGTTGCTTAAAGTGATCTCCTTCCCGGCTATAGACGGCGAAGTCATCCAGAAACACTTGCATGAATGCTGGTAAGAATTCTCCGAATATTTCCATGATGATCCTCTAGAATGTTGCCGGCGCCGTTTTTAGTCCGAACATCATTACTACGGCAACAAACACTCCCCATTCGGTGACGAAAGCTGTTTTCTCCTGGTCATCGGGGTGCATCTGGATTTGGTTTTATCCACTGAATCCGTCTAAGAAACTGTATACCCTATGGCCGGCGACTGCGTCCAAAACTCCATCCGTAAATGGGAGTGGGAATGCATCTGTTACCGTCGCCACATTAAGCTTACGGTAGTTGACACAAACTCTAATTTTGCCGTTTTTCTTTGGTATGATAAAGCCATGTACATTTCTTTATTGGGCGGATAAAGCCAACCCTCAGCAACTTGTTGATTTCCTCCTTGACTTTGGCGGTGTAATTTGGATTCATCCGGTACCACCGCTGTGCTACCGGTTTGGCGTCTTTGTTCAAATGTATCTGATGCTGATATAGCTGAGGATCGAGCCCTCACATATCCTCGTAAGACATGTCTCGAAATTCTTTGAGAAGTGTAATCATCGCCGTTTTGTTCGCCGGAGTCATTTCCTTGGCGATGTGCACCGGTCTCGCCTCTTCCGTAGTTCCTAGATTTACCTCCTCTAGTTTTCATTTGGTTCCTCGTCGGCTCCGTCTGGTGGCAGTATGTATGGTGATACGACTTCGGCTACGTCGATTTCGAACAGAGGTACGATCTTCGGATTATCCTGCAAGTATTGATCTACCTCTTCGTCTGCTAATCCGTCCAACATATTCACACATTCGGCATGAAGGGGTGTCAATTCCTTCCCGGTATCCGTCCGTGGTTGTGTCGGTACCCGTACTTTTTCTTTTCCCAGCCCGAAGGTGATTATATTCTTCCTCCAGTTTTGTTTAATGTGTGCCGTTTTCAACCACGGCCGCCTCAACAATAGTGGGTAAGCTTCTTGTGCCTGTATTTGTAGCACTACTGCCGAGATGCGAAATGTGTGGGCGCCGATCCTTACTTCCAAATTTCGTATCAAGCCGGTCGGTCGCACTGAGCTTTTATCCGCTATCCGCAGCCAAAACGGGCATGGTTCCCACTCTTGGATTCCCAAGGTTTTGCACGTTCGGAGGCTAATCCCATTGACACCGGATCCTCCATGTATTATTGTTCCGGGTAACTCCTTTCCCTTCACGATGGTTGTGATCGCCGAACTATTTGTGTCTACTACCGCCGGTTCCTCCTCCGGATTTGAGAAGAATGTTGGGTCCGGTGGTGTTTCTCCTACCGTCATGCCTGCCTTGAGTCCTTCTGTGAATCTGGGCACTAGCTGCAGGAGCCGTCCTAATATCAACGTGATTTGGCATTCCTGCAATGCCTGCCATGTCACATTTTCGGGCTGGCTTTCGTCGGCGATCTCTTCGGTATTTTCCTTTTGCTGCGCAAGCTTTGCCATGTTTCGCGCATTCGCCTTTTTTTACCCATTCCGTTGCCTGCTTGCAGATGGCCTCTTGCACCTCCCATTCCGTCGCCTTACCCTTCGATCTTGTGGTTACCTGTTGTAGGTCTGCGACTTTGGCGACTACCATGTTTACCGCCGGTCGTTTATCATAGCTCTTTGCCAGGCATTGATTACTATAATGTCCTTCTTGTCGGCAATAGTAGCAATATGCTTTCCGGGTAGTGCTGTATTCGGCGTTGTTTCCTGCCCCCGGTGGAGGACCTTTGGTAACGACGGGGCTTTGATCTGGTTGGCTGCTTGAGGCGCCCTTCTCCGGTTCCCGTAGGTGACCCCTTTTCTTGAAATGGCGTTTCTTTTTGTTCCGATACTCTTGACGGGGTTGCTCATCATGTCTGCCGTAGGCTTCCCATGGTTGGTTGTAATTGGGGGATTGGTCCTGATTGTATCTTTCATACCGTCCATTATAATCCTGGTACCAATCATATCTATCATACCGGTCATAGTTGTCCCTGTACCGGACATCCTGTGTGCCGGTCGGTATCGCTCTTCTTGCCTCCAACGTTCTTCTTCCTCCAGCTTGGTACTCCGTGGTACATTCTAGTGCCGAGTGTCCGGCATTTAGGCATGTTGTGCATTGAATGGCCTATCGAAACCGGAGATCCTCATCGGTTGGTAACGCTCGTTGGAGTGCTCCCATTGTTAGCCAAGAGCTTGTTTTATCCATTTCTCTAACCCGGTCGATGACCGTGTATACCGTACGTAGAGATTCCCGGAGCGCGGCTAAGAATATAGCCCGTGTTTCTTCCTCCGGAGGTGTTCGGGTAAGCTGACTGTGCATCTGTTGTAACCAGATGACAAATTGCGGAATGCTCTCCCTAGGGTCTTGGCAGATGGTATAAAATAGGCCTACCATTTCTCTCTAGTCCACCTCCTTCTGAAAGAAGTGCAAGAATTTAGCTTTCAGGTCCGCAAAGGTGGTGAGGGTGCTGGGGTCCTGCGTCGGTGCCATCTGGCGGCCGGTCCTTCCAATGTCACGCCGAATTCGGCTATCTTAGATCATTCCTCTTCGGCTACGGTTAACCGTTGTGACACATGGTTCGCCTCCCATGTTTGTTGGAAAGCGTGAACATGAGCCTCCGCGTCCGGGTCATCCCTATACTTGGGGTACTGGAACGACATATCGTCGTCAAATGTTGGGACACGGGCTAGCAGTGTCGGTGATTTTTCCTGCTCTTCTGTTGGCGTCGGAGGTCGTTGCTGGTCCTCTACCGGAGTCAGAGGTCTTTGCCGGTCCTCTGTCGGTGTCAGAGGTCTGTGTTCCTCCTCCTTCAGTGTTGCCGACTTCTCCTCCTCCACTTTCGGTGTCGGAGGTCTTTCTTTGTCCTCTTCTTTCTCCGAAGGTTCCCGGTTGGACAATTCTGGTTCCAGTGTCGGTAATGTATCCGACTCCTCGTCCTCCGGTCCTCCTAGGGTGTGGTTACTACTGCGATAGTTCGTGTGCACGCTGTAACCCCCTTCCGAATGCGATTCCAGCGCCGAAAATGCTTCGGATTCGCCGTCTCCTCCGGTCAAGGCCTGGAGAAGGGATTCTGCTTCCCGGAGATTGCTTAAGTTGCTTCCTTCGTCCGGGTAGGTGGTTTGTTGCAGACGGAGCGACTCCTCCGCCACTTTCCGGATAACTTTGGAAAATGATTGATCCGATCGGATTTCTTCTGCCGCTTGCTAGAAAGCCTCTCGCCGCCTTCGCCGTTCAGCAAGTCTTCTTGCACTCTCCGTAACCGGGTCGTCCGTTGGCCTAGTCATCCATTCCCGCCGCTGTTCACTACGATTGTGCAAGAATCGTGGTCGCCAAAAACTGTGTTAATCCTTAGGGCCGGACAACAACCCAACACAGGGTGTCCACTTAGGACACTTCACTGAAAGGTGTTACGGCGAGATAACTTATGACACAAGGCTTAATTAGACCTTAATTGGTTACTTAGCAATACGTCATTAACACACGTAAGATATACAATAAGCACAGAATGGTGAACAATACTCAATGATTAACAAAAGGTTTATATTACTCTCTATTGATGACTACATTGTAACCGGGCCTTTATATAGGTCACCAGTGCGAAGTACAAAACGGTGCCAACCGGCACCTATTTGGGATCGGTCCGGATCTGGATCGGCACACCGATTCCGGTCCGTCCGTCCACATCTTCTCATATATTAATATATTAAGACTAGTAATTACAATAGATTCCCAAATAACAATTCCCCTTTTCACACCCTGGTCTTGGCGTCCTTAGCTCTTTTGCCGGCCGTGTAACACAGAAGAATGTTCGGATTCCTTCGGGTAGTGACACCGAGCATCCATGCGGAGGTGCTTGAAATGCAGGCTGGTTGCCAAACTTGGGGGAGGTTCTAAGGGAGGCTCCTCGAGAGGTACGGGTTCGATGACTCGCTTCGGTTATCGACACGGGAATATATGGAATGGGTCGAAAGGCCCGGAAAGGGGAGGAACACATCGGTGCTCCTCTAGGAGGTCAAGAAACGGTTTGCTCGTCTCTCAGTGTTGGACAAGAATGTGCTCGACACAAGCCGTGTCCTATTGTTCATCAAGTTCGTGGACACGTAGGATCGGGAGAAGGTGGATCCCCTATTAGAGACGGACGATGGGCTCATGACCGACTGGGCCGTGATAAAAAGGGATAAAAACGGTGTGAGTGGAGAAAAGAGGGCCCGTCGACTATAGGACTGGCGGCGACAAGGAAGTTTGTGGAGTTGTTGCCGGCGCCAAAGGAAGAGACTCGAAGTTGGCTTGAGTCGAGCACGGCCCAGACCGGCGTGCTTAAAGGCCCATCCAGGGGAGCGGCTCTAGAAGAGCTACTGCAGATGGTACGCGATCTCCAGATCACACAAGCTAGGAGAGAGAGTGGAGAATAGAAGCGCAACCGGAGGCCTCTGTCCAGACAACGATGCATGTGGTACGCGGTCCGCCACAACAGAAGATATTGCACGGAGTTTATGGAGGCACTCAGAAGCAATGTAGTGTACCTCTGGAATGGACGGGTGCACGAGAGCGAAATCCGGAAAGCCATGGAGTTGAATATCGGGCGCGGCGGAATGAAGCAATTGATGGAAAAGGCCGGGACGCGGTACTCCAAAGCCATCCACTATTCGGCGTCAGTTGGGATCCGGGTCGGAAGTGATGACTCTAGATTCTAGTCATTGGTACTAGAAGGCGTCTCTGGAGTGCGGCTAAGGAAGGAGGAAGCGGAGAAGCAGGTCCAGGAGTTCATGGGATGGGACGATCCGGTTGAAGAGAAGACCGGTTTCATGGAGGCCACGTGCCAGAACTACGAAGTTTTGGTGGAGGACAAGTGAGTGGGGAAGGCAAGAGGAGCCGGACACTCAAAACGGTATGAGATGCAATACAGGCCGAAAAAGAACGACGCCGGTAATTTTGGCGTACTGGACAGAACGAAGCATACCGGTTACCGGTTGAGCATGGAAATAGAAAGGGTGTTACGCAAGGTTGTTAGGTACGGTACGGATACCATACGTATTTAACGTATTAATACCCGTATAGTACCTCCCAATTTAAAAATACGTTGTCGTAGTGTAGGTTGCACACTATGTGGAAATTATATTTTTGTCCCTCCGGATAGAGAATGGAGTGCTCGGTGAGAACCGGAGGAAAACGGCATACCGGCAAGGAGGAAAAACGGCATACCGGCAAGGAGGAAAACGGCATACCGGCAAGGAAGAGCCGGATAAAGAGACATAAATGTAAAAAGAAAGGAAATACTCCCTACTGCGCAAGGCGTGATTCGAACTCTGCACCTCCACGTTGACAAACCCCAACCTTACCATTACATTAAATTATCTTAAGTGTTTTAAATATAGATTTAATATGTATAAGACCTTTATTTATGCATACCTTTATTAAAAAGCATCACATGCACATTTAGTGTGCATGAACATATGAGAAAAAGCATGTAGCTATGCTTAGTCTCTCCCATCACTATATAAGGATGGGGAGCACATTGTAGTTGTTGTTGATTATTTGGATTAAGTATTAATCAATACAAAATTTATTCGTGGGATTCACGATTTATACATCTACTTCTCTCTTAACACCCTAAGTACCAATCAATATAGTATACTCGTGTGATTCACGATTTTTCTTATCTTTCTCTTCGCTATTTATTCATAATTAATCTCTATCTCACGAACTTCTTTCTCCTAGTCCAAGACCTCTGTGGTTCCCACCCGACTCACGCAACGATCCGGAGCCGAAAGGCACGACACAGTTGGTGAACCCGACGTGAAGACGGGTGGCAAGGAGATGGAGGCTCAACAAGCTAACAATATGATGGCGATGTTCGAACGGATGCTTCAAGAACAACGCACGATGTCGGAGATTTCGGCATCAGTAGAGCGGCTCGTGCAACGCAACGGGCAATTTAATGGTAAGGATGTGTCGCGATATTTGCAGGACTACAAGGCGGAGATGCTCCGGTGCCGGGCTTCGGAAGGACTGCAAGTGACATCCTTTAACCGGGTGGCGACCGACGGGCTTCAAGGGAGTATCCACGGGTTGCAACAACAAAATCCGACGTGGGAAGCATTCGAAGAGGCGTTAAAGACCACGTTTGCCATCGAGGACTCCTCCAAGGCAACGCGGAGGGGATTCGAGGATTGGGTGGAAACGTCAGGTAAGGGGCTGAAGGTCCTCGAAGTGTTTTCGACATTCGAAAGTCGGTTCGGGAGGTTGTCCGCGAGAGATCAAACTATTCTTGCACCGGACAAAGTCATCATGTTTTTGCGAGCTGTGGACGTCCGGGACCGGAAAGATCTCGGAGTGCTTCTTGAGGACACGACCACCGAAAGCGGCCTCACCGAAACATGGGAAAGCGTGCGGGATATCGTCGTGCGGTACACGAAGAGGGGGCAATGGCTTGCCAACGAAGAAAAGAGGGTTTCGGAACCGATTCCGAAACCGAGAACGGGACTGGAAGACCATCAACCGAGGGCTCGGGAGATTACGGCCGAGAAGGGAGTCGACACGTCTACGATGGAGCAGCTGCTGAAGGAGATGGAGAATCTAAAGATCGCGATGGTGAAGAAGTCGGATGATCGCCCCACAAGCTCCAAATATACGGATCGACGGTGCATATGGTGCGATAGCGCCGAACACGATCGGAGGGATTGCGACGACCATAAGGAGGCGCTACGACGGGATCTCATCTACTACGAGGGAAACCGGATTCATTCGATGGACTCTCGGAAGCCACTCCGACCGAACTTCCGGAAAGGCGGCATGAAGAAGGTGCTCGAGGAGGAGTTAGCGGCAAGAAGCAACTATGCGACAACCGCGGGAATATGTGTCGGGGAGTCAACGGGAGCGAAGGCGTCTTTCTGGCCGGAGGTGCTAGGAAACACCGAGAAAACCGACTCCAACGATATCCGAAACACCGCGGAAGGCGTCCGGGAAGCTACGGGATGGGAGTGCCCTGTCGACAAGAATAGCATATACGCCCTGTGTCAATTACATGAGGTGTATGTGGACAAGAAACGACGGCGCACGGAGGATGCGGCTGGACCATCGAAGATACCGGAAAGCTGGAATTCCGGAGGTAAGGGAAAAGAAAAGGCGACTCCGGCATTCAAGCTCGCCTCGGACATAGAACAACAAACCGACTTGAAAAGAGTGTTCGAGGAAAGAATCTTGGATAGCCGGGTAGATTTTTCGCTGCGGGAACTACTCGGAATAGCGAAGAAGGAGTTTCACGATCTTCTCATGGATCTCGTGAAAAGGAAGAGACAAAGTACGGAGGAAAATGCTCCAAGGGTGAATGCAAATACCGTTTCAATGAACGACACCGAAGTGGAAGGCGAAATTCCGAACTCCCACTATACAAGGCCACACTGGGCACGTGCGACTACGGAGACTCCGGTCCGAATCGGCAACATCAAAGAACCCGTGCTAGCATTGATTGATCACGGATCGGAGATCAACTTGATGTCCAAGGAGTTCTACCGAAAGGGGAAGTGGCCTATAAACACCAACCATGGATGGAAGATTCGGGCAGCCACGAAAACGACAGAAGACCTATTTGCGGCTTGTCCGGATGTGACGGTAAAGATCGGGGATGTCGAAATTGACCAAAATTTCTTTGTGCAGGATGAGGTTTCACATTTTGTCATCCTCGGCCAACCCTTTATCACGGCTTCACGGATGGAGACGAAGGTGCTCGATAGTGGTGCGGCTTTTGCGCGAATTCGGAGCCAAAACGGAGGGAAATCCGTCCAATTCCTAACGGTGCCGGCAAATCACGAAAGGAACAAGAGGGAACTCTTGTCCCAAGTGAGAATGGATTTTTAAAGCGGACTGTTGCGGAGTGGGGAAGTGATAGTCCGAGAAGCCCTGATACCCCACACAGGAAGAAAAGTCTCGGAGCAAAACAAGTACGAATCGGCCCGGATGGGGCATCTACGTACACGGCCGTAACCGGAGGAATGAAGAAACAATACCGACAAGTGGAGGATAAGTTACGGTCGGCATCAATAATAAAAGAAGACGAAGAAATCGTGGGAGTGATCGAGGAAGTGTTCTATGGGAATACACTACAACGGCTTGAAGAGCTTGCGGAAGATAAAAGCCAAGGGAACCGGGTAGTCCCGGTGGAATCGGTCGAGATGTACGAGATCGTTGCGAAAATGGGGCCGGATGCGCTCCGCAAAGAAGAAGCAATGGTAAGTACGAAATACAAGACCGTGGAGAAGAAGGTGAAACCGGCCGCGGGACCACTACCCGCCGATAGCGAACAAAAGAAGAAAGAAGTCTCGGGAGATCCGACACTTCGGAAGTCCGTGGATATCGGACATGCCTTCACAGATGAGACCCGGAAGAAACTTCGGATCGGTGGAGGTGGGTTCCTCTTACAAGAAGAAGAAAAACGGTTTCGAGAGATGTTGGAGCAACACGGCAAAGCATTCGCGTTCACATCGAGGGAGATCGGATGCATTGATCCAAAGATAGTGGAGCCGATGGTGATTTTCACGATCGATCATGTACCGTGGAACCTGAAGCCGATTCCGGTGCCACGGGCGCATATTCCGAAAGTCATCGACTTGCTCAAGGAGAAGGTGGCGATGGGGATTCTAGAGCCATCAAGTGCTCCGTACTCAAATCGATGGTTTACGGTTCCGAAGAAGAATGGGTCACTCCGATTCATCCAAGACTTGCAACCGGTGAACAAGGTCACGATCCGGAACTCGGGAGTCGGTCCGATAGTGGACGAATTCGCGGAAGCTTTTGCCGGACGTGCGATATACTCCATCGGGGACCTATACTCGGGGTATGACCAATTCCAACTAGCCGTGGAGAGCCGAGACATCACTACCATGCGGACACCGATAGGACTAGTTCGAATGTGCACACTACCACAAGGAGCGACAAACTCGGTTGCACATATGATGAACGCGATGAACAAGGTGCTTCGAGATTGCATTCCGGAGATAACGATGCCGTTTCTAGATGACATTCCGATGAAAGGATGCGCGGTGGAAGAAAAAGATGAGACTATGGATGATCGGGGATGCCGAAAGTTCGTGGTCGACCATATTCATGATTGCGAGAAAGTGTTGCGAAAGCTAGAAGATGTGCACCTAACACTTTCCGGGGAGAAATCGGCATTCGGGCAAGAAGAAATATTGGTGGATGGACATCTATGTGGACCCTACGGCCGAAGACCGTCACCAACAAAGATCGATGCGATTCAAGCTATGAAGGAAGTATGTGAGTCAACGTCGGAAGTCCGAAGGTTTCTGGGTGCGTGTGCATTCTATCACATATGGATTCCGCACTATGCACATATAGCGGACCCGCTCTATCACTTGTTGCGGAAAGGTAAGAAATTCGAGTGGAAACCGGAACACACTAAAGCCATGAGGAAGCTCAAGAAGACACTATGGAGGGCGGAATCACTTAAGAAGCCAAGCTACGAGCGGCCAATCATAGTAACGGTTGATACAAGTCCAACCGGTATCGGGTGGGTCATCAATCAAGCCGACTCGGATGGTTCGCGGTATCCGATCCGATTTGGAGCAAAGGTCCTCAACGAAAGGCAACGCGGATATGCACAAGTCAAAAGAGAATTGTGGGGAGTCGTGTCGGCGATAAAATCGGATCGGGATTATTTGATCGGAGCTGAAGTGGTGATCGAGACGGATTGTCTTCCGATACTCGGGATGATGCGGTGTTGTACGATACCGGATGTGGCTATGCTAAGGTGGATTGCATATGTCAAGTCACTTAATCCGGAGGTTCGACACATCTCGGGGAAGGACAACGCGGTAGCGGACATGTTATCGAGGGCGCGGTTTGAAGACGACATAACCGAATCAGATAATGAAGAAGTTTCCGAAGACTACTTCACGTCGGAACACATATGCCGAGTGAACGTGATCCGAGAATTCCGGGAAGAAGAATACGAGGGGGAAACCTTGATGATCGGGAAGATGCTACAAGAGGTCGAGGATTCAACCAATGATAAAGAAAGGAGAGCCGAGATCCGAAGGAAGAAGAGGCAAGTCCAAAAGTTCTTCTTGGAAAACGGTTTAATATGGAGGACGCTGAAAAGACCGGATGGGATACCACTTCGAGTAGTCGGGACGAAAGAGCAACGAAACCGGATAATGTCCGAGTTCCACGAATCCGATTGGGCTGGACATCGAGGAACATGGGCAACTTTTGTGAAAATCAAGCAAAGATATTGGTGGAAGAACATGTATAAAGATGTCGCGGAGTTTACAGAAAGCTGCGAGAAATGTCAAGTCTACTCCGGGGTCCGACACCGAGATGAGCTGCATCCGACATTCTCACCGACAATCAACTTCAAGTGGATGGTCGACATTGTAGCTATGCCGACCGGGATTGGACAAAAGAAATACTTGGTGTTAGCTCGAGAAGATCTCACAAACCAAGTTGAAGGTCGAGCGCTTCGGAGGAAAACGTGTGCCGCGGTGTGCCAATTTCTTTTGGAAGAAGTGTTTTGTAGGTACGGCTGCGTAGGACAAGTGATTGCGGACCGGGGAGAACTCGACTCGGACAAAGCTAGGGGATTCTTCGCCAAACATGGAGTTCGGTTAACGTTGACAACGGCCTACAATCCGGAGGCCAACGGGAAGATTGAACGAGGACATAGTCCGATCGTGAAAGCACTTGCGAAGGCATGCGACGGAAGGGTGAAGGATTGGCCACAAATGCTTCCGTATGCACTATGGGCGGATCGGACGACGCATAGCTCCGTGACCGGTTACATGCCGGCAGAACTCATGACAGGACAAGCACCGGTAATGCCAACGGAAACCGCAATCGCGACATGGACAATACTACCGTGGAAGGAAGAGATGAGCCGGGAAGAACTACTAGCGGTCCGGATACGACAACTGGAGGGAAGACCGAAAGATGTAGCGGAAGCGTCACGCCGACAACAAGAAGCACGGTTCCGGAACAAAAGCCGGTTCGACACAAAGCACTGACTACGACCGAGGAGGATTGAAGAAGGAGATTGGGTGATCGTCTATGATAGTAGCTTGGACCATCAACATACAACGATGCGGAAATTCGCGAAAAGGTGGTTCGGGCCGTACGAGGTTCGGAAGGTCTTCGACAACGGGACGTACCGACTGTCCGAGTTGGATGGAACAATACTACGAGTGCCTATAGCCGGGAAGCGGGTGAAGATTTTCAAGAAGCGGACCGACGACAAACCTTATGTGATCCAATTCGAGGCCGACAACGAGTAGCAATCGGACGAAGACCACAATGATGCGGGAAGCGAAGAAAGTGGATTACAACTCATAGTCGACATAAGGGGAGAATCGGAGGAAGCTTCGGATGAAGACGGATACGAAGAATCAAGAACTTCGGCACATACCGGAGGATGTGCGGGTTTGGAGGGGGCGAGTGTCGTAGTGTAGGTTGCACACTATGTGGAAATTATATTTTTGTCCCTCCGGATAGAGAATGGAGTGCTCGGTGAGAACCGGAGGAAAACGGCATACCGGCAAGGAGGAAAACGGCATACCGGCAAGGAGGAAAAACGGCATACCGGCAAGGAGGAAAACGGCATACCGGCAAGGAAGAGCCGGATAAAGAGACATAAATGTAAAAAGAAAGGAAATACTCACTATTGCACAGGGCGTGATTCGAACTCTGCACCTCCACGTTGACAAACCCCAACCTTACCATTACATTAAATTATCTTAAGTGTTTTAAATATAGATTTAATATGTATAAGACCTTTATTTATGCATACCTTTATTAAAAAGCATCACATGCACATTTAGTGTGCATGAACATATGAGAAAAAGCATGTAGCTATGCTTAGTCTCTCCCATCACTATATAAGGATGGGGAGCACATTGTAGTTGTTGTTGATTATTTGGATTAAGTATTAATCAATACAAAATTTATTCGTGGGATTCACGATTTATACATCTACTTCTCTCTTAACACCCTAAGTACCAATCAATATAGTATACTCGTGTGATTCACGATTTTTCTTATCTTTCTCTTCGCTATTTATTCATAATTAATCTCTATCTCACGAACTTCTTTCTCCTAGTCCAAGACCTCTGTGGTTCCCACCCGACTCACGCAACGATCCGGAGCCGAAAGGCACGACAACGTTAAATACGTTTTCTTAATATGTTAAATACTTATAAAATACATAAAGTACGTAAAATACGTATTTCACGTATAGTACGTTAAATACTTCTAGAATTTGAAAATTATTTACCTTTCTAAAAAATATCTATAATATTGTAAAAATCATCTATGTTTACACAATTTTGTGATGTACAATATAGTTCTGTATCCTAAAATGCATATAAGACATTTGAACATTTCACATCCTAAAATACCTGTAGTAATATGGATGTCGACATTCCCTTATTCTATAAATCAGTGTAAGTGTGTATCACAATGTTCTACTTCAAATTGTAATTATTTACAATTATGCCTTCATAGATTGAGGAATCGTCTACGATTATCACACTCATGATAGGTTTCTCTTTTCTTCATTTTCTTCTTCTTCTTCTTCTATCTTTTGTGATTATCACACTCATGACAAGTTTATGTCTTCTTTTCTCTCTTCTTCTTCTTCATCTTCTTCATCGTCGTCTCTTCTATTCTTCTCTCTTCCTTCCTTTGGCTTCTTTTTCACTAAAATCTTTTTTTTCTTTTGCTTTTTGTTAGGATTTTAGTTATATTTTATTTATAAATACGTATTATACCTGTTTTTTTATAAATACGTTAAATACCGTATTGGATAAATGTACATGACATTTGACTAAACAACATTGAGGTATAGTACGTACTATACAAATGATGAGGTACTATACGTATTTAAACGTTAAATACGGGTACGTAAACAACCATGGTGTTACGGCGAGATAACTTATGACACAATGCTTAATTGGACCTTAATCGGTTACTTAGCAATACATCATTAACACGCGTAAGATATACAATAAGCACAGAACGGTGAACAATACTCAATGATTAAACAAAAGGTTTATATTACTCTCCGTTAATGACTACATTATAACCGGCCCTTTATATAGGTCACCGGTGTGAAGTACAAAACGGTGCCAACCGGCACCTTTTCGGGATCGGTCCGGATCTGGATCGGCATACCGATTCCGGTCCGTCCGTCCACATCTTCTTATATATTAATATATTAAGACTAGTAATTACAAAAGATTCCCAAATAACAATTCACCTTTTCACACCTTGGTTGCTCTGGCACCAGTGTTTCCTTCGTTGTTTCCTCCATTGGAGTTGTCTCTGGTTGACTTACCCCGGCCTGGTCTCCCTCTGGTCCTTGTACCGGCAACGGTTCCTCATCACTGAGGTTGACCGTTGTCGCCTGCCTTGCTTTTTCTTGCCTAAGCCAGGACCGCTCATAGCTCTCAAACTGGATTTGAGCATCCATTCGATCGTCGTCTAGTTGACCTATGAGTTGCCGAACCTTCACCAATTGCTCATCCGCCAGAGCTGTGAAATCTTTTGCCAGCTCATCCTTTATGACGGTAAAGTCCTCCGATGTGAGCATGTAACAGTCGTCACCTTCCTACCGCCGGTTTTCGGCGTCTACCCTGAGCAACTGGAGTTCAACCGTATTCTGCGCCCACTTCGTCCACCATCCCACGGAGCTCTCATCAATCAAGTGTTTGGTCTTGTTTAGCCATGACCGGAGGATGCACTGGATCCGTTCCATTCCCATCTGTGATTTGTTCTCCACGGGTTGTCGCTCCTCTTTCAATTGCTTGATGAATCTAACCGAGTCCGCGTCTTGCTCCCTATAATGCGACAATTGACTCTGATAGGTTGTTTGCAACCTCTGTAACACCATTGTTGCTCTCTCCTTTTCTTCATTGTGCTGGTTGTGGAGCTCCATCTGGTCCCTCGCCGCTTCCTCCAATAGCTTTGTATTCTCAACCCATTCGTCGGCGAGTGCCGTTGTGGCCCTATCAACTTCCTGTCGGAGCTCGGCCATCCTTTCCTGTTGTTGCTTATAATCTGTGTCCAAGCTCTTAAAGTTCCGGTGCAGGTGGTCAAAGTCCTCTGTCTTCTACTTCAACCTTTGGTTGATTTGCCGGCGAGCGCGGTCTTCCCGGTCCTTTTGTTGACGGAGTTCTTCTTTCAGCCTTTTGATTTCCATTTCCGCCATCCGTCGCAGCTTGTCCTTCTCCTGCAGCAATTTCTCGTGGCTCCGTAGTGCTTCTTGTGCCGCAAGTTCGTCCCTTAATTCGGCAAGCTCTTGGGCTTGCGCCGCATCTTTCTCCGGGGAAGGTTTCTGTCTCCGGGGTCTTATTCGTATGTATAGGCGTGGTTGTTTCTTTATTCTGTACATCCACCACAGTCACTAGTGCTTGGATCTGTGTTGTGGTTAAGGCCATTTTGGCCATGTGTTCTATGACCCGATCCAAGTCTTGTTCAAGGCACCGGATCCTTGACCGGGCCGTCTCTAGTTCATCGGTTGTGACTAGCAACCGTTCCATCTGCGCTCGTTCTTCAGCCTCTACATACAGTATTGCTCCGGCAACCTGCTCTCCTATCCACCGGAGCCATTAGCTGCCGGTACCCTGTTGTTGCGTCTGCACGGAGGGTTGGTTGATGGGTTCACTTGCCAATGGCCAGTCCCGCCTAACTGCGTCGAGATGCACTTCATGCTCTGCCTGCTGACCACTTTGTTGTTCGGGTTCCGGTTATGATTCGGCTTGTTCTTGGCCGGCTGAGGAAGGTGGCACATGCCTTACTGGTGCTTGCGTTTCAGGGCTTGCCGGTATTGCCTGTTGTACAGGGGCTTCTGAGACTGGTTCCTTTCGAACTGGTTCCGGTTCCTCCCTTGGCATAGGATTCTCAGTGTGGGGTCAAGGCGTTCCATCCTTCTGTGGGTCCGAACGCTTCCCAGCTAATTCTGTGGTGCTCGTCTTCGGCCGCTGCTGGAGGTGCTCCGTAGGTTCTTCCTCCGTTGCCTCCTTCGTTGCCTCCTCCTGAGTCCCGGCATTCATTCTTGCCACCAGGGTGTCCGTTTCTTGCTGCACCAATCGGCGTGGTGTGTTCTTCGAGGGTCGTGCTGGTGTCTCCTCTTGCGTGTCCGTCGGCTACTTCCGGATGGCGCGCTCCTTCGCCGCCTGCTTCGTGTTGGCTGTCTTCCCCTTGGTGGTCTTGGTGGCCTACAACTGTTGTCGTTTTGAAGCAGCTTTCGGGGTGCCGTCCGTTACTCTTCCCCGCTTCTTTGTCTGGACGGGCTCGACAGGTGGCACCAATAGGGTGAGCCATTGCGCCACCGCATGCCATATTTTCCGGCCTTCTTTGGCTTCCTTTCCTCTTACGGTTTCAATAGCTGCACACAATCCGTCGGCGATCAACACCAGCCAATCCACCTTGACCCCTTCATATGTTGCATTGATCAAGCCTGCTCGGTTTTGAGGCATAAATGGGGGTCGAGGGTATACGTGGCCGAACTCATGGAGTACACGGGAAATTTCTCGGAATAACATATCTTCTCCGCCCTGTGTTCTGTAGCCCTTGCTAGCCAGAGAATATTCGTCGAAGTATTTGATGAGTCGTTCGGAGGTAGGGTTGTCAATAGTATAGATGCCCTCCTCTAGAAGGCCTGTTAGTGCACGGATCACTTCCTCCGTGATCAGCTCGGTGTCAATTTCTTTGATGATCTTGTCGGCTTCTTTGTGTGGTGGTGCGTCCATGATTGTGAGGAACCCCTCCAATCCGTGTTGTTGTAGCCATTTCTTGGCGGCCTCCAAGAGAGTCTGGCCATCCATGTCTTCTGCGTCGAGGTCGGACAACGTCGGTGAGGGCTGTGTATGAGGAAGCTCTGTGTGTGTTGGCTCTCTTCTGATGATCTTCAAGCGCCTGTGTGCGTCTGTGCTCCTTGGTTCGCGAAAGAAGAAGGTCTCGATGCGGGGGGTGTTTTCTCTCTGCTTCTTGGCGCCTTTTTCGAGCCTACGCATGTGCAGGTCGTGTACTATAATATCATTACGTGCCATGTGGCGGTGTTTTAATGCCTTATTCATAGCCTCCTCGTACCTTTTCGAAGTGCCTCTTTACTCGTTTGCATGGCCGTTCCCACCACTCCTTTGCATGATTTCTTTGATTCGATTCGATTTTTTTTTTTTTTGATTAAACAATTGTTAGGTTAATTCGTCTCCGGTCCTAATGGACCCTTACCCGAATGAGGAATCTTGTCGGCCTCTTATCTAACCCATGTGCCGGCTCTTTGTCCCCCTTACCGGCTTCGTTGTTGCTGATTGCTAATCGGGTTGCTGTTGTTTCCTATATTCCGGTATCTAGTTCGGCATCGGCCTTTCCTTGTTCAAATGGGTTCCTCGCCATGGCTCCCTTGTATGGCTTTAGTCGAAATCCATTGACCCACTTACCCAGGACTTCGTCAGCAAGTGTCCCTAACTGGTAGGATCCATTGAACTCGCGTGTGATCTAGTACGGTCCGGTCCACCGAAACCGTAGTTTCCCCGACATCTTTCCCATCCGGGTCAGGAACACTAGTGCCGATTCCAAACATCTTCTCATTTCCTTTTCGGTGGCGATCCACAAACGCCTTTCTTCGTTGCTGCTCCAGTTCCAGGTGCATGATACTTGCTACTCAATGTTCTTCTAGTTCACACAGAGCTGCTAACCGAATTGCCTCCAATTCCTTTTCCTTTAATCGTTCCCTAATCTAAATCCGCAAGCTCGGGACCTGGAACTCTACCGGCATGACGGCCTCCAATCTGAATGCTAGCCGGAACGGTGTGGTTTGGATGCTTGTTTTGTAGGCTGTCCGGTAAGCCCAGAGTGCGCTATGCAATTTCGTATCCCAATCTGTCTGGTTTTCGTTGACGATTTTCCGAAGGATATTCTGTAGCGTTTTGTTCGTCGACTCGGCTTTAAACCGTTTTCTTGAGGATAGTATGATGTGCTCCGTTTATGCATCACGGCATAGAACGACGTCAAGATTTCCACCACTTGGGCGAGGAAGTGTCCTCCTTGGTCACTTATTAGCCCGATCGGGCCTCCATACCTGCACCAGATGTATTCATACAAGAATTTCGCCGTCGACGCCGCGGTGTTGTCGCGCAAGGCTTTGGCTTCTACCCATTTCGTGGAGTAATCCGTAGCTATGATCACATACCGGTTGCCGGTTCTCATTGCCGGTGGTTTGAATTGACCCACAAAGTCCAGCCCCCATTTCTGAAATGGTTCTAACGGTAGTACCGGCTGGTGCGGCATCCTAGCTTGTTCGGTTAGCTAGCCCATTCGCTGACATAGATCGCATTCTTTCGCGTACCGGACTGCGTCTTTCAATGTCATATCTTCCTTGCCATAGCATCTCCGGCATAATGACCTCCGGCGACTCCGCAGTGTGCTTCTCGTAGTATTATATCAATCTCGTCATTGCGCACCGCCCGTCACCATATACCATCGGCGCCTTTGTGGTATAGTGTGTCCTGTACTAAACAGAAGTGCCGGCTTTTTACCGCCAGGCATTTCCTCTCGTCCCGGTTCATCTCGTCCGGAGGCAATCCGGTGCTCAAAAATTGTTGCATATTTGTCAGCCACTTATCTTCTTATGCCACCATTTCATCTGTTGCCGTCTCCGCGGTGACCCGAAATACCTCAGCATCTGGAAACTCATCCGGAACTCCACCAGTCTCGCCAGAATCTAACTGGCTCAAATAGTTTGCTATTGCGTGCTGTATGGCGGGTCGGTAGAATATTTCGAACTCAAATTCTTGCAATAGTAACGTCCACCATGCCAACTTACCAGTTAGTGACGCTTTGGAAACTAAATAGAGGAGTGCCGAATTATCTACGTGGAAGGAAAATTTCCTTCCCAGCAAATAATGTCTGAACTTTGTCACGTTGTAGATCATGCCCAAAGCTTCCCTTTCCGTGGTGGAATAATTTCATTCTGCTTGGGATAAATTTCGGCTTTCATAATATACGAGCCGGTACCACCTTGGCTCCGTAAGTTACATGAACGCATTTCTGATTGCAATGTCAGACCGCATCCACGAACACATGAAACTCCTTGGCCCAATCCGGGGGTTGCACTACCGGCGCTTGTGATAATAGTCCTTTGAGTCCCCGGTACACCTTGTCTTCGGTGTCGGTCCATTGGAATAGTGTTCGGTGTACCGCAGCATGCAGCGGTGTAGCCAGGTCCGCCAGATACCGGAGCATTCGGCTATGCCACCGGATTTGGCCTAAGAAACAGCTTAATGCCTTGGCCGTTGTTAGTGTTGGTGCCTCCACAATTGCTTTTACTTTGTCCGGGTTCACGGCAATTCCTTCCTTGCTCACAATGTGTCCTAATAGCGCCCCGCTCGACACTCCGAATACACACTTTGCCGGATTCAAGCTTAGCCGGTAAGCCCGACATTTCTCTAGACATAGCCGGAGGTGCTGAAAGTGATCTCCTTGTTGGAAGCGAGGAGGGTCAATGCGGAAGATCAAGGAGCATTCGTTGCTGTCCAGAATACCTGCGTATGACAGATTGTATGTCGTTGCACAGAGAGAGAGAGAGAGAGAGAGACAAAGAGGCACAAAAGAACTTCTTATTTCATAAAGCAATAATACAACAACCAACCTTACAAAAAGGTTACAAGGTCACTATATATAGTGACCGACTTAGGGCAACTACCCTTTATGCTAATTACATAAATGGCCAAAACGGGATAATGTGAATACGTCCATTATACACATGTATTCGACACTCCCCCGTAATGGGCGTATACATGGGTTATCTAAGATTACAGGTATAGACTTAGGTTCTCGGACATATCAGCTTTGTTCGAGTCGGCAGGGTCCGAAGGCAGAAGACCGAACTGGTCGGGTCGGAACAGTTGAAGCCGATCATTAAGGAACTGATGTCGGTTGTCGGGAACCATCCTGCTCTGTGTCCGGCTCTAACCGGACTGGTTTGTCGTTACGCCCATCTGATGCCGAAGAGACCGAAAGCGGTCTGCCGAAAGACATTTGGTCATTCCATCTGCGACATTGTCGGTTGTGGATATTTTCTCTAGACCGATTTTCCCTGAAATGACGCAGTCCCGAACGAAGTGATATCGAACGTCGATATGTTTGGAGGCGTTGTGGTGAACCGGATTTTTCGACAAGGCAACAGCACCTTGACTGTCGCTGTAGACAACTGGAGCCGAGTCATGGTCGACTTGTCGAAACGTGTGTGCCAGCCGACCGAGCCACAAGGCTTCTTTTGCCGCGTCGGACGCAGCTACATATTCTGCTTCGGTCGTTGAGGTCGCTGTGCACTCCTGAAGTTTCGACTTCCACGAGATTGCTCCATTGCCGAATTTGAAGCAGTATCCGGTTGTTGATTTCCGACTGTCTATACAGCCGGCGAAGTCCGAGTCGGTGTAACCGACTACGCCTGAGGTTCGGTTCGGACCGAAAAGAATGCCATGGTCTTTTGTGCCAGCCAGATATCTGAACACATGCTTGACTGCGTTCCAATGCGATCGGCCAGGATTGTGCATAAATCTGCTAACGACTCCTACGGCGTGAGAAATATCAGGCCGTGTCGCGACCATCAGGTACATAAGGGAGCCGACTGCCGGTGCATACGGTACCGACTTCATATCTTCCCCCTCCGGACCGGATGTCGGGCAGTCTCGCTGAGAGAGCCGAAGATTCATGGGGAGCGGGGTTGAAGCAGATTTGGCTGATTGCATGTTGAAGCGTTCCAAGACACGTCCGATATAGTCGGTCTGAGACAAAAAAAGATGTCGTTTATCGCGATGCCGACTAATCTTCATGCCGAGTATGTGTCGTGCCGGACCGAGGTCCTTCATGGCAAACTTCAACCGCAGTTGCCGAATGAGATCGGCAAGTTCGCCCGCGTGGCGTCCAGAAATTAGCATGTCGTCCACGTAAATGATGAGGAAGATGGGTGATCCATCTTGAGCTGTGTTGGTGAAGAGACAATGGTCCTCATCGCTTTTTGAGAAGCCGATCGATTGGATGAAGTCGTCGAACTTCTTGTACCATTGTCGCGGTGCCTGTTTGAGGCCGTATAGACTCTTCCTGAGTCGGCAGACTAGATGTTCTTGGCCGGTTGCCACGAAGCCTTTTGGCTGCTCCATATAAATTTCCTCCTTGAGATCACCATGGAGGAAGGCTGTTTTGACATCTAGCTGAATCAGCTCCAAGTTGTCGGCTGCCACTACGCCGAGTAGGAAACGAAGGGTTGTCATTTTCACCACTGGTGAAAAAATCTCGTCGAAGTCGACGCCATATTCTTGTCGGAAGCCCTTCGCAACTAATCTGGCCTTGTACTTTGGGGTGGTCGAATCAGACGTCTCTTTTAGTCGATAGACCCACTTGCAAGGAAGAGCACGTCGGTTCCTAGGTAATTCGACCAGATCCCAAGTCTTGTTTGCCCGAATGGAGTGCATTTCCGACTCCATCGCCAGATGCCAGGTGGCGGAATCGACAGATGTCGATGCTTCTTCGTAAGACGTCGGTTCGCCGGCGTCGGTGAAGAAAATTCCAGGAGAATACCTCTCCGGAGGTTGCGACAGTCTCTCGGATCGTCGAGGCATGATTGGACTGGTCGCATCGGGTATCGTGGTCGGATGGTCCGAAAGCGAATCATTCGGCTGTGCCGAGTCGGAGTCGTCCGAGTCGGTAGTGTAAGGTTCAGCTACCCGTGAAGCTGACCGTGTGTTGAGAGCAGGGCCTTCTTGAAGGGTCGGCACATCGGAGAATGTTACCCTTCGGACTTCGATTGGTTTTTCGACTGATGGATTCATAGCCGACTCGTTGAACACAACGTCCGAACTTCGAACGATTTGTCTGCGTTCGGGGTCCCAGAGTCGGTATCCCATTTCGCCGTCGGATCCATATCCAAGGAAAATGCATTTCCTGGACCGAGGTGCAAGTTTTCGGCGATCATCTTTCGGAATAAGGGCGTACGCCTCGCATCCGAAGATCCTCAGCTTGTCGTAATTCGGCTTACTGCCGATCCATAGTTCCTGAGGAATTTGAAGTCCTAGAGGTCTACTTGGCGACATATTGATTATGTGTACTGCCGTGAGTAGAGCCTCTGCCCAGAAGCCATCCGATAGTCCGGAGTGTTGGAGCATGGAAACTATCCGTTCTTGGATTGTCCGATTCATGCGTTCGGCAATCCCGTTTTGCTCCGGACTGTGTGGTGCCGTAAATTCACGTCGGATGCCGCGTTGTCGGCAGAATTTGACGAATTCTTCGGATTTAAACTCTCCCCCATTGTCTGTCCGCAAGCATTTCAGCTTTCGGTCGGTTTGAGTTTCTACCATAGCGAGCCAGTCGGTGAAGATCGAGAAGACACGATCTTTAGTGCGAATTGGATAAGCCCACACCTTTCGAGTCGAGTCGTCAATAAAAGTGACGAAGTAAGAGGCACCGCCTAGAGACTGATGCGGCATTGGGCCAGAGACGTCCGAATGGACTAAATCGAGAGGTCTCGTTTCTCTTGGTGCGGATGTCGGGTGTGATGCGGCTGCTTGTTTGCCATACTGGCAATGCTCGCAGAATTGATGGTCCGAGAAGGAGAGTTTGGGGATGTATCCGGCTCTGGATAGGTGCGTGATGCCGGCCTTGCTGAGGTGTCCTAATCTTCGGTGCCATAGTGATGACACAGGAATATCCACCAAAAACAGGTTACCCTCTCTGAGCGTAACATGTAACGGATACAAGGAGTGTATCTTAGGTCCTCTAGCAAGCAGGAGGTTCCCCCTGTGGAGTGTCCACCCTCCCGAAGAAAAACCGGCACGAATGTCGTCTTCATCTAGTTGTCCGACTGAGATCAATGGCCTTGAGAGCTCGGGTACATGTCGGACATTGTGGAGTACAAGTGTAGAGCCACCGGCAAGGTTGAGCTCTACTGTGCCGATTCCGATGATGTCACAGTGTTGTGAGTTGCCGACCCGAACTGAGTCGGAGTGACGGATCGTATATTGCCGAAATTGGGATCGATGAGGAGTCACGTGAAATGACGCGCCCGAATCTAAGAGCCATGTGCTCGATTCTTCAGTCGTGAGTAGAACTTCTGATCCGACTGGATTTTCGATTGATAGTATATTCGGGTCGTCCGGTAGTACATCAGCTGAGAAGCTGACGTAATTGATCTCCTCATGCCGGCCACTCTTCTTGTTGTTCTTGTTCTTGAGTGCGCGGCAGTCGGCTTTGATGTGTCCGGGTTTCTTGCAGTAGTTGCAGATTCGGTGATCCCGTGACTGGCTCCGTCTTCGCTGATTGTTCGGCGGTCGTGAGGAATCTCTTCCTCGTATGTTCGATCGGTCTGTCGAACCTTGTACTACGTAAGCGTCGTCTGTTGAGTCTTTGGCGAAAGACTTTCTCCGAGCTGCTTCGGTCAGGATTGCGCTCATGACTTCGGAGTATTTAACAGCCGTGGTTGACGCGTTGCACACGGTTGTGACGAAAGTTTCCCATGATGAGGGAAGGCTGCTCATGAGTATCATTGCTCTGAGTTCATCCTCGATTGCCGTCCCCTGTGACGAGATTTGGGAGCTTATGCTTTCGTACTCATTGAGGTGTGCTTGAACCGAGTCGGATTCTTTCATCCGCAAGTTGTAGAGGCGCCGGATCAGAAACATCTTCGTTGCAGCGACCTTCTTTTCGTAAGTGTCCGACAGTGTTTTCCACAGTTCGAATGCTGTCGTACACGATTGCACCGTAAAGTATACCGATTCCGATAGGTGCATCCGAATCGTGGCGCGGACGATTCTGTCCAGCTTCTGCCACTCAATTGGTTTGTATCCTTCTGGAGGTTCTTCATTTTCGATGGGATCGATTTGCCCCTTGACTATGAGATAGTCCTGCATTTGCTCCTTCCAGAAGTTAAAGTTCGATCCATCGAACTTTCGTAGACTCATTTCTGACGAGCCTGATGTTGATGCCATCAAATTCGGTTTCGGTTGACGAGGCTCGGTTCGGAGTTGACTGTGAACCTTGTTGGAGTGCAGCCGGTTGGCTCACCCGATATCGTTCTAGTCGGATTTGAACCCGAGTCGGTTCGGCTTCGGATATATGTATTGTTGAACTTGCTCGAATTGACTCCGGTAACTTGAGGGACAGAACCGACTGGTCTTCCCGAATGTCGCCGAGTCGGAGTGAGCCCGGTTCGCTTCGGATATATATGCCGAATACCGATTATTGAAACCGATTATCTGGACCGATTCGGCTTCGGGTGACTGCAGCGACGAGAGAGACGAATCCGACTGATCCTCCCGAATGTCGATCAGCCAGATGAAGCACGAATTTGGGTTGTTGTCAAAGTTGCACAAGGGGATTTCACCTCGAGCGGTTACGATCACAAGGGACAGAGTACAACCTGCTGGCTTACTCCAAGCAAGGGGATCTAACGCGATGAGGTGCAAACCTCGTTTTTGTTCTTCTTCTCTCTTTCTTCGAATGACGCGAATACTGTGCAGGCCGTGATGAAGTGAAGAACCGAATGCTGTGCAGGCGGTGATGACGGCCGAACCTCTGCTCTGATACCAGATGTTGGAAGCGAGGAGGGTCAATGCGGAAGATCAAGGAGCATTCGTTGCTGTCCAGAATACCTGCGTATGACAGATTGTATGTCGTTGCACAGAGAGAGAGAGAGAGAGAGAGAGACAAAGAGGCACAAAAGAACTTCTTATTTCATAAAGCAATAATACAACAACCAACCTTACAAAAAGGTTACAAGGTCACTATATATAGTGACCGACTTAGGGCAACTACCCTTTATGCTAATTACATAAATGGCCAAAACGGGATAATGTGAATACGTCCATTATACACATGTATTCGACACTCCTTCCCGGCTATAGACGGCGAAGTCATCCAGAAACACCTGCATGAATGCCGGTATAAATTCTCCGAATATTTCCATGATGATCCTCTGGAACGTTGCCGGTGCCGTTTTTAGTCCGAACATCATTACTACGGCAACAAACACTCCCCATTCGGTGACGAAAGCCGTTTTCTGCTGGTCATCGGAGTGCATCCGGATCTGGTTGTTTCCACTGAATCCATCTAAGAAACTGTATACCTCATGGCCGATGACTGCGTCCAAAACTCCATCCGTAAATGGGAGTGGAAATGCATTTGTTACCGTCGCCGTGTTAAGCTTACAGTAGTCGACACAAACTCTAATTTTGTCGTTTTTCTTTGGTACGACTACTATCGGGCTCAGCCATGTAGATTTCTTTACTGGGCGGATAAAGCCAACCCTCGGCAACTTGTCGATTTCCTCCTTGACTTTGGCGGCGTAATTTGGATTCATACGGTACCGTCGCTGTGCTACCGGTTTGGCGTCTTTGCTCAAGTGTATCTGATGCTAATATAGCTGAGGATCGAGCCTTCGCATATCCTTGTAAGACCAGGCAAACACGTCCCAAAATTCTTTGAGAAGTGTAATCATCGCCGCTTTGTTCTCCGCAGTCATTTCCTTGGCGATGTGCACCGCTCTCACCTCTTCCGTAGTTCCTAGATTCACCTCCTTTACTTGGGATGCTTTAACCCCTTGCAATACGACCATTTCTCTTTCCAGCGCCTCATGTGCTTGCCGTAGCTCCCGGATCACTTCTTTATTTGGTTCCTCGTCGGCTCCGTCTGGTGGCAGTATGTATGGTGATACGGCTTTGGCTACGTCGATTTCGAACAGAGGTACGATCTTCGGATTATCCTGCAAGTATTGATCTACCTCTTCGTCTGCTAATCCGTCCAACATATTGACGCATTCGGAATATAGGGGTGTCAATTCCTTCTCGGTACCCGTCCGTGGTTGTGTCGGTACCTGTACTTTTGCTTTTCCCCGCCGAAAGGTGATTATATTCTTCCTCCAGTTTTGTTTAATGTGCGCCGTTTTCAACCACGGCCGCCCCAACAATAGTGGGTAAGCTCCTTGTGCCTATAGTTGTAGCACTACTACCGAGATGCGAAATGTGTGGCCGCTGATCGTTACATCCAAATCTCGTATCAAGCCGGTCGGTCGCACTGAGCTTGTATCCGCCATCGGCAGCCAGAACGGGCATGGTTCCCACTCTTGGATTCCCAAGGTTTTGCACATTCGGAGGCTAATCACATTGACACCGAATCCTCCACCTATTACTGTTCCGGGTAACCCCTTTCCCTTCACGATGGCTATAATCGTCGGACTGTTTGTGTCTACTACTGCCAGTCCCTCCTCCGGATTTGAGAAGAATGTTGGAGCCGGTGGTGTTTCTCCTGCCGTCATGCCTGTCTTGAGTCCTTCTGTGCATCTGGGCAATAGCTGCAGGAGCCGTCCTAATGGCAGCGTGATTTGGCATTCCTGCAATGCCTTCCATGTTGCATTTTCGGGTTGGCTGTCGTCGGCGAGCTCTTCGGTATTTTCCTTTTGTTGCGCAAGCTTTGCCATGTTTCGCGCATTCGCCTTTTTTTACCCATTCCGTTGCCTGTTTGCGGATGGCCTCTTGCACCTCTCATTCCGTCGCCTTACCCTTCGATCTAGTGGTTACCTGTTGCAGGTCTGCGACTTCAGCGACTACCATATTCACCGCCGGTCGTTTATCATAGCTCTTTGTCGGGCATTGATTACTATAATGCCCTTCTTGTCAGCAATAGTAGCAATATGCTTTCCGGGAGGTGCTCGATTCGGCATTGTTTCTTTCTCCCGGTGGAGGACCTGTGGTAACGGCGGGGCTTTGATCCAATTGGTTGCTTGAGGCGCCCTTCTCTGGTTCCCGTAGGTGACCCCTTTTCTTGAAATAGTGTTTCTTTTTGTTTCGATACTCTTGACGGGGCTGTTGATCGGGTCTGTCGTAGGGTTCCCATCGTTGATTGTAACCGGGTGATTGGTCCCGATTGTATCTTTCATACCGTCCATTGTAATCCCGATACCGATCATATCTCTCATACTGGTCAAGGTTGTCCCTGTACCGGACATCCTGTGCCGGTCAGTATCGCTCTTTGCGCCTCCAACGTTCTTCTTCCTCCTCCTTGGTATTCCGTGGTTCGATTTGCCAAACCAGTGGTGCTTGGCGATTCAACAAATTGTACTCGCACTGCTCCATTGTGTGGTTCTTGGAATGGCACAGTAGACATTGCGACCGCATGGTACATTCTAGTCCTGAGTGTCCGGCATTTTGGCATGTTGTGCATTGAATGGCCTGTCGAAACCGGAGATCCTCATCGGTTGGTAACGCTCGTTGGAGTGCTCCCATTGTTAGCCAAGAGCTTGTTTTCTCCATTTCTCTAACCCGGTCGATGACCTGGTCGACGGTACTTGTGCAAAAGTCGATGACCGTGCATACCGTCCGTAGAGGTTCCCGGAGCGCGGCTAAGAATATGCATGTGTTTCTTCCTCCGGAGGTGCTCGGGTAAGTTGACTATGCATCCGTTGAAACCGGATGAAAAACTACGGAATGCTCTCCCCAGGGTCCTGCCGGATGGTATAAAATAGGCCCACCATTTCTCTCTGGTCCACCACCTTCTGAAAGAAGTGCAAGAATTTAGCTTTCAGGTCCGCAAAGGTGGTGAGGGTGCTGGGGTCCTGCGTCCAGTGCCATCTGGCGGCCGGTCCTTCCAATGTCACGCCAAATTCCGCTATCTTAGATCGTTCCTCTTCGACTGCGGTTAACCGTTGTGACACATGGTTTGCCTCCCATGTTTGTTGAAAAGCGTGAACATGAGCCTCCACGTCCGGGTCATCCCTATACTTGGGGTACTGGAACGGCATGTCGTCGTTCGGTGTTGGTGCGCGGGTTGGCGGTGTCGGTGGTCTTTCCTGCTCTTCCGTCAGCTTCGGAGGTCATTGTTCGTCCTCTGTCAGAGTCGGAGGTCTTTGCTAGTCCCCCTTCGGTGTTTCCGGCTCGACATCCGGTGTCGGAGGTCTTTCGTTGTCCTCTTCCGTCTCCGGAGCTTGCTCCATGTCTAGTGCCGGAGGTTCCCGGTCTGACAATTCTAGTTCCGGTGTCAGTAATGTATCCGACTCCTCGTCCTCCGGTCTTTCCGGGGTGTGGTTACTACTGCGATAGTTCGTGTGCGCGCTATAACCCCCTTCCGAATCCGATTCCAGTGCCGAAAATGCTTCGGATTCGCCGGCTCCTCCGGCCAGTGCCTGGAGAAGGGATTCCGCTTCCCGGAGACTGCTTAAGCTGCTTCCTTCGTCCGGGTAGGTGGTTTGTTGCAGACGGAGCGACTCCTCCGCCACTTTCCGAATAACTTTAGAAAATGATCGATCCGATCGGGTTTCTTCTGCCGCTTGCTAGAAAGCCTCTCGCCGCCTTCACCGTTCAGCAAGTCTTCTTGCTCTCTCCATAACCGGGTCGTTTGTTGGCCTAGTCATCCATTCCCGCCGCTGGTCACTGCGATTGTGCAGGAATCGTGGTCGCCAAAAACTGTGTTAGTCCTTAGGGCCGGACAACAACCCAACACAGGGTGTTCACTTAAGACACTTCACCAAAGGGTGTTATGGTGAGATAACTTATGACACAACGCTTAATTGGACCTTAATCGGTTACTTAGCAATACATCATTAACACGCGCAAGATATACAATAAGCACAGAATGGTGAACAATAGTCAATGATTAAACAAAAGGTTTATATTACTCACCGGTGCGAAGTACAAAACGGTGCGAACCGGTACCTTTTCGGGATCGGTCCGGATCCGGATCGGCATACCAATTCCGGTCCGTCCGTCCACATCTTCTCATATATTAATCTATATATTAAGACTAGTAATTTCAACAAATTCCTAAATGACAATTCCCCTTTTCACACCCTGGTCTTTGTCGGCCGGGTAACATACATCACTTGCCTCCCTTACACAAGCCCAACTATATGCTTTTATATGTCTCTCCATGCAAAAACCATGGGCTAAAACCATGGGTTAAAACCATGAGCCTAAACCATGGGCTAAAACCACAGGCTAAAACCATAGTTTTGTGCCCACGGTTTCTATATGTTTGCTTCCTACAAAATACTGAATATGAAAAGAAAATATACAAATTTTAATGCACTTAGTAGTGGCTTTAATGGTAAGCTAATTTGTCTCGTATCTTGGAGGTGCAAGGTTCAAGCCTTGTTTCCACCCTTATGTATGCACTTAAATGTTACTAGGCTTTAGTCTTATTTTTATATTTACAATTGAGCGCACATCACACGTGCACATGTTTAACTTTACATCTAGCTTTCCTTTTACAATTCTCATTTCAGTCCTATTTACAACATGCTAGCATATGTGTGTGGCCTTCACCCCTTTCACACGTGCACATTGCACCTTCTCGATTTCGTTCGTTGCACAATTTTCACACCGTTGTCGAAAATCTTCACGACATCCACCCCCACCAAACTGCACATCCTCCGGCATGTGCCAAGAAGGAAAAGAGTGATGTGGTGGGGCCAAAGGTTGTCAACCTTCGATTTTCTCCTTTCTTGTGCCTTTCCCACACTGTCTTTGTCCCTCCATTTTGAGCTTGTCCATTCCTTCTAGCCGAACCATCGTCGCCATCCGATCCACCATATCGTTCGCTTGCACTTCGCAATGCTATGACCGGTTGTCATGACCTCTTGAGCATAACCTTTCACAATTTGTGTATGTGCCACCTTCATCCCGTCTATCTCCTTGGTCAAGAAAATTTGATCCTTCATTCTTTCTTGTCCCTTGCTTACCTTCACAAGACCTCATTCGAATGTCGATGTTGACTACCCAACGTAGTTCCTTCAGGCTCATGCTCATCTCGAGGTCCCTAAGAGACCATATTGCATGCCTCTCTTTCATCCATTTGTTGTGGTAAACTCTAGCATTTGAGTTGACCATCATACCTTTGATCTTCATGCTAGTGGCCTCCCTCATGTTACAAGACATGATCACTTTCTGAGGTACACCTTTCAAATCCTCTTGGTTTGCTTGGCCGTCATTGTCCATTGTCACACTTTCTTTGGCCTCTTTGTTGTGCATATCTACTTTCATCGTTGTGCTTCGTTTGGACTCGTCATCGTTGTGCTTCTTCGCAGCGACCTTCCATCTCTTCGGTCTCATGTTGGCTCTCGGACACAATTGCCAAAGTCTCTCGAACAAGTGTGGAGGAATCCTCTCCATGGTCCTTGCTCGTTCTTGCCATCTTTGGGCCGATGTCATTGTCTGTGGCTATGTTCCCATCATGTGCATCAGCTCCGGCCTTCGCTTCCTCGTCGCCACCTTCCGTCTCTTGGGTCTCACGTTGATTCTCGGATGCGACTACCCAAGTCTCTAGAACAAGTGTCGAGGATTCCATACGCCTTTGATCGATCACCTTTGCCATGTTTTCCATAGCCACCTCCTTGATGTCGTTTACCTCCTTAATCATGTGGGCCTCACACTCTTTATCCTCCTTGATCATGCAAGCCCTATTAGGCTTGCTCCTTCACCACCCGACGTTTCGAACATGACGCGTGTTCTGAAACATTCTTCCTCCCTTGGACTAGCGTTTGCTGTCCTTGATTCATTGGTTTCATCCTTCTCTATTGTTTCTTTCCAAGGTGAGAAGATGATTTGTTTTGCATTTTCTCCTGTGGTATCGTCGTACCGAACTTGATCCTTCAAATCCACCACTTCCTTAATCTGCATTTGTGGAGAGGTCTCATCCGCCTCAGTTTTTGTCCCTTTTGAAGTTTCCCTTCAGCCTCAACTTGCACCTTTAATTTCTCGAATGCATCTCTCATAAAGACTTCTATGTCGAGCATCGTTGAACCTTCCCTCTTCGAGCTTGCTTCCTTCGGTGGTGGCATGTTGCTGCATCTTGTCCTCCTTCTATCATCCCTCATCGGCCGTGACATTGTCGACAAGATTCATATCCTCCTCTTGTTATGTCGTTGCCATCCCCTTTTCACTTCGGCCCAATTTTCAATGAGGCCGTTCACACCATCATCGTCCTCGAGTTGAACTCCAATGGCCATCCTTTTCTTCCGATCAATCGACTTGACGAACATTAAGACTTTATTCGCCCCCACCAATCCTTGTTCCCACTCCGAGAGTTGAGCGAACCGATACTCAAACTCAATGAATGCATGCATAGCACTCTGGTGGGTCTTCCTCGATGACACCCATTGGTCAAACTTGTATAGACCTCGTCCCTTCGGCTCTTCATGATCATATGCCTCTCGTAAAGCTTCTTCGAAGGACACCCACGAATCGTGAGCTTTTTGAAGCTCTTTCATGTATCTTTGTAGATTGGTTCGGCCACTACTCGACAAAAGTACTCCAGCCTCATTGCTTCATTCACACATCTTGAATCCATTTCGGCATTGTAGGTTTCTAGAAAATTTTGGACTTTGCCTCCGTCGAAACAGCCGACTCGCTCGACCATACTTTCGATGGCTTGTTGGGCCGCATCTCGTCTTTTCCCTTCTCTTGAAAAATCCATTATCAACTTTGACATTGCCTCCATGAGATATTCCTCGTCCATCTTCATCCTCCCCTGCCGCTCGTCACGTCGGGTTCACCAAAAGATGTCGCAAAGATGCACGTGCGTGTGTTGCTCGAACAGGACCACCGGGGTCTCTGACCAGGGAGGACGTTTACCAAGTTATCAAGAAACAATGTTACCCTTGACAAGATTAAAAGATTGATGATTATAAGAAGTACAATAAGAAGTATCAAAGATGAAAGAAGATGAACAATAGAAGTATAATTATAAGAAGAATTTTATATCGATGATGATGATGAAGATGGTGATTAACACCTATTGAGACCCCCCATACTCGAGCCCAACTAGAGGCTTTTATAGTTCTCTCCATGCTTGTGACATGCACAAAACCATGGGCTAGCCCATGGTTTTGTGCACATGGTTTTGCTTGTGACATGCACAAAACCATGGACTTAAAACCATGGTTTTGTGTACACGGTTTTGTCTGCTTGCTACCTATGGAATATTGAATATGAGAAGAAAATAAACAAAATTTAAAGCATGTAGTAGTAGCTTTAGTGGTATGATAATTGCCTCTTATCTTAGACGTGCAAGGTTCAAATCCTACTTGCAACCCTCAATATGTATTCAATGCCATCATGTCCTAGGTTTGTTTATTATTGTTTTCATTTTTACAAGTATTTGTGTAATGTGCATGTATCCTCAAATTTTCACTTTTTCTCGCATTAAACACACCACATCACGACAGCGCGTTTTATCATATCTGGATTCCGCACTACGCTCATGTCGTGGAGCCATTATATGGACTACTAAAGAAAAGAATGAAGTTCTAATGGCGAAGCGAGCATACAAACGTGATGCGAAGATTGAAGAAACTACTTCTTGAAACTCCAGCACTAAGAAAGGCCGACTATACTAAAGGGAAGCCGATTTATGTGACTGTAGATACAAGCCCAACCGGAATCAGGTGGGTCATCAATCAAGAAGGAGAAGATAATGCACGGTATGCCATCCGGTTCGGAGCAAAGGTCCTCAGCGAACGACAACGAGGATACGCCCAAGTCAAGCGGGAACTTTGGGGTATTGTGTCGGTAATGAAGACGGACAAAGACTACTTGATCAGGTCGGAAGTGATAATTGAGACAGATTGTCTCCCAGTCCTCAGGATGACCTCAGGATGTGCGACACCAGATCTAGCTATGCTAAGGTGGATCGCTTATATTAAATCTTTAAACCCAAAGATCCGCCACATTGCCGGAAAGAACAACACCATGGCTGACATACCGTTGACGGCAAGATTTGAGAATGAAGGTGACATGGTTTCGGAAGATGAAAATGTCACCCTCGACTTCTTCAAGATGGCTTGACTATCGGCGGAAGACAAGGGCACGCTAACCCTCCACGCCTTCAACGAGGACAAGTACAAAGGGGAGTGGTTCCTAATCGGCAGATTCCTAAGAACAATGACGACAGATGCTTCGTTGACGAAGGAGGAGGCCCTACGAATCCAGAAAAAAGCTTACCAATACTTCTTGAAGGGAGGATTCCTTTGGCGACACCCAAAAAGAAGGACAAGAATACCACGTCGAGTGGTGGTGAAGAAAGAAGAGCAAGTGACGCTAATGACTGAATTCCACGAGAGTGCCTAGGCAGGTCATAGAGGAACATGGGCGACGTTCGAGAAGTTGAAGGAGAAGTACTAGTGGCCAAGCATGTACAAAGATGTACTCCATTTCGTGTCCACATGCGAAACATGCCAAGTACATTCGAATATACGTCATCGTGATGAGCTACGACCGACATACCCGCTCACCATACACTTCAAATGGATGGTGGATCTGGTCTCAATGCGAATGGGAGTGACACAAATGAAGAAAACCTACCAATAATTCTTGAAGGGAGGATTCCTTTGGCGACACCCAAAAAGAAGGACAAGAATACCACGTCGAGTGGTGGTGAAGAAAGAAGAGAAAGTGACGCTAATGACTGAATTCCACGAGAGTGCCTGGGCAGGTCATAGAGGAACATGGGCGACGTTCGAGAAGTTGAAGGAGAAGTACTAGTGGCCAAGCATGTACAAAGATGTACTCCATTTCGTGTCCACATGCGAAACATGCCAAGTACATTCGAATATACGTCATCGTGATGAGGTACGACCGACATACCCGCTCACCATACACTTCAAATGGATGGTGGATCTGGTCTCAATGCCAATGGGAGTGACACAAATGAAGAAAACCTACCAATAATTCTTGAAGGGAGGATTCCTTTGGCGACACCAGAAAAGAAGGACAGGAATACCACATCGAGTGGTAGTGAAGAAAGAAGAGCAAGTGATGCTAATGACCAAATTCCACGAGAGTGCCTGGGCAGGTCATAGAGGAACATGGGCGACGTTCGAGAAGTTGAAGGAGAAGTACTAGTGGTCAAGCATGTACAAAGATGTACTCCATTTCGTGTCCACATGCGAAACATGCCAAGTACATTCGAATATACGTCATCGTGATGAGCTACGACCGACATACCCGCTCACCATACACTTCAAATGGATGGTGGATCTGGTCTCAATGCCAATGAGAGTGACACAAATGAAGTACTTAGCTCTGGCAAGAGAAGAATTGACAAATCAAGTGGAAGGACGGCCCTTGACAAATAAGACGACCTCGGTTGTTTGCAAATTTCTACTCGAAGAGGTTGTCTGCCGATACGGATGTGTGGGAAAGATAGTCGCCGACCGAGGGGAGTTGGATGCACACGAAGCAACGGAGCTTTTCGAATGACTAGGCGTGAAGCTCTCCCTCACAACTGCCTACAATCTAGAAGCGAATGGGAAGATCGAGAGAGGGCATGGACCTATCGTCAAAGCCATCGTACAAGCATGCAATGGTCGAGTCAGGAATTGGCCATCACTATTGCCCTATGCCTTGTGGGCTAACAGAACGACACACAGCTCGGTGATAGGGTATATTCCAACGGAGCTTATGTATGGACAAAAGCCGGTAATGCCCATTGAAAGGACGATCGCCTCGTGGGTAACAATACCATGGGAGAACGAGATGAGTCGAGAAGAGTTATTAGCAGCACAGATAAGGCAACTTGAAAGAAGACCTAAAGAACTAGAAAAAGTGCGAAAGATGATAGAGGCAGCCCGAGTAAAGAACAAAATTCGGTTCGACAAGACGCATCGACTGCGTCCCAAGAAGATCGAAGAAGGAGATTGGGTATTGGTCTACGACAGTAGCTTTGACAATCAACACAGTACAACAAGAAAGTTCGCAAGAAGATGGTTTGGACCATATGTGGTGACAAGTGCCAACGATAATGCCACATACCACCTTGCGGAGGTAGACGGATCAAGGTTGGTCGTACCCATTGCGGGGGAAAGAGTAAAGACAAGACGAGGATCCTGACCTCGATCACCTCGACGATGAAGATAATAGGACGGATGTGAATGAGGACGTGGAAGAATCTGATTGATCACCGTAACCGAAATCTCGCACTCTCTCTTCTTGGCATGTACCGGAGGACGTGCGGTTTGGTGGAGGTGGATGTCGTGAAGATTTTTGGCGATAATGTGAAACTTGTGAGGAACGTATGAAATCAAGTGTGGTTCTTCCCACGAAATATAAAACAATAATAGTGAAGATACTATTTTAAATAAGTTTAATATCTTGGTACAAAAAGATGGAGGTCTTGAAGAGCTTTTGAATGCACTTTGCTACATAACAAACGGTCAACTTAGTGTGAAGTTATGTGGTATGAAGTTGCGAAAAAAAAAAACGAACCTGTGAGATGTCCCACATAGATAGGACAAACAAGGATCCTACAATATATAAAGCAACTGACTTGAGTTAAGTTAATCAAATGAATGGGTGTGGCCTAGCTACTTGCAAAGGTTTTGGCCAACCAAAACCGGAGGCGGCGGTGTCGCGAAGATTCGCGCGTGCGTGTGCTACTCGAGCGACCACCGGGGTCTTGGACTGGGGAGGATGATCGCGGAATTATCGATGCTAGATGACGATCAATGTAAGATTAAATGAAAATGGTTTACTTGAGAAGAAGAAAAAATTGTACACTTGAGAAGTAGAAAATAATGAAGAAGATAAAGACAAATATAATTATATTGATGATAATGGTGTTGGTGATATCACATATTGAGCCCCCCTTACACAAGCCCAACTAGAGGCTTTTATAGGTCTTTCCATGCTCGTGACATGCACATAACCATGGGCTAAAACCATGGTTTTGTGCACACGGTTTTGCTTATGTCATGCACAAACCATGGATTTAAAACCATGGTTTTGTGCACATGGGTTTCTATGGTTGTTTCGTCTATAATTTGTATATGAAAAGGAAATACATAAAATCTACACTATATGATAGTTGTCCTAGTGGTAAGGCAATTATCTTGTATGTTAGAGGTGCAAGGTTCAATCCTTGCTTGCACCCCTCTATATGAACTCAAGTGCCACTAGGCCTTAGGAGGCTTATTTGCTAAGTGTATGTGCAATGTTGCACATCCTTGGTTTATTCATCTCACTCGGTTTCACACCGTAGCCGAAAATCGTCACGACATCCACCCCCACCAAACCCGCACATCCTCCAATATGTGCCGAGAAAGGTGAAGAGGTGAGATCTTTGGCAACGGTGATCAACCGAGTTCCTCGTCTGACTTTGTCTTCCACTTCGAGTATGCGCAATCTTTCCAACCAAACCACCGTAGCCACCCGATCCACCATATCCGGCGCTCACACCTTCTTCCCCGATCGGTTGTAGTAGATCTACCGAACGATGTCGTCGATACGACCGCTCTTCCTTCGTCCACCGCGTGTGTCCTTCGATTGGACTCCTGGCCACTCCTCACGCTCACCGTCTTCAACTGGGTATTGTAGATCGTTCGTGTCGATCTCCGATTAGGCTGGGTTTGCCCTTCTCCGGATCGGTCTCCACCGATCGCTTCTTGGCTTGGTTGGCCTTCGTCTGCATTCACATTTCCCCGAGTCGGGCTCGACCGATTGATTCTGGTTGGGTCGGCCCCCTTTTGGATCGGAATCGTCCGATCGATTTTCGCCGAATCAGGTTTCGGCCGGGTCGGCCCCGGTCGATCGGCTCCCATGTGGATCTTCCTTCGTTCGGGTCGGAATCCCAGCCGGATCGTCTTCCGGTTCAACCGGTTCTCGACTCTTCCTTCCTTCCCGCATGCAACCTCTCCATCGAACTCAACCGCAGCTTCATCCTTGGCCTCCACGTCAGCCATATCCTTCCCTCCGTGTATGCTCGCCTCGAGCCATATTGTCTCCTCTTCGCCACCTCCTTTATCTTCGGTCTTATGTCGACACACGGTCTCGACTGCCGAAGTCTCCGGAACCAGTGTGAAGGAATCCCTTCGTTCATTTACATTTACCTTGTCTTCTTCATCGCCCTTCCGGTCGTCCTCTTTTTTGTCCACACATTCTGTCTCTTCGGTCTCACGTTGGCGCACGTGCACAACCGCCGAAGTCTCTAGAATAGGTGTGGGGATATCCTTTCTTCCTCGATCTTCTTCCTCTTTGTGTTGGGCTTTTGTCTTCCCGTCACCACCTTCCGTCTCTCCGGTCTCACGTTGGCACATGGGTGCAACCGCCGAAGTCTCTGGAACAATCGTGGAGAAAGTCTTGACATGGCTATCCGTCTTCGAATCGTCCATAGCCACCTCCGACTCGATGTCGTTTGTCGTGGCTACCTCCTCAATCTCTTCAGACTCAAACACTTTTTCTCCCTCGATCATGCAAGCTTTTCTCATGCTTGCGCCGTCATCACCCGATGTTTCGTACACAATGCGTGTTCCGAAACATTTATCCTCCCTCGAAGTGGCGTTCGCCGTCCTCGAGTCATCGGCCTCCTCCTTCGCCGTCGTTTCTTTGTAAGACAAGAAGGTGACTTGTTTCACACCTTCTCTCTCGGTATCGTCATACCGAACGAGAGCCTTTGTATCGGCCACTTCATTAACCCGCATTTGTTGGGAGGTCTCTTCTTCCTCGATCACCATTCGCCTCGGTTTTGTCTCCCTTCTAAGCTTCATTTCTTTTGTTGGTGGTGCGTTGTTGCATCTCGTCCCTCTTCGATCATCCCTCATGGGCCGTCTTGTTGTCGTCGATATTCTCGCTTGCCCCTTATCGTGTAGTCGGCATACACTTTCCACTTTGCTCCAATCCTCGACGAGGCCATTTGCACCATCATCTTCTTCGAGTTTGAGACCGATCGCCATCCTTTCCATTCGATCGATTGACTTCACGAACATAAGGACCTTATCGACCCCCACCAATCTTTGTTCCCGCTCCGACAATTGAGAAAAATGATGCTCGAAGTCTACGAATGCTTGTGTCGCACCTTGGTGGGTCTTCGCTGATGTCACCCATTGGTCGAAGTTGCGTCGATCTTGTCCCTTTAGTCTCTCATAGTCATATTCCTCCAATAGAGCCTTCTCGAAAGTCGCCCACGAATCATGAGCTTCTAGAAGCTCTTCTACATCTTTGAAGATCGGTTGAGACACCACCCGACAAAAGTACTCTAGCCTCATAGCTTTGTCCACACCTCTTGAATCCATCTCCGCATTGTAGACTTTTAGGAAACTTTGGACTTCGGCACCGTTGAAATAGCTCATTCGTTCAACTACCTTGTCGACGGCTTGTTGGGCTTCATTTCTTCTTTTCCCTTCTCTCAGAAACTCCATCATCCTTCTTGACATTGCCTCCATGAGATATTCGCCATCCATCTTCGTCCTCCCCTGCTGCTCTTCACGTCGGGTTCACCAAATGATGTCGCGAAGATTCGCGCGTGCGTGTGCTACTCGAGCGACCACCGGGGTCTTGGACTGGGGAGGATGATCGCGGAATTATCGATGCTAGATGACGATCAATGTAAGATTAAATGAAAATGGTTTACTTGAGAAGAAGAAAAAATTGTACACTTGAGAAGTAGAAAATAATGAAGAAGATAAAGACAAATATAATTATATTGATGATAATGGTGTTGGTGATATCACATATTGAGCCCCCCTTACACAAGCCCAACTAGAGGCTTTTATAGGTCTTTCCATGCTCGTGACATGCACATAACCATGGGCTAAAACCATGGTTTTGTGCACACGGTTTTGCTTATGTCATGCACAAACCATGGATTTAAAACCATGGTTTTGTGCACATGGGTTTCTATGGTTGTTTCGTCTATAATTTGTATATGAAAAGGAAATACATAAAATCTACACTATATGATAGTTGTCCTAGTGGTAAGGCAATTATCTTGTATGTTAGAGGTGCAAGGTTCAATCCTTGCTTGCACCCCTCTATATGAACTCAAGTGCCACTAGGCCTTAGGAGGCTTATTTGCTAAGTGTATGTGCAATGTTGCACATCCTTGGTTTATTCATCTCACTCGGTTTCACACCGTAGCCGAAAATCGTCACGACAGCGGCCAGCGACCAGCGGCGGCAACCAGTGACTGGCAGGTGACGGAACCGGCTAGGGATGCGGACCAAACGGGTGCAAATCGGACGGATCGGTTGATCGCAGTGCATGGTGTCTTAAAGATATTTGGTGTAATTACAAGACCAAAAGCCTAATAGTATTTTGTGCTTTAAAAAGGGATATCTGTAACCAGTGACCGGCTCGGGATGCGACGATCGGCCGGTGATGGAACCGGCTAGGGATGCGAACCAAACGGGTGCAAATCGGACGGATCGGTTGATCGTAGTGCATGGTGTCTTAAAGATATTTGGTGTAATTACAAGACCAAAAGCCTAATAGTATTTTGTGCTTTAATAAGGGATGTATGTAACCAGTGATCGGTCGGTGACAGAACCGGCTAGGGATGCGGACCAAACAAGTGCAAATCGGACGGATCGGTTGATCGCAGTGCATGGTGTCTTAAAGATATTTGGTGTAATTACAAGACCAAAAGCCTAATAGTATTTTTTGCTTTAAAAAGGGATGTATGTAACCAGTGACCGGTCGGTGACGGAACCGGCTAGGGATGCGGACCAAACAAGTGCAAATCAGACGGATCGGTTGATCGCAGTGCATGGTGTCTTAAAGATATTTGGTGTAATTACAAGACCAAAAGCCTAATAGTATTTTGTGCTTTAAAAAGGGATGTATACAAGACTTGAACATTGCAGCTCCAAGTTGAGAGTCTATAGGCTTACCATTAAGCCAAATCATTTCTTTGAGTATATATTTTTTATCATATAGTTTTACATGTAATTCTCATACATGAGAACTTAGATGATGACATGACAAGCATGCATTTCATGCATTCCATGCATGTCTTGCACCCTCACATGCACCATATGCATGGGGGCATCTATAAAAGAGTGGAGGAATCAAGCAAGTGGGGACTAATGTAAAAAATTGGAATGTAAATTTTGGGGAAAATAATAAGAAAACTCGTTATCCTATTGATATATCTTGTCTCTCAAATCTAAAATCAAGCGTTCAATCTTTATCTTAATCTCTCTCTCTTTCAATCTATCTTAAATACTTTCTCACTAAAGCTAGTGCAAACTTCGAATCCTTCCGGTCCAGGACCCTAGTGGTTCCGCCTCACAATCTGCACCTAGTGATGGATCTTCACAACAGCGTCTTAGGGCGTGCGGGGCCCTTAGCTCCAACGATGAGATTAGCGGCACCGTGGAGGCGTTCTCATTCGACGACACCCTTGGAGAGATCAGGAAGGTTGTCGAAGAAGGCATGGGTGAAGACTAGGTGATTCCGGTCAGCTCCGTGGAAATGTACGAAGTCATTGCGGACTTTGGGGAGAAGGTCGGGTCGGATCGAACGGCACGCGTGGACACGAGGTACAAGACTATGGACCAGAAGGTGAGTCCAGTCGTGGCACCCTTGCCGGAGGCCAACGAGGAGCGGACGAAGGGGGTCGCGTCAGACCCAAGTTTGCGAAATCCGGCTGACATAGGGCACCAGTTCACCGACGAGACGCTACGGGAGCTCAAGATTAACGGGGGTGGCTTTCTACTGCTGGTGGAGGAGGACCGTTTCGGAGGATGCTTGGGAGGCACGGGAAGGCCTTCGCATTCTCACCGGAGGAGATCGGGTGCATGAACCCGACGATCGTGGAGCCGATGGTTATCTAAACAGTATTGCATGTGTCGTGGAACCTCAAGCCAATTCCAATACCCAGAGCTCACATCCCAAAGCTAATGGAGCTATTGAAGCAGAAGGTGGAGATGGGTATCCTGGAGCCCTCGAGTGCCCCGTATTCAAATCGGTGGTTTACGGTGCCAAAGAAGAACGGCACATTGCGCTTCATTCAAAACCTATAGTCGGTCAATAAAGTGACCATCGAAATGTGGGAATCGGGCCGACCATTGATTAGTTCGCGGAAGCCTTCGCTTGAAGGTCGATCTATTCGGTTGGCGATCTGTACTCAGGATACGACCAATTCCAACTAGCCCTAGAGAGTAGGGATATTAGGACAATGCGGACTCCCCTCGGCTTAGTGCGGATGTGTACCATGCCGCAAGGGGGGACCAACTCGGTGGCGCACATGGTGAACGCAATGAACAAGGTGTTGAGGGACTGCATCCTGGACATCACCAAGCCATTCTTTGACGATATTCTGATCAAGGGATGTCTGGTGGAAGATAAGGATGAATCGGTCGGGCCGGACGGATGCCGAAGGTTCGTGGCGAACCACATCGACGACTGCGAGAAGGTGCTATGGAGGCTTGAGAGTTCGCGACTCACCTTCTCCGGAGAGAAGTCGGCTTTCGGGCAATCCAAAATCTTGGGGGTTTGACACTTGTGCGGGCCTTACGGCCGGAAACCATCTTCGGCAAAGCTGGAGACCATCTCCGTGATGACGGAAGAATGCAAGTCGGTTGTAGAGGTCCGGAGGTTCCTAGGTGCGTGCGTGTTCTACCACATCTGGATTCCACATTACGCACACGTCACGGAATCGCTCTATGGGTTGCTGCAAAAGGGGCATAAGCTCGAATGGAACGAGGAGCACGCAGAGTTGGTCCGGAGGTTAAATGAGGCGCTAGCCGCAACACCGGCCCTCCAGAAAGTGGTTTATGGAAAGGGGGTCCCAGTTTATGTGACTATGGACCTGAGCCCCACCGAGATCGGATGGGTGGTCAATCAGGAGGATGAGAACAGTGCGAGGTTCCCCATCCAGTTCGGGGCGAAGGTATTGAGTGGCCGGCAGCGAGGATACACCCAAGTTAAACGCGAACTCTGGGGTATCGTTTCGGCAGTCAAGGCTAACAAAGACTATCTAATCGGGATGGAGGTAATAATCGAAACAGATTGCCTACGTATCCTAGGTATGGTTTCCAGATGCACGACTCCGAACCTAGCTATGCTCAGGTGGATCGCGTACATCAAGTCCGTGAATCCGGAGATACGGCACGTCTCCGGGAAAAACAACGCCATGGTCGATATGCTTTCGAGAGCGTGGTTCGACGACGAGGACGGCATGGTTTCCGAAGACGAAGAAGTCGGCATAGACTTCTTCGAGTCGGCTCGAATAGCGGCAAAGGAGGGGAGCACTCCGGCAATCAGTGAGTTCAACGAGAACGAGTATGACAGGGAGTAGCTCCGGATCGGCAGGTTCTTAAAAACGTTGTCACGAAAATACGACAAAGACACGTGAACTTGAGGCAGGACCCCTGGGCCTTCGACCAGAGGATATTAGATTCGTGCATTATGTATTAAGAATTAATGAAAATCAGAAATTTTGATATTTTTCATTACCGAAGGAAAAGAAAAATTACAACCAATCCCAAGATTGGGATTACAGAAGTTTAGGCTTTGTGAGATATGGCTTCAATAAGAAAATTAGGGTTTTCGGCTTCGATAAGAAAGTTTTGGGTTTTTGGCTTCGATAAAAAAATTTGGTTTTTCGGTTTCGATAAGAAAAAATTTAGGGTTTTTGGCTTCGATAAGAAAATTAGGGTTTTTTGCTTCTTTGAGAGATGGATTCAATAAGAGAATTAGGATTCTCCTCTTCCTTCGAGAGATGGATTCGATAAGATAATTAGGGTTTTTTTTTTGGCTTCCTTGAGAGATGGATTCAATAAGATAATTAGGATTCTCCTCTTCCCTCGAGAGATGGATTCGATAAGATAATTAGGATTCTCCTCTTCCCTTGAGAGATGGATTCCATAAGACAATTAGGGTTTTTTCCCCAAAAGATGGCTTCGATCCCCCTAAGGACCATTAGGATCTATGGATTATCGAGAGATAGCTTTTCTCCTCTCTTCTCGTACTTGCATGAACGAACTCCAGTTTCCATCTTGAGTTCAAATGCATGCATCCACATGACCTTTACTTTACATAAAGTTTGACTTTAATTGCATGCGTTAACATAACCTTTACTTTACTTTACTTTAGTTCGGTCGCATGATCCTATTATCCGTAAAGTTCAGCCCATGCATGATCTCTCTGTCTCGATCGTCGCCCGATTCAATCCGTCCGGTTGCATCCGGCCCATCCGATCCGTCCGGTCCGGTTCTGGTTCTGGTTCCGGTTCCGTCCGGCCCGATCGTCTTTAGATTCTCTCTTCTAACTCGTATCCCGACCGATGAGGCATAATGCATAGCGTCCACATGCCTTGCGTCTTCCTCTTCCAAAGTTCACTCGTAGTGGCTTCCGGGTCTCGCTCGAATGAATCATGTTGTCGTCCAAATAAACGACATTCTTGCGAATCGCGTCTTGCAAGTCAGTGCACTCCCTTAGCGAGTGCTCGAAGCTATCGCACCACAAACATCTATACGCTTCTTTTCCCTTGGGCCCGCGTCGACCTAATTTGGCCAGCGATACCGCTTCAAACTTATTGGAACCGGAACTGGACGGCAATGGAACCAGAATTGGAACCGAACCGGACGGATTGGATAGGGCAACAGTCGAGACGGATGCAACCGGACAGATTGGATCGGGCGACGGTCGAGACGAACGGATCATGCATGGGCCTAACTTTACGGATGATAGGATGTTAGGAAACAGATCCCTCCGGATGGGATAGGAGCACCCGGCAATGGAAGACCCAATGAGAACCGGATGTGGAGTACCCGGCAACGGAAGACCCGGTGAGAACCAGATGACGAGTGCCCGACAAGAGTCGGATGGTGAAGACCCGGTGAGAACCGGATGACGAGTGCCCGGCAAGAGCCGGATGATGAAGACCCGGTGAGAACCGGATGACGAGTGCCCGGCAAGAGCCGGATTGTGAAGGCCCGGTGAGAAGTGCTCACCGGATGAAGGGACATATTCGTAAATATGTTTCTGAGAGTCCATTGGGGCTATATTTGTAAATAGCCGAAAAGTCATATTAGTATAAATATGACTTAGGGCAAACTTAGCGGGTAGTAGTGGTCATTCTTGTTGGTGCAAGATTTGAGTGCAACCGTGTACAGAGAGAGAGAGAGAGAGAGAGTGAGAGACGAAGAGGACGTTGTCTTTGTTGTAACCGCCGCATGTAGCGAAGACAATGAACAAGAGGTCGTTGCCTCTGTGTTCATCTATTGTATATTGTAACATAGTGATAGTTTGCAATCTGTGGACTGCCGTGGTTTTTCCCGTGTTTGGGTTTTCCACGTAAACATCCTGTGTACTCTTCTCTTTATTGTGTCGTGCGTACATTACCCGTTTTTTCTATGTTTGATCCTAGACTCGGTTGTGGCCAAGCGTTGCTTTCGGAAGCATGTAGTCCTTTCATAGGATCATGCGACCGATCTAAAGTAAAGTAAAGTAAAGGTTATGTGAACACATGCAACTAAAGTCAAACTTTATGTAAAGTAAAGGTCATGTGGATGCATGCAATTGAACTCAAGATGGAAATTGGAGTTCCCTCATGCAAGTGCGAGAAGGGAGGAGAAAAGTTATCTCTCAATCATCCATAGATCCTAATGGTCCTTAGGCAATCGACGTCATCTTTTGGGGGAATAAACCCTAATTTTCTTATCGAAGCCATAAACCCTAATTTCCTTACGGAAGCCATATCTCTCAAAAACCCTAATTTTTCTTATCTAAGCTATCTCTCGATAATTCCTAAATTATTAGTTTTTTATCTAAGCCATATTTCAAAAACCTTAACCTATCAACCTCCATAAGCTAAAACTTTGGCAATCCCAAGCTTGGGATAGATTGTAATTTTTCTTTTCCTTTCTTAATGAAATTTGTCAAACTTTCTGATTTCTGTTAATTCTGTTGAGAATCAAGCTGAACTTGGTCTAGTGTGTGAACTCACCTTGAGAGTGAATAGACACTCCAACGGTCAAGAGTCACCATTATGTCACCACTTTGTATTCTAGCATTTAGTATGAGTCATAGAATCATATTCTATGACACATAACTTATGAGCTTTCACATTCCCCATGCTCCATGAGGCTTGTAGTTAATGAAGAGAGAGGGTGACTACATAAAGCACCCTCCTCCCACCTTGTATAATGTTAAGTCTTTCTCCTTTGTCAATATACTTTTACCTTGTGTATTTCTTGTCTCTCTCTCTCTCTCTCTCTCATACACTCACATAACTCATATCTCTTCCGCTTCACAAGAATCCATCTCTTGATTCTTTACATGGTATCAGAGCGATTTGGTAGCACGATCTAGCCCATTCGCCTCATCGTGATCGTGTGTTGTGCTCCACGCCGACGACCAAGAACCGGCTCATAGCTATTGTAGCTTCGCTACATAGCTCGCATTCGAAGAGAGAAGAAGAAGAAGAAGAATCGACATAATGAATACTCAAATGGGGAGCGCTCTCCCTACCGAGAAATTGGATCGAAACAACTTCGCATCTTGGGAGTACAAGATGCACCAATACCTTGTCGGACAAGGCTATTGGAGCTACATCAAAGGAACGCATGAAGACCGACCCGCCGAAGCGGCTCCTGTCATGATGACATACATTTTGGCCTTACAAGGATTCGAGCTCAAGACGTCTTGGTCTATATGTTAGACCTTTAACCATTGTACTAACATATATGATGTATAGTTATAATAAATGTATTATTAGTTCTTACAAGACATTTAGAGTATTCTAGAACATTCTAGGATATTCCATGATTATATTAAATATCATAAATATCTAAAATATTCTAGAACATTCCAGAATACTCCATAAGGACCTATAAATAGGTGTCTATTCATTCATCACAACTCATTCGGTTCAACACCAGTTTGTAGCCCCTTAGCCTACTCTTTGTAATCCTTGCTCTCTTATAATATAAACTCTCTTTCCATTTCTAGTGTTCTTTGTCTCTCTCTCTCTCCCTCTACCTTCTACTGTCATCTTATTTTTCTCTCCTATTCTCAAGTCACGACAGTTTGAACCGAATCTATCTCTTTTCTTCTTCTCCAACTTCTTCTTCTTATCTTAACCTTATTCAACCAAATCTAGCAATTTTCTATCGCAACTATGGAGTCCGTCAACAAGCAAGAATATATGCGTGTTCTCTCCGAGCTCGAAATGCAAACAACCAAATTCGTGGCACTAGAGCATGAAAATCAAAGATTGTTGGGAGACCTACAACAAGTAAGTGCTGAAAAAGTACAACAATATGAAGAATTATCTCAACGGGTGCATCAATTGGAGACTACTCTATTGCAACGACAAGCGGCGGAAGTTCAAACCTCGCCAAAGGAACCCAAGATTAGTCTACCGGCCAAGTTTGATGCTACAAGGTCTCAGTTTCGTGGATTTTTAAATCAAGTACGGCTTGTGATTAAATTGCATCCTAGCCGTTACCCAACTGATGTTGCTCGTGTGGGTCTAGTTGGTACCTTGTTAACGGGTACCGCATTAGCGTGGTTTGCACCACTCCTAGAGAAGCACTCACCATTATTAGAAGATTTTGAAGGGTTTATTAATGAGTTCCAAGCCAACTTTGGAGACACTGATAGTATGAGGACTGCAATAAACAAAATTCGGCGATTACGACAAGGAGATCGTCCTGCTTCCGCTTATGCTGCAGATTTTCGCCTTCTAGCATGTAATATTCCATGGGACGAGGCAGCATTAATGGACCAATTTCGTCAAGGTCTACGCAATGATGTGAAGGATTTACTTCTTACCTTCCATGATGATCCAAAATCTCTTACTAAAGCAGTAAGTCGGGCCGTGCGATGTGACAATCGCTTATTTGAGCGGCGTTTTGAGCGCCAACAAATGTTACGTTTTCGACCAACAGAAACATATGCTTCGGTGGTTGCAACTCCACCCCAAGTATCAAAGTCAAGTGTGGTGGAAGGCCCTACTCCAATGGAAATCGAGACAACATGACATCGAGGACCATTATCGGATGCTGAAAAGCAACGACGGCGAGTGAATCGTCTATGCCTCTATTGTGGTGGTCCAGGGCATATTGCTATGAATTGTCCACATAAACCACAACGACAAGTTAACCAAGTAAGTGCTCATGACAATCCCATCTCAATTTCTGCCCCGCCTTCTCGTAACCCAAGTAGGCCTGGTAGTCCCTGTCATAAAATTACATTTGATGTCTTGAGCCAATTAGATGATGTGTTAAACGAGTAAGTCTGGCCAAAATTGGAGCCATTTGGTTGGACAACCCTAGGCATGTAACGTCCATCCCTAGTTGTGGTTCCATTTCATCCGGTCAAGTTAGTCGAGTTTTCTCTGCACAAGTTGAGCTTAACACATCTAGGTGCCATCGAGTCCCAGCTTCTGCCCTCTTAGACTCTGGAGCCAACTCTTGTTTCATGGATCGTGAGTTTGCTGTAATGCATAATATTCAGTTGCATAAGCTCCCAAGCCCAGTGTCAGTCGGAGTCATTGATGGACGCCCCATAGCATCAGGTGATATAGTTGAAGAGTCTGAACCAATTCATGTAGTCCTAGGCAATTTGGCTAGTGTCATCTCATTCAACATCATTAGTAGTCCAGAGCACTCCCTAGTTCTTGGTCTTCCATGGTTTGAGCTACATAACCCAACTATTGATTGGAGAAAAAGAACCATCGAAGAAGTCACAATACATTCTGAGCCTCTTAAAACTCCAACAAAGGATATGACATTCCAAAAGATTTCGACAATCTCTATACATCAATTACGTGAGGAAGGACGAAAGGAAGACATGTTGGTGTTCGCAGTTTTAGCAACTCCCACATCGAGCTCACAAGAATCGGGGGTCCAACTACTAAAGAAATATATAGAATTCTCCGATGTTTTTGATAAGGTGAAGGCCAATAGACTACCAGAGCATCGACCATATGATTGCCCGATTGATTTGCAGCCCGGAAAAGAGCCTCCATGGGGGCCAATTTATAATCTTTCACCCACAGAGTTAGAGGTTCTTCGGGAATATATTGATGAGAACTTGGCGAATGGGTTTATCCAGCATTCAAGATCACCTGCCGGCGCACCCATATTTTTCGTTAAGAAGAAAGATGGTTTGCTTCGTCTGGTCGTGGATTATCGAGGATTGAATAAAGTAACTATTCGAAACCGATATGCTCTACCATTGATTTCGGGCCTTCTGGTACGCCTCAATGGAGCTAAGTATTTCACAAAGTTAGATCTTCGAGGTGCTTACAATCTTGTTCGAATTCGTCCTAGGGATGAATGGAAGACTGCTTTTCGTACTCGCTATGGCCATTTTGAGTATACAGTGATGCCATTTGGTCTCACGAATGCACCAACAGTTTTCCACATATGGCGAATGACATTTTTCGAGATTTCCTTGATATTTTCGTCATAATTTACCTAGATAATATCTTGATCTACTCAAAAACTCAAGAGGATTATGATATACACATTCGACAAGCTTTGCAACGGTTGCGTGAATATGGTCTCTATGCAAAATTGGAGAAGTGTAGCTTTGACCAGCGTCAAGTGGAATTTTTGGGGTACATAGTCTCTTCACATGGCATCTCTATGGATCCAGCAAAGGTTCAAACAGTGTTGGATTGGCAAACACCACAGTCTGTGCGAGATGTACAATGTTTTTTAGGGTTCACAAACTTTTATCGCAAGTTCATCAAAGACTATTCAAAGATCGTATTGCCCCTCACTCAACTGACACAGAAGAATCAACCATTTGTGTGGAGTATAAATGCAAACTCTGCATTTGAAGGATTAAAGCAAGCATTTACATTCGCACCAATTTTGATGCATGTTGATCCATTTGTTGAGATTTGACGCTATCAAATCTTTCGCCTCCCGGCCACAACCGGGCCAACACGGATCAATGCAGCAGAAAATAGGAAATACAGAGAAAGACACGAGAGACGAATACACAGGGTATAACGTGGAAAACCCTAAACGGGAAAAACCACGGGAGTGCACAACTCCAACTATCACTATGAACAGGGATGTACAATGGTGAAGCTTCAAGGCAACGACCTTGAGCTCACTGTCTTCGCCACAGGCGGCGGCAATACACAGAGGCGTCGACCTCTTCCTCTCTCTCTCTCTCTCTCTCTCTCTCTCTCTCTCTCGGCTGCTCACACTTCGCTCTCTCGGCTGAAAACATAAAATGAGCAACAACCAAAACTGTTTGCCCTAAGTCATATTTATACATATATGACTTTCGGGCTATTTACAAATATAGCCTCAAGGGCCCTTGGCAAACATATTCACAGATATGTCCCCGTATCCGGATCTCTCTCCGGGTACATACGTCATCCGGCTCCGTAACCGGGGTCTTCAGCATCCGGCTCCGTAACCGGGGTCTTCATCATCCGGCTCCGTAACCGGGGTCTTCATCATCCGGATCCGTAGCCGGGTACTCTTCATCCGGCTTCATGCCGGGTACTCTTCATCATACGGTTCGGTAACAGCCTCCGGGCTTGCCGTCATTCATCTCCGGACATCCCATCCGGAGGGACCGAAATCCCAACAAACTCCCCCTTCACTTCGGCATGGGATGTCTCTCCAATCCGATCCTCTTCCGGCATGCTTCCAGCTTGTCGGGTGTGAGCACTTTGGTCAGCATATCTGAGCCGTTCTCGTCCGTGTGGATCTTCGCCAGCACGAACTCCTTGTCTTCTATCCTTTCCCGGATCCAGTGGTATCTACGCTGGATGTGCTTCGTCCGGGAGTGATAGGCCGCGTTCTTCGCAAGGTGGATTGCACTCTGACTGTCGCAGTAGAGTCGGTACTCCTCCTGTTGGATACCGAGCTCTCTAATGAAGTCCTTCATCCATATTATTTCCTTGCCGGCTTCAACAGCCGCCATGTACTCCGCCTCCGTGGTTGACAACGCAACCGTCTTCTGCAGCCTCGACTGCCATGAAACAGCTCCCCCTGCATACGTCATCACATACCCTGATGTGGACCGGCTGGTATCTGCATCAGCCGACATATCCGAATCGGTGAAGCCGTCGAGTTCGGGCTTGCCGGAGCCGAATCGGAGGCACATGTTTGCCGTGCCCTTCAGGTATCGGAGTATCCATTTGGCCGCGTTCCAATGCTCTTTGCCGGGATTGCTCATGTACCGGCTCACCACTCCGACTGCATATCCTATGTCCGGTCTCGTACACACCATGGCATACATCAAGCTCCCGACGGCTGAGGCATACGGCACTTTCATCATATCCTCCTTTTCAGCCTTTGTCTTGGGACTTTGCTTGCTGGACAGCTTGCAGTTTGCCGGTAGGGTTGATCCGACCGGTCTTGCTTCCGACATGTTGAACCGTTGAAGCACCTTTGTCACGTACTTCTCTTGTGACAGCCACAACTGCTTCTTGCTCCGGTCCCGGATGATGTGCATCCCTAGTATTTGTCTCGCCGGACCCAAGTCCTTCATTGAGAAGGTTCGGTGAAGAGCCTTCTTCAGCATCCGTATCTTGACCTGGTCTCGTCCGACGATCAACATGTCGTCCACGTACAGGAGGAGTATTAGAAAGTCTCCTCCTTCGAACTTCTTCACAAACACGCAGTGGTCAGACTGCGTTTTGAGGTACCCTTCGTCGGTCATGAAGGAGTCGAACTTCCGGTACCATTGCCGGGGAGCCTGCTTCAGTCCGTAAAGGCTCTTCTTCAACCGGCATACCAGGTGCTCCTTCCCTTTCTTCTCGAATCCTTCCGGTTGCTGCATGTAGATCTCTTCTTCGAGGTCACCGTGAAGGAATGCCGTCTTCACGTCCATCTGTTCTACCTCAAGGTCCATGCTTGCCGCTATGCTCAGCACCGTCCGGATGGAGGTCATCTTCACTACCGGGGCAAATATCTCGTCGAAGTCGACGCCCTTCTTCTGCTGAAACCCCTTCACCACGATCCGGGCTTTGTATCTCGGGGGGTTTCCGGCATCTCCCGGTTTCAGCTTGAACACCCACTTGTTTCGAAGTGCCCGCTTTCCTTTCGGCAACTCCACAAGTTCATATGTGTGGTTCTCATGCAGGGAATCCATCTCGTCCTGCATGGCACTCAACCACCTGCGGCTCTGGGTGTCGTGCTTTGCTTCTTCAAAGCTCTCCGGCTCCCCTTCGTCGGTTAGCAGCACGTGCTCTGGTTCCGGAAATCTCCGGGGGGCCCTTCTCTCTCTTAGAGGATATCTCCGTTCCAGAGCTTCGGTAACCGGTTCTTCCGATTCTTCTTCATCCGAATCCATTTCGGGATCGGGGCCGGTTCCGGTATCATTTTCATCTTCTTCGGCCGGTTCTGTTTCTTCACCGTCTTCGGCCGGATCCTCGAGTGCTAACCGGTCCCTTGCCGGTCGGGACTGCTCCTCGTAGAGTTGATCCTCACCGGTCGACTTTGAGCTCTTCATCTTCTTCTCCGACTCCCAGTCGGCGAGTGTCTCGTCCTCCATGAAGATGATGTCTCGACTCCTGAATATCTTCTTGTCGACCGGGTCCCATACTCGGTAGCCGAACTCGTCGTCGCCGTAACCGAGGAATATGCATGGCCGGGTCTTTGGATCTAACTTTCCTCTCCGGTCCTTTGCCACATGCACGTATGCGAGACACCCGAACACCTTCAGATGCCGGTAGGACACTTCCTTACCGGTCCACACTCTCTGCGGCGTGTCTCCGTCCAAAGGTACTGAGGGTGATCTGTTTATCACATATGTCGCCGTCGACATTGCCTCAGCCCAAAATCCCTTGGGTAATTTCGCATGCGCCAGCATACTCCGGACCCTCTCCATTATGGTCCGGTTCATCCTCTCGGCCAGCCCGTTCAGTTCCGGCGTCTTCGGCACGGTAAACTCGAGCCGGATTCCCTTCGAGCGGCAGTACTCCTGGAACTGCCCCCGGTATTCCCCTCCGTTATCCGCTCGTATCGCTTTCAGCTTCTTGCCGGATTCCCTTTCCACTCTCGCGTGGAGATCTTTGAAGACGGACAATACTTGGTCCTTTGTCTTCAACGGGGCCGTCCACAGCTTCCGGCTGTGATCATCAATGAATGTTACGAAGTACTGGGCTCCGCCATGTGACTTCGTTTCTACCTGACACACATCGGTGTGCACCAACTCCAATGGTGCGCTACGTCTCGTCGGTGGCCTTGAGTGGAAGGAGGTCCGGTTTTGCTTACCGGCCAGACAGTCGGTGCACTTCTCCAGGTGCACATGCTTCACTGGAATAAGGTTGTCTTCTGCAAGCCTCTTCATCCCCTTCTCACTCATGTGGCACAGTCTTTTGTGCCACAGCTCACCGGCAGTGTCGGCTGCCACATTCAGCTCTTCCAGACATAACCGGGCATTCATCAGGTACAGTGTGTTGACCTTCCGGGCCCGAGCCACTATCAGGCTCCCCTTGCTGAACTTCATGACACCGTTCCGGATGCTACCCGTGTAGCCTTCATCATCTAGCCTCCCGGCCGAGATCAGGTTCAATCGGACCTCCGGAACGTGTCGCACATCCTTCAGCAGCATCTTGCATCCGGTTGATGTCATCAGCCACACGTCTCCTATGCCGGCAATCCGGCATGTGCCTTCATTTCCCATCCGGACACAGCCGTGCTCACCGGCTGTGTAGGATGAGAAGTATTTCTTCTCCGGGGTCAGGTGGAACGACGCTCCGGAATCGACCACCCAGGTCATCTCTACACCGGCAAGGTTCAGCTCCCTCTCTTCGGTAATAAGCATTATCTCTTCTTCACTTGCCGCGAGTGCCGTCGTTCCTTTCCGATCCTGCCCTCGCCGATCCGGACCTCTCCGGTCCGTGGCTCCCCGGTATGCACCGTTTCTCTCCGGTGACTTCTTCGAATCGGTGTCGTCGGCTCCGTTGTCCTTTCGGTAATGCCGACAATTCTTCCGGAAGTGCCCCGGCTTCCCACAGTGGAAGCATGTGGGCCTTCCTCTTGACTGCGACCGGGTCCCCGACTTCTCCCGTCTTTGCGGACTCCGGTTCCATTGTCTTCCCCGATCCGATTCGGTAAGCAGCGCCTTCGAGTCGGAGGCCGGTTCTTTATCTCTCCGACGCGCTTCTTCGTTCAAAATACTCGTCTTTACCGTTTGTAAGGACAAGTTGTCTTCCGTGCAGGAGGTGCTGAGAGTCACCACCAAGTTCTCCCAGCTGTCCGGCAATGTACACATCAGGATGATGGCTTGCATTGCATCCTCCAACGGGAACTTGATCGCCGCAAGCTGGTTCACGAATCCCATGAACGTGCTTACGTGTTCCACCATACTCTCGCCGTCCCGGTACTTGAGGTTCACAATCTTTCTCATCAGGGAGGTCCGGTTCAACGCATTCTTCCTCTCGTAGAGGCCCGACAGCTTCCTCCACATCTCATATGCGTTGGTGTCGTTCGCCACGTGTTGTAGAACGCTCACGTCGACGTATTGCCGAATGGTTGCAACGGCTTTCCGGTTCAGAAGCCTCCACTCCGTCTCAAGTACCCCCTTGGGTATTTCCGACCTGTCGATCGGTTCATACAGGTCCCGAACAATGAGCAGATCCTCCATCTTTATCTTCCAGTCGGCGTAGTTCTGCGCGTTCAGCACCATCATGCCCGGAGGCCCACTACCGCCGCCTTCCATTTTCTGTGTTACCGTCGCTCTGATACCAGATTGTTGAGATTTGACGCTATCAAATCTTTCGCCTCCCGGCCACAACCGGGCCAACACGGATCAATGCAGCAGAAAATAGGAAATACAGAGAAAGACACGAGAGACGAATACACAGGGTATAACGTGGAAAACCCTAAACGGGAAAAACCACGGGAGTGCACAACTCCAACTATCACTATGAACAGGGATGTACAATGGTGAAGCTTCAAGGCAACGACCTTGAGCTCACTGTCTTCGCCACAGGCGGCGGCAATACACAGAGGCGTCGACCTCTTCCTCTCTCTCTCTCTCTCTCTCTCTCTCTCTCTCTCTCGGCTGCTCACACTTCGCTCTCTCGGCTGAAAACATAAAATGAGCAACAACCAAAACTGTTTGCCCTAAGTCATATTTATACATATATGACTTTCGGGCTATTTACAAATATAGCCTCAAGGGCCCTTGGCAAACATATTCACAGATATGTCCCCGTATCCGGATCTCTCTCCGGGTACATACGTCATCCGGCTCCGTAACCGGGGTCTTCAGCATCCGGCTCCGTAACCGGGGTCTTCATCATCCGGCTCCGTAACCGGGGTCTTCATCATCCGGATCCGTAGCCGGGTACTCTTCATCCGGCTTCATGCCGGGTACTCTTCATCATACGGTTCGGTAACAGCCTCCGGGCTTGCCGTCATTCATCTCCGGACATCCCATCCGGAGGGACCGAAATCCCAACACCATTGAAGTGCTTTATACTGGAAGCTGATGCATCTGACTTCGCACTAGGAAGCGTATTATCCCAGATTAGCAATGATGGCCAACTGCACCCTATGGCTTTTCATTCACGGAAATTCGAAGCTGCAGAAATCAACTATGAGATTCACGACAAAGAGCTTCTTGCCATTGTGGATTCTTTTCAACAATGGCGTCATTTTTTGGAGGGTTCGTCTCAACAAATCATTGTCTATAATGATCACAAAAATCTAACGTACTTCCAAAGTGCTCGAGTCTTGAGTCATCGACAAGCTCGTTGGGCGCAGTTTTTAACTCGTTTTGATTTCGTAATTCTATATCGCCCTGGGACGCAACAAGGCAAAGTAGATGCTTTATCTCGGCATTCATATATGGAACTTCAACCAAGAGAGGCCGCATTTGAAAGTCAGAAGCAAATCCTCTTGGGTCCTGACCGTCTACGACTAATGGCTTTTCATGCTATAGACACACCCGAGGATTCAAGTCTTCTAGACTCCATTCGGGAGCATATTGAGACTGATGAATTCGCCCAAGATATTCTGAGCCATATTATCCCAGATCGTGCTTCTTGTTCACAATCTCAAAATCCTCATCAAGACTACAACCAGTTCAATTGGCATGATGGTTTACTTTTTCGACAAAATCTCTTATATGTGCCTGATGGTCCTTCTCGACTCCAAGTCTTGCAACAATGTCATGATACACCAATGGCTGGACATTTTGGCATCCACAAGACTTTGGCGTTAATTTCTCGAAGGTATTGGTGGCCACGACTTCGCCATTTTGTTACGGATTATGTTCGTAGTTGTGATACATGTTGCCGATCCAAAAAACCTTGACATCATCCATATGGCTTATTACAGCCAATGCCTATTCCTGAGAGTCCATGGAAATCTATTTCATTGGACTTCATTACGGATCTACCACCTTCCAAGGGTTTTGATTCTATTCTCACGGTAGTAGATCGTTTTACCAAGATGGCACATTTTCTTCCCTGCACAAAGGCCATTACGAGCCAAGAGACAGCCGAGTTACTCATGCGAGAGGTGTTTCGACATCATGGTCTTCCTGATGATATTATCAGTGATCGGGGTCCCTAGTTCATCTCAAAATTTTGGCGGCACATGTTCAAACTCTTACATACTTCTTGCAAACTCTTTTCCGGCTACGATCCAGAAACTAACGGACAGAGTGAGCGCACCAACCAAACAGTAGAACAATATCTTCGTTGTTTTGTCAACTATCAACAAGATGATTGGGTTGATCTATTACATTTGGCGGAATTTGCTTACAACAACTCAGAACATTCTTCTACTGGATATTCCCCATTTTTTGCAAACATTGGGTACCATCCTCGTTGGACTATGCTTGAACATCCCGAACTCCCAACAAACCCGGCTACTGAAGATCGGCTCACCCGACTCCAAGAAGTTCAAGATATCCTTTTGCACCATTTATGTGATGCTCAAAACACTCAAAAGAAGGTTTCTGACCGTCATCGACGTGATTCATCGACTACGTTTCAAGTGGGGGATCGAGTATGGCTTTTACAAGGTCGCATTAAAACAACCCGACCTTGCTGCAAATTGGATTATCAACGTTTTGGCCCATATGTGATATCTAGTAAGATCAATGATGTGGCATTTCGCCTTGATCTTCCCCCTCATATGCATCTTCACCCGGTCTTCCATGTTTCACTTTTGGAGTCGTACACAACCAGCTCTATTCCAGGCCGTCTTACATCTCCCCCACCTCCAATCGAAATTTCGGATGGCTCCGAATATGAAGTTGCTGCCATTCTCGACTCCAAGATCGTTCGCAACAAATTGTATTATTTGGTTGACTGGTTAGGTTATACACCTAATGATCGAACATGGGAACCTCTTGAGAATCTTGCTAATGCCTCCGAAATGGTTGCTGCATTTCACAACAAATATCCTCATAAGCCAAGTCTGAAATCTTGTCTTCCGACTCATGGAGCTTGTCGTCGAAAAGGGGGGATAATGTCATGACGACATACATTTTGGCCTTACAGGGATTCGAGCTCAAGACGTCTTGGTCTATATGTATTATTAGTTATTACAAGACATTTAGAGTATTCTAGAACATTCAAGAGTATTCTAGAACATTCTAGGATATTCCATGTTTATATTAAATATCATAAATATCTAAAATATTCTAGAACATTCCAGAATACTCCATAAGGACCTATAAATAGGTGTCTATTCATTCATCACAACTCATTCGGTTCAACACCAGTTTGTAGCCCCTTAGCCTACTCTTTGTAATCCTTGCTCTCTTATAATATAAACTCTCTTTCCATTTCTAGTGTTCTTTCTCTCTCTCTCTCCCTCTACCTTCTACTGTCATCTTATTTTTCTCTCTCCTATTCTCAAGTCACGACAGCTCCCGGATACGCGACATGGGAGCAAGCCGCAAGCCACGTGATGTATTGTTTGGCGACATGTGTTCACGACCACATGCTCGATTACATTCGAGAAGCCAAGACGCCGAAGGAAGCGTGGGAAAATCTACGAAAGATTTTCGCCGCCAACACGACCGCGAGGAAGCTTCAACTCCGCCAAGAGTTGAACAACATTCAACAAAGGGATATGTCCATCACAACATACACCTTGAAGATCAAGGAGCTTTGCGACTCGCGTGGCTCAATAAGCGTAAGTATAGATGATGATGACATGGTGCAAATATGCCTCGGCGGCCTCGCACCACGGTTCGGCGCGATGTGAACCGCCGTTCTAGCACGGGAGAAATCTCCCTCCTTCTTCGAGCTCCAATCAATGCTATTGGTCGAAGAAAACCACGTGCGTACAAGGAGCAATGAGTCGGAAGGCCACATGCTCTACACGCACTCCAATGGAGGAAGAGGACATGGACGAGCAAGAGGCCGATTCGGCCAAGGACAAGGCGGACGAGGTCCGACCTACGACAACAACTCCCAATTTTGGCCACAAAACGGAGGACAACGAGGAACCTTCGCAAGAAGGGGGAGCTTCCACTCCGGCCCAAGCTGTCAAAACGCAACCGAATGCGGATATTGTGGAAAGCTCGGCCACCACGAAGAAGAGTGCCGAAAGAAGATGCGTGAATCGGCCTCCACAAGCCAACAACTCACGAATTACGCGCACAATTCCGACTACGAAGAGTATAGCGGAATGTACGGGCACAACCCCGACTACGAGGATCGTGGCGGAATGTACGCATACAACTCCGACCGTGGTGGAATGTTCATGATGAAACATAGAGCAAACTCTATGTCGGCCTCTACCTCAACTAGTGCCCTCAATCCGGAGGACGTATGGTTTGTTGACTCTGGGGCCTCAAACCATATGACATCCCACAAAGAATGGTTTCTCGAACTTTGAGAGCCGGAGCAACCCGGTTATGTCGAAACCGGAGATGACACTACGCACCCGATTCAGCACATCGGCAATGTTCCGTTCGGCGAAAGAGGTAAGCAAACATACATTAAAAATGTCTTGCATGTTCCCACCATCACAAAGAATTTGGTCTCGGTCGGCCAAATGGTTGAGCAAGGGATGCAAGTACGATTCGACCAAGAAGGGTGCTTCATTGAAAAAGAAGGCCGAATCATCGCACGCGGAAGAAGAGAGGGCCGGATGTTCATTCTCGATTCGCACGAGATGAAATCCGCCATGTTCGCGAAAAGCACGAAAGCTGACTCCGACATAGAGCTATGGCATAAGCGAATCGGCCACATCAATCTCAACAAACTCAAAGCAATGAAATCGAAAGGAGTCATTATCGGACTCCCGACATTCAAAGAGAAGGAGATTGAAGGTGTATGCGAAGCGAGCCAATTCGGCAAGCAACACCGACACCCATTCCCGAAGGAGCGGATTTGAGCAAAGGCGTACTCGACGTAATTCATTCCGATGTATGGGGTTCAGCCCAAATGGTGACATTCGGCGGATGCCGATATTACGTGCTCTTCATCGACGACTTTTCTAGGCACACTTGGATCTATCTGATGCGGCAAAAGAGCAAAGTGTTCGGACACTTCCAAAAGTTCAAGAATGAAGTCGAGAAAGCCACGGGCCGACATGTACGATGCCTTCGATCGGATGGCAGCAAGGAGTACTTCTTGGACGATTTCACGGCGTATCTCCGAAAGGAAGGAATTCGGCGAGAATTCACTTGCCAACACACTCTGTAACAAAACAGAGTAGCTAAGCGCAAAAATCGGCACATCCTCGAAGTAGCACGGGCCATGATGAACGAGAAGCATATGCCCAAGTCATATTGGGCCGAAGCTACAAATACGGCAGTCTACCTAATGAACCAGTGCACAACGTCCGGCGTGCACGAGGTCACTCCGCACGAAAAATACTTCGGAAGGAAGCCGGACTTATCGCATATCCGGATATTCGGCGCGATAGCATACGTGCACATCCCCGACGAGAAGCGTCAAAAGCTTGATCCAAAGTCGGAGAAATGTATCCTCGTAGGATACTCACTTGAACAAAAGGGGTACAAGTGCTACAACCCCTCAACTCAAAAATCTCGAGTAAGTCGAGACGTCGTTTTTGACGAGTCCGCATCCTGGTACGCACCAGAGACAACTTCGCCTCCGCTCGACCCGGAATTTGCCGAACAAGAGATCGAGGATGAAGATCGCCCTACGTGCATGATCGAAGAAAGTCCGATCACGACCCGACTGAGCGGACCACAAGAGCCTTTGAGCCATCAAAGCACATCACGGCCTAGCCCGAAGATGGACAAAGGCAAGGCGAAAATGGCGGAATATGAAGGCGATCGCCTCGACGATGATGAATCGACTCACTCACTCGATAGTGAGTTCGGCGGCTTCGATGTACCAATCGGAACTAAGAAAGCCCTCATCTCTGCAAATGAAAAGCTCCGCCGATCCACTCGTGAAAAGAACCTCGTAAGCCGATTCGGCTACAACGAGTATATGGCGTACCATTACGCCTTTATTATGAAGGTAGCGACAGTACGAGAGCCGGAAACCTTTTCGGAAGCCGCGAAGGACCCGCGATAGATCGAAGCAATGAACGAAGAGATGCAGGCACTACGGAAGAACGAGACATGGGATCTCGTTCCCACCTCACCACACAAAAAGGTGATCGGATGCAGATGGATCTACAAGGTGAAGTATAACGTTGATGGCTCCGTAAACCGCTACAAAGCTCAACTCGTAGCGAAAGGATACGCTCAGACGCATGGCGTCGACTACGAAGAGACCTTTGCCCCGGTGGCAAAGATGACAAGGGTGCGGACCGTAATTGCGCTTGCCGCGGCGAAAGGGTGGCACCTCCATCAAATGGATGTCAAGAACGCCTTTCTACAAGGCGAATTAGAAGAGGAGGTGTACATCATACAACCACCCGTCTTCAACTCGAGCACCCATCCGAAAGTTGTTTGCCGACTCAAGAAGCCTCTCTACGGCCTCAAGCAAGCACTGCGTGCTTGGCATTCGAAGATAACGCAATATCTTCATCAAATCGGCTTCCGTATGTCAAAATCGAACAACTCCCTCTACATACGAAGCGATTCTGCAAGTCCGATCGTCATCATTTTATATGTGGATGACCTAGTCATTGGAGGTGAGCATCTAGTCGAAATCAATAAAGTCAAATCCCTCCTTTCTGACAAGTTCGAGATGACGGACATGAAGGAGCTCCACTACTTCCTCGGCATCGAGGTAATTCGGACTCCAGCCGGAATCATGATCTCTCAACAGCACTACATCCTCTACTTGTTATACAAGTTCGGGATGGCTGAGTGCAAATCCGCGGCAACCCCGCTCAATTGCAATCTCAAACTAGATGCGAACTCCGGCACCAAAGCGTGTGAGCCGACTCAGTATCGGCAACTCATCGGGAGTATAATCTACTTCACTATCACTCGACCCGATCTCAGTTATCCGGTTGGTCTCCTTAGCCAATTCATGCAAACACCGCGTGATACTCACTTGGATTGCGCTAAGCAAGTTCTACGATACGTGAGCGGCACAATGGATTGCGGCATCCTCTACAAGACCGTGATGCCAATACGACTCGAGGGGTACACAGACGCCAATTGGGCCGCCTACAAAGCCGATAGAAGATCAACCTCCGGATTTGTTTTCTCCCTCGGCAGCGGAGCAATATCCTGGAGTAGCAAGAAGCATCCCACCGTTGCTCTTTCGAGTACGGAGGCGGAATAAAGGGGCGCGGCCGTAGCTGCGTGTGAAGCCGTATGGCTCAAGAGGATTTTGAAGGATCTGGGCGTACCCATCAAGGATCCGACTTCCCTTTACTGCGACAACATGAGCAGTATCTATCTAGCTCGGAACCCGGTGTTCCACGCGCGGACAAAGCACATCGAAGTGCACTATCACTTCATCCGAGAGCGCGTTCTGGCTGGCGATGTCGACCTACAACACATTAGCACCAATCTTCAAACGTCCGACATCTTCATTAAAGCCTTAGGAGCCGACAAGCTATGGCAATTCATGACTGATCTCGGATTGACGATCCCTGACTTGCCAAGCTTGAGGGGGAGTACTAAAGACACTACGCAATAACGCGTGGATTCCGCAACCACGCAACAAAGCAGCGAAGAGCCGATCTACCGCGCAAAGCCACGAAGAAAGACGCAAGCTGAAGCACAGACTTCGCAACTACGCACGCAAGCCAAAGCACAGACTTCACACAACGCAAGCTAGAGCACGGATTCCTCAACTCCGCATAAAGCGAGCCGACGCGAGTCGAAGCGGATTTCGGATACCGTATGAAACCAACCCGACTTGAGCTTTAGGGGGCGTGTTGAGAATCAAGCTCAACTTGGTCTAGTGTGTGAACTCACCTTGAGAGTGAATAGACACTCCAACGGTCAAGAGTCACCATTATGTCACCACTTTGTATTCTAGCATTTAGTATGAGTCATAGAATCATATTCTATGACACATAACTTATGATCTTTCACATTCCCCATGCTCCATGAGGCTTGTAGTTAATGAAGAGAGAGGGTGACTACATAAAGCACCCTCCTCCCACCTTGTATAATGTTAATTCTTTCTCCTTTGTCAATATACTTTTACCTTGCGTATTTCTTGTCTCTCACTCTCTCTCTCTCTCTCTCTCTCTCTCTCTCATACACACACATAACTCATATCTCTTCCGCTTCACAAGAATCCATCTCTTGATTCTTTACAAATTCCTAAAAGTATAAATGCACGAATCTGATATCCTCTGGTTGGAGGCCCCGGGGTCCTACCTGAAGTTCACATATCCTCGTCGTATTTTCGTGACACCGCCATCTCCCGGTTTCAACTTGTATACCCATTTATTCCGAAGTGCCTTCATTACTCTCAGCAACTCCGTCAACTCATATGTATGGTTCTCATGCAGGGAATCCATCTCATCCTGCATGGCACTCAACCACTTGCGGTTTTGGGTGTCTTTCTTTGCTTCTTCGAAACTTTCCAGCTCCCCTTCATTGGGCAGCAACACATGCCCTGCATCCGGAAATCTTCGGGGGCTCTTCTCTCTCTGAGAAGATATCTTCTTCCTTGGTTCTCAGCTATCAGTTCCTCCGTTTGTTCTCCATCCGAATCTGATTCGGGGTCTTGTCCGATTCTGGTGTCCTGATCTTCTTCTTCGATCAGTTCGGCCTCTTGTCCAACTCTAGCCATTTCTTCGATGTTATCTGGCTTCCGACCGGATGAGTCCCGTCAGTTGATCCGGAGTCTGCTATCTTCTTCTTCGATTCCCAGTTGGCAATACTCTTGTCTTCCATGAAGACTATGTCTGGACTCCGAAACACCTTCTTCTCGACCAAATCCCCCACTCGGTATCCAAACTCATCATCATTGTATCCAAGGAATATGCATGATCGGGACTTCGGGTTCAGTTTCGCTCTCTTGTCCTTTGCTACATGCACGTAGGCGAGACAACCGAACACCTTCAAATGCCAGTAAGACACGTCTTTACCGGCCCATACCTTTTGCGGTGAGTCTCCTTCCAAGGGTGTTGAGGGTGATCTGTTTATCACTTAGGTCATTGTCATCAGCGCCTCAACCCAGAATGTCTTGGGTAACTTTGCATGTGCTAGCATACTCCGGACTCTCTCCATTACAATCCGGTTCATCCTCTTGGACAATCCATTTAGTTCCAGTGTCTTCGGCACAGTAAATTCGAGCCGGATTCCCTTCGACTGGCAGTACTCCACGAACTGCCCCCGGTATTCTCCTCCGTTTTCCGCTCGAACCGCCTTCAGCTTCCAGCCGGTTTCCCTTTCCAGTCTCGCGTGGAAGTCCTTGAAGACGGACAATACCTGATCCTTCGTCTTCAGCGGTGAGATCCACAGTTTCCGACTGTGGTTGTCTATGAACATCACGAAGTACTACGATCCGGCATGTGACTTCGTGTCCACTTGACATACATCGGTATGCACAAGTTCCAACGGTGCATTCCGTCTCGACGGTGGTCTTGTCCGAAAAGAGGTTTGGTTTTGTTTGTTGGCCAAGCAATCGGTGCACCTCTCAAGATGCACGTCTTTCACCTCCGGAATGAGGTTGTCCTCGGCAAGCTTCCGCATCCCCATCTAGCTCATATGGCACAACCTCTTGTGCCACAGTTCTCCAACAGTGTCGGCTGCCACATTTGCTTCCCCTTGGCATAATCAAGCATGCATCACATAGAGTGTGTTGGTTTTCCATGCCCGAGCCACGATCAAGCTCCCCTTGCAAAACTTCATGACACCGTTCCGGATGCTACCCATGTAGCCTTCATCATCCAACCGACTGGCTGATATCAGGTTCAATCGAATCTCCGGAACATGTCAAACATCTCTCAACACAAGTCTGCATCCAGTTGACGTCACCAAACACACGTTTCCAATGCAGACGATTTGGCATGCTCCTTCATTTCCCATCTTCACACATTCTTTACATATCCGAGATCTCCGGCTCTCTAAGATGAGAAGCATTTCCAGTCAGGAGTTAGGTGAAACGACGCACCCGAATCAACCACCCAAACCGATTCATCGCCAACAATGTTTGCTTCATTTTGCTCACTAATGAGCTGCAACTCCTCTTCACTTGTCGCAATCGCCGAGGTGTTCTTGCTTTCCTAAATCCTTTTCGGTTGCACACCTTTGGCTCCCCCTTTTTCCTTTCGGAAATGTCGGCAGTTCTTTTGGAAGTGCCCTGGCTTCCCACAATAGAAGCACGTGAGCCTCCCTCTGGACTTCGACCTGATCCCCAACTTATCTCGATTCTGGGAACTTCGATTTCGGCCTCTTCCCCGAATTGTGTCACCTTCCGTGACTAAGGCCTTCCGGTTGGTATTGGACTCTCGGTCCTTCTGGCGAGCTTCTTCATTCAGCAAACTCGACTTCACCTACTCTAGGGATATGTGTTTCCCTTCGGGTCCCGCGTTGCCCAATGTGACAACCAGAGTTTCCCAACTATCTAGAAAGGATCCTAGCAAAAACAATGCTAATACCTCATTGGCCAGAGGTACTTCTAGAGAGGTGGTTTGGTTCATTAGTCCTTGGAATGCATTGATGTGCTCCGCCATGTTGGAGCCATCTTGATACCGAAGTCTCACGATTTTCCGAAATACTGAGACTCAATTCATGGCGTTCTTGTTTTCGAACATCACGCCAATCTTCTTCCAGAGGACATCGGCTTCTGTTTCTTCACCAAAATTGTTGTATAGACTCATGTTTATAAAACACCTTATATATGTGGTCGCCTTCAAATGCAACACTTCCCAAGTCACTGAATCAATCTTGTATGGTCTTTTATCTCCGAATTGCACCAACAGCCAGAGATCTTTGCACACGAGCATGTCTCTCATCTTCGACTTCCACACTAAGTAGTTAGAGTCGGTTAGCTTATGCCGCTAAACGATTCTTCCATCACTCTGATACCACTTGTTACGCTCGCGATCGGCCACAGCCGGTTACTGTTCGTATATTCGTGTGCAAGAAATAAAGCTCAGACAAAAAAACCGAAGAATAGAATAACTAAAACAGAGAACACACTGATTTTACCGTGGAAACCCAAACTGGGAAAAACCACGTGGAGTCCACTTGCTCCGAAAACAGATCACTATGATGATGAGGGGGGTACAACAAGAAACTCAGAGGAAACGACCTTGAGTTCTTCTTCGTCAACAGACGGTGATGGAGTTGAACTCACTCACACTCTCCCTCTCTCTCACTTTTTCATAGTTACAGGGACCACTACCCCGTTCTAACTCTCTCACAATAATGATACACCCATAATGATTGCCCTAGATGCTTATATACTAGTACAACTTTCGGACTATTTACAAGTATAGCCCACAGAGGCTTATTTTGACTATTTACAGATATAGTCTCCCGAGTTGGCTGTCTACACGATTTCAGTTTCTGCCTTGGCCGAGTTCCTCATCAACTCGGCTCTTCTCTCTTCCCATCCGGAGGGACCTGTTTCCCAACAATATTAATGTTTAGACATATAGAGCGTCCACAGGAGTCACAACTTGAGGGATGATCAATTCATTGCCAATGTAGGAAGGTATTTTGCTCAAGTGCATGATCAATTGTTAAAGATGAGGACAAGACTTAGGGTTGCAATTGGCTAGCTACAGTATATTTTGTGGGTTCGAATAAAGTCAATCCTATATGGCTCAAATATTTGGGGGTTGTAAACCTTTATATGAGTGTCTCTATAATAAAGTTCAGGTTCCTGAAAAGAAAATATTATGTTTGTAAGGAATGTTTTAGCAAGTGTGAAAAAGAAGGAGTCAGTCGATAGTTCTTGAGTAGTCCTGATAGAAATATACAATCATGTATTTTTGGGTGTACATTATCGCAAATTGTTAAGCCATTAAACACGCTACTGGAAAGACCATTCCCATGTTTAGACTTATTAACTACATATAAGTTAAAGGTTAAATTGCAAAATGTGGATTGATCCTTAAATCTTGTTTGGATGACTCTTGACTAAGAAGAATATGACTTAACATTTTGTAAATGCAGAATTTAGAAAGTTGCTTCCAAAAGTACATATCCGTTAGTAAAAACCACTCTACATAGTTTTCTTTATAGCCTTTTTATGCATCACTTCCCTAAAAGAGTTACCATGTTGCTTAACACACTAAGAATTTAATCGCTTTCATGTTCTCATCATTATGAATCATGATATTGATTGATCTAAATCAAGATCTTCTTCTCGTCTTTCAAAATAAAAATCATAACGAAGACATCATCATTACCACATTCAGATTGAAACTTAATTCCTCCTCAATGTTGCATGTTTGAATTTGAACATCATTTCACAATTTTCTAAGTCTTCTTATTTTGGCTCATATCCTTGTTTCTTCGCTCCTTGGTTCCCAACGCTTGCACCTAATCTATTTGCCTTTACTACCTAGAGCCCAAATTACCTCTAGATTTAATATGTCCTGCCTTGTTTGGCGTGGTACTTAGTATACCTTGTGTCATGATTTTTACATGGTTCATCCATCCAATTTTCTTAACCATATGGATCAGTTTACTCAATAATATTCACAATTCCCACATGTCAAGGGAAGAAAATTAGAGTTTGCGAAACCATTCAACAAGATAATGGACATAAGAAAACTAGAAAAAGGTGTAGTGTTTGGTGGGGAAGTAACAAAGGAAGAACACCATATGCAACTATGGATATTGTCAAAAAATATAACAAAAAAATAAGCATTCTAGTAGATACTTCTATAGCGAGAAATATTTTTTGAATTATCTCTACTAAATTTGGAGTTGGATTTTTTATTGTGGGGCACCGTCAACAAGGTCACCAATATTTACAACATAGATAACTACAACACAAAATGCCAACAATCTTACCCATTTTGAATACTTATTTCTCAAAATTGCGCCACTTCACGGAAAAATAAACATTGATGTCTCTTCTTATTGAACTTTTCGTTTGAGAAAATGCCTCTTCTTATTGAGTTTTTCGTTTGTTTCTCAGGTGTAGTGATCTTTTCATTTATGGTATATAATTATCCTCACCTAGAAAACTTGAGTAGATTGATAACTTTTAGAGGCTTAGATACGAGAACAAGACTTGCCAAAGGCTAGGATTTTTGAAAGAGATTTCGCTATTTTGAAATCTTCGCAATTGAGATTTGCCCATTTTTAAATCTTGGCCTTTTTTTATCTCATTAAATTCCTCAAATATTTCGTAGTACTGGTGAAGATAATGAACAGAGCACACATGAATGGCATGAGGAGGGTGATGAAGTACACAGTAAGATAATAATAACAATAAAGACAAGAGGAGCCCACAAAGATGTTACCCAACACTTCAAATGTATTTGGCCCACTCATCTTCAACAAATGAGCATTCTTGAACCCTTTTGGTAGTAGAGTTGTAACTTATGTGGGTAAAGTGTGGTCCCTCTAAATAGCCACATGGTTGTTCACACTACCCATGTGCTGAGTTGCTAACATTAATAGCCATTTCATTTGAAATTGGGAGTTTCTTCCACATAATCATTCCAATCATTTCTACAGGATGTTTTTCCGTCATGAGGCCTTTTCATCCCCTTTCGCCAATCACAATTCAATGAAATTTCCCCCCAACATATAATTTCCATTTGCTTGGCACAAACATTTGCCTTTGTGTGGAGGGGTTCATGTGGGTCGTTCTTCAATTTTTGTGATGGTACGATGTGATATATTGTCTCAATTCACAATGTTGCTCCATGAATATATCTCCAATTTTGGAGGGGAGGAATCTACAACAATTTCCATAGACAATTTGTGCCGTAAGTTAAAATCTTTTGTATCGAAATTTAAGCATATCAACATGATCAAAAGACATAGAGACAAAAGAACACAAATTCTTGAAATCAAAGCTTTCATTTTTGTGATGGTACAATGTGATATATTGTCTCAATTCACAATGTTGCTCCATGAATATATCTCCAATTTTGGAGGGGAGGAATCTACAACAATTTCCATAGACAATTTGTGCCGTAAGTTAAAATCTTTTGTATCGAAATTTAATCATATCAACATGATCAAAAGACATAGAGACAAAAGAACACAAATTCTTGAAATCAAAGCTTTCATTGCAATTTTAAATGTACCAACACTAATCTTGAAAAAGATTACAAGATAAAGAGTTCGAGAAATACAATAAGAAATTATACAAATTGATAAGGTGGAGAGAGAGAGAGAGAGAGAGAGAGAGAGATGTTTTTGTATGTGTGCTCTTTAGACGATCTTCAACCTCTGTTTGTCTTTGAGCTGGAAGTTGAGTTCACAATCTGGCGATGTTTAGGAACAATTGTGAAGAAGTCAATTTAATAATCAAGGAATGCCATCATATCCAATAATAGGCCACACTTTACCTATGACCCTCAGAAGTGAATTGAGATTGGAGTTTTCCTGATGATATGAATTTGCCACAACATAATGTTGTTAGTGTGGCTCATAAAAATGCAATGCTATCGATCTGATCTTATCAAAGAAAGAAGTTCCAATCTTGCCAACGGAAAAAACCCTCTTTCTCAATTCACAATTAGCATCCCTCAAAACATATCTTCAATAGAGCACATACCAATATACATGTATGTATAGATGCAAATATCTTCTCAACTTCACCATTATTTAACATCTGCCCATGATTCAAGCCTTCTTTAAGATATTAATTGGAACACATATACATATACATATACATATATATGATATAGATATGGATGACTTCGCCATTATTTAACATGTGTACCAATGATGGAGCCTTCATTAGGATATCCAATCTATCTACATATGTATATCATACATATATAGATAGCTTTAGATATATCTCCTGCACTTTTCACCATTTTGTATATATATGGTTCGTCCTAGATTTCAACATTGCTTAACAATGCCAATGACCTATCCTTCTTTACAAGCCCTATGGTTGAACCAACCTCAACGACCGTTCCAACACTCTCAAACTCATATGCATATCCCATATCCGGGAAAGACATTTGTTGAGATGACTCATCTTCCGAATGTAGGGGAGAATTGGGAGTTCTCCGGGGGCTCGAAGAAGGGGTCGGAGAAGCACTAGGTGTCACAAGGGGGGTACCGTATGGTGTGTGGACCAAAAGATTCAAGGGATACCCACGTCGCCGAGTCGATAGTATCCGAGACTTTAGAAAAGCATGTGGTGGTGAACATGGAGGCGGAGATTGCTTCACCATATCGCCCGCATAAAGCACATCCTCGATCCGTGATGCTATGTTGAATGCCAAACTTTCCAATACCCGAGAATAGCTCTCGAGTATCGCACGCCCAACATCCTATGAACACAAAGAAAGATATACCAAATATTAGATCACTTGTATGTGAGATTTAGCACCCAAATTTATTTAATTCATGATAACCAAAGAAAATTACCAGCCCCAAGTGTATCCTACCTTGTTGTGTTGAATCTTGTTGATATCGAGGAGTGTCTGGCGAAGGTTTGGGAACCTCTGCTTCAAGCACAACAAGAGGTTTTCGGCCCGACCTGCGAAATAATCCCTCCGATCTATGTCTAGCACAAAATCCTTCACAAGTCCCCAAGAACTTCTCATGTTTTGTTGTTTGTTCTCTCTCGACGGTTTTTGATGTCTCCGACGCCGCCAGACATGAATGGCTGCCTCAATCCGGTTTGCAATATCGACAGCTCTGTGCTCACTCGACAAATCGATCATATCCAATATAGCATCAGGATGGAACGATTCAGACGTCAAATAACGATAAATGTCCTCTCCCAAGCTGGCCTTCCCATTCTGTCCAATTTAAAAATTAAAAGAGGGCTGAGGGTTGAAAAGTTGTAAGGCAAATTTCGATTAGAGAGAATGATAGAATGGAACATCAAGTAGCAACATTCGGATTGAATATATCCATCAATTTCATAAAGGCAAAGTGTATTGATACATTAAGTTGTTTTCTCTTATGTTACAATTTTCAAAGGCAAAAAAAACTAATTATATCTTTGGGGCAATAGCCATCGCTTTATAAGTGTCGAAAATCAAATTAAAGGGACTGTGTACAAAGATAATCAATCGATAACTTTAAAAGACTACCTTTGGCAATGCATCAAAATATAACTCAGGGATTTCCATTTCCGAGAGGATTTGAGTATTGATTGCCACAGCAGCCTTAAGGATTTGGTTTATACACTCTCGTTGATGTTGCAATTGCTTTGTACAATCTTTCGATAACCCTTCATTTGGAACCTTAGGTATGGGTAACCACCATTTATCATCCCTCCGATGCGGAAGAGCCCTTTGTAGATTATGATTGTTTTCATCAGCCACCACAAGCCCCTGATCTACATACCAGAACTCAGTGCCATTGAATGTATCCAATGTTTCCTGGCACAAAAAACAAGTAGGGTTTAAATGATTGTGATCATTATACAGTGAGAAAACAAAAACAAAACCAATATTTTTACTGTTGCAAAGGTTGTCTATATACCAGCAGCATTCCATCTAATTTTCTCAATGCAGGAAGATTGACATGAATGTCAGACCTAGGCCTTGTAACCATCACCTGAAAATATATACAAGGGGATCAATGGAGATCAAATAGAAATATGATGCCCTACAAAAGAAAATAACTTCAAGTAATTGACTATGCCTATCATAGAGAGAATGATAATATAAAGAGCAACATTGAGATTACTACTGTATATATCAAAAAAAAAGGAGGAGGAGCATTACCTCAACGTTACCACCATTTGGCAATGAGTGTCTGGAAGGCACAAGTTCTACAATATGATCAGCCACTGAGAGAAGCCAATTCATTTCTCTTCTCCACATTGTTTTCTTCTCTAAAGACAAGGGTTCAAGTCTCCATAGCTCTCCAAATACAGAAGCTATAAGCAAATAACACAGTGTAACCATAAGATATAAGAATGTGTTTCTTTCTTCCAAAACCCAACAAAAATGTTTCAATAGAAAGCCTTTGATTAAAATAGAAAAGGGTTGTATTTTGTGTATGATTAAGAAGTAAAATATTGAACAAAATACAATGATTCCAATTACCTGATAGATTAATGATAGCATTGGATATGGCTAGTGCAGAGCAAACACCTTTCCCACCACCAGACATATCTTCACCCAAAAGTAACTTCGAAAATTTTTCCTTCATCATTTCAACCTCTACAAAATCCACAGAATTGTTATTCAGTTTGGCAAGAAAGCAGCAAAGCTGAAAGATTTCATCACCGAATCTAGTTTTTTTAAAACAAGCCACAAAATGTATAAAGAGTGGATGGACTGTCGAATGGTTTGAGTTGAAATTCTCGTATATTACTTAGTTTACAAAGGAAGCAGAGAGCTTGTGTGACCTTGCATTTTGACATTAAGTTTGGAAACTAGATTGCCATACGAGGGTTCTATTTGATCACAAACAGAGCAGATGAACCATATTTAGTTATCATATAGAAAGAGCTCTATATGAAACATGGAGAATTAACCCAACGGAGAAAATTGACCACAGAATTGTGGAGTTGAAGGTCTGACAAAATGTCACATACATACATATATACAATTGTGGTGTTGAAGGTCTGACAAAATGTCACATACATACATATATACAATTGTGGAGTTGAAGGTCTGACAAAATGTCACATACATACATATATACAATTGTGGAGTTGAAGGTCTGACAAAATGTCACATACAGACAGACAGACAGACAGACAGACATACATATATACATATATAACACATGTACATTTACATAGATACACATACATTCAGATATATACACATACATTGAAACATATATGCATGCATGCATTCAGAGTTACATGATGTACATACCCGAAAGCTCGGATTTATTTCTTGTCTGGCTGATTGTCTTGGAAAGAGGAGGGGGAGGGGGAGGGGGAGGAGGAAGATTGGTTCCTTGGAAGAAAAAACCCTTTTTCTTCTTGTTGTGTTTTATATTGAGGCTAGAAGAAGACCATCTCTCGTCTTCTTCTTCTTCTTCTTCTCCTCCTTCTCCTTCTTCTTCTTCTTCTAGACTACTACTATCTTCATTTTCTTCTTCATCTAGTGGTGGATTCCCTCCTGGTTCATCACTTCTGAGACTTAAACTGAGAGCTTCAGAGGAGCTAAGCCCATCCATGGAGCTTCCACAGTCAAAGCTCACTTGCTCAAAATGATCTTCTGCTGCCCTTATGTCCATTACAGAGGAGTATCGAGGATCTTTCTTCATCTCACATCTGAATTGACGAAGATATGGAACAAACTTTGATGAATTTGGGTTCAGAGTTAGAGCTAATAGAAACAGGGGATGTGGAAGGTAATAACCTTGATGGATTTGGGGGGGGGGGGGGGGGGGGGAAGACAGGAATGTTTCCAGGGGGGGCTAAAAATACAGAGGATTGTGGAGGAAATTGAACAAAAATGAAGTGCTAAAGAAGTTGTCTTTCTGAGAGAGAGAGAGAGAGAGAGAGAGAGGTTTCTTTGTAATTTAACGGCAGTAATAAGAGAAAGAAGAGGGAGAGAGAGAGAGAGAGAGAGAGAGAGAGAGATGATGATGATGATGACGATGATCAAAGCATGAGATAGATAGAGTGTAAAGCTCTCTCTCTCTCTCTCTCTCTCTCTCTCTTTCAGCTCTCCCCCTATGTCTTTCTCTCTCCTCAGTGTACGGCAAATGGAAAGAACAGAGGAAGCAACCTCTCTCTCTCTCTCTCTCTCTCTCTCTCTCTCTCTCTCTCTAGACTTCTAGACCCCTGTGTCTTTGTGTACATACTCTCTGTTTGTCTCAGCCGAAGCTCTCATTCACTGTAACTGAAACCTTCACTGTAAAAGAAAACAATCCTCTCTCTCTCTCTCTCTCTCTCTCTCTCTCTTTGCCCGTAAATTAGTTAACTAAAAGCTTCTCTTCGCACTAGAAAAAGCAAAAAAGCACCCACATAAAACCCTAATTTATGCTCTAATATCCTCTCTCTCTCTCTCTCTCTCTCTCTCTCTCTCTCTCTCTCTCTGTAGCATATGTATATGCCTCTGTAACTGAACCTTTTGAAATGAAACCCTAATATCCTTAACCCCCCCATCCCTCTCAATTCGGGCCTTTATTGATCCCCAACCTATACTACATTATTCTGTTCTATTCTATTCTATTCTATCACAGAGCTAATTATACAACAACCTAATGGAGCCAAAACAGAAACAGAACACTATCATTCTTTATGTATGTATGTATGTATGTATGTATGTATGTATGTATGCATGCATGTATCTATGTGTGTGCATGAAGAATACATAAAAGTTTTAAACTTTATCAAGATGCGCTTTTGATGACATTTTTTTTTTCTCACGTGGGTTGGTTAGTTGCAAAGATCTTCCCTTCTTGATGATCATGTATGTTATGTATGTATGTATGTATTGCTATGTATGTATGTCTGTATGTTGTATGTATGTATGTATGTATGTATTGTTATGTATGTATGTATGCATCTATTGCTATGTATGTATGTGTGTACGTACGTACGTATGTATGTATGTATGTGTGTGTACGTATGTATGTGTGTACGTATGTATTGATATGTGTGTACGTATGTATTGCTATGTATGTGTGTACGTATGTATTGCTATGTGTGTATGTATGTATTGCTATGTATGTGTGTGTGATTGTATGGTATGTATGTAACTATGTGTATATATGTTTGTGTGTGTATGTTTGTCCTTTTCTTGTGTTTCTTTCTTTTCCGTTTAATTCACCAACACCTTCTTTCCATAACATAGGAAGACACTTTTTGGACGGCGACCGCTTGGGCTTCGTGTTTTTTTTTTTCTCCTTTCTCGCAACGTTGGCCTTGTTATTAGATTCGGGGGCTGTTGTCAATTCCAGGGGCAAACTATTCGTGTGATGTTTAGTAATCCTATCAAGAACCCCCACCCCATTCCCCTGTGGCTATAGTTGTTTTTTTGCTCATGACGACACCTGCATCGTTGGGTTTATGACTCGAGGATGCCACACTTCATTGCTATGTTTAAGTACCGCAACTTTTTATTGCATTGGTTAGCCAAAAACATCATGCACCTTCCTTTAGCTACCATATATACATACATATCTACAAAGTCGTGTCATTAAATGTACATTACATAAAGTTTCGGATCGAAGATCTAATTTCACATTTATTATATAGAAAAGGCTCTAAAAAAACATTCATGCTTGGTTTGACCATTGTGCATGAAAATGTGTGATAATCTATCCTATGTCGTGTTAACTTCACGCCCGAGAACACAAACAGGTTGAGAAGATAAAAGCAAGATTCAACTATCTTATCAAGGTAGACACAAAAAGGTATTTGGATGTTTGTAAATTGTTTATTTGTGTTGATCCATTGTACCTACCACCACAAGCAATCGTGCACTTTATGACACATTAATTGTCAATTTCCCGTTGGTCACTTCATCCTACTGTGGTTCTTGTATCCAACCCCATGCTACGTATGAGTAATATGGCACATTTTCACAACTTGCCCATCCAATATGTGTGTGCGTTCGTGTGCATGTGAACACTCACGTGTGGTGACATACCCCATGCATGGTCACATCCTACACACATGTAGGGCTTTGCGACCATATTTCTTATGCTCAAATGCTTCCCTATGCACCCTTTGCAAACAAGTGGGATATCTTTCTCCTAACACTTACACATGTATATGTTGTTTCTGTGGTGAGAGAGATTGATTTGCATTAGTTCTCTACAATTAGATGACCTAATACGAAGTGAATGAATGGTTATTTACAAAAATCGAATGTAGTGACTTATGATTCATATGAGCTCTTTCTTTCCATGTTAATAATGATCTTTACATGGTGAATCAATGTGTATCTAACAACTTGGTAACCTTACAATATTGTTGAACAAGATGGGGAGAAATTTTACCATATAAAAATCACAATGTCTTATCATCATATTATTAGGGATGTTATTATGATTTCAACAAATCATAGTTATTTTTTGATACTCTAACCCTATATTGTTTTTAGTGTTTAATCCATGATTTTTTTGTACGACTTTGTCTTAATATAGTGTAACTTATTGGCATTTTATGGGTGAACATATAGTGAAAGATGCAATCACCTAAGTTTAAAAACGTTTGCTCAAAAGAGGGCATCCAAGTAAGGAATCATATGCACTAAGAAGCACATCGACACGACTTTAAACCATACCACCAAAAGTTGTTCATAATGCATCCAAGTTCAAGAGAAATTTATTCATCAATGAGCACATGAGAAAGCTCAATTCACTCTTGTAGAGTGAGGAAGTAGCAATTTAGGTACACCACATTGAGATGTAGCTCCATTGTCATGAATCATTAATGAGAAACATAGATTCATTCAACATGGAGCCATTATATCTAGTTATTTTAATGTGACCGAATTTTCTCCTATTGCTCTATTTCTCTTTACATACATGTGTCAAATCACTCTAAGCTCAATTATGTCATATGCCTAATTGATGTACAAATACCTAATAAGAGAAATGGACATTAAAAAACTATGGATCAAGGAAGGATGTGGTCATGGAGATGGGTCATGATGGAGTCAAGGTGAAAAGCAAGTGCAAATGAAGAATCATGGATCAAGCTTCTACATGTACATATAGTAAGTAGAATGTGGATGTGACCACAAGTCTTCATTAAGGTGAAGGCTGATGATACCACAACCTCTAGAAGTTTCAAATTCAAACTACATTAGATTTGTATGAGCCATTAGATATTATTATTTTGCATGATTGAGAACTAGCCAACAAAACTCCTTGAGGATTATTCCCTCTCCAAGAGAAAACCTTAACGTTTGGAGGTAGTAGAATATTGACAATGTGTGCCTTACTTATGATTGCAATGAATTCATTTACAGACATTGATTCAACATACCCACAAAGCACTAGAATCCTATACAATATGACGTGATCCATTCAAGACACAATAGCATACCACGCTCCATCAACTCTAGAATTAGTTAATTATAGCGCTCAAGGCACAAGACTATCAGACACTACATGAGTTTAAGGAAATCATTGTTGTTGAAAGAATCAACCTAGATGATAGAAGACACACAAACGTTATGGATGGTTTAAATTAAGAAATTCTATGTTGGCATCAAATGTGCCACTTCAATGTACGAGGAAGGTTCTATGAACCAAATTAAAAAAATTTATTTTCTCTAACATGTAACGTACCTTCTAAAACTTTCTTTTATACTTAGGATTACTAAGGGGCTTTATTTTAAGTTATATATGTCGCACTTAGGAAATTTATGGTTGTAAGAGAGCTTTGAAGTTTCTTGGGCCAACATTGTTTTGATTGCTTACATTTCATTTTATGGGTTTCCTTCTTTCCATAGGTTAAATTAAAGCCCAAGAGACCCCTTTGGAAAAGAGTGTTCATGCACTCACGTTCTCTTTATTACAACTTATTACATATAAGATGTAGGAACATGCTTGACAAACAATCTATTTCGAACAATTTACTTGTTTCAAGACCCTTGCTTATCATTTAGCTCACATCAACAATTGCATTATTGGTTTTAACTCACAATTAATTGACATGTTTTGATATGTAACCTATTAGTCACAAATTTCCATTGGCATGTGACTAATTACTTACGCACTTGCAAGTATGGGTTGTAAGAGAGAGCTTTGAAGTTTCTTGGGCCAACATTGTTTTGATTGCCTACATTTCATTTTATGGTTTCCTCCTTTCCATAGGTTAATGCTCAAAAGACCCCTTTGGGAAAAGTGTGTTCAGGCCCTCTGATTCACTTTATTACAACTTATTAGATAAGATGTAGGAACATGATTGACAAACAATCAATTTCAAACGATTTACTTGTTTCAAGACCCTTGCCTATCATTTAGCTCACATCAATTGCATTATTGGTTTTAACTCACACAATTAATTGCCATGTTGTGATATGTAACCTATAGTCACAAATTTCCATTGGCATGTGCCTAATTACTTGCGCACTTGCAAGTATGGGTTGTAAGGGAGCTTTGAAGTTTCATGGGCCAACATTGTTTTGATTGCTTACATTTCATTTTATGGGGTTTTCTTCTTTCCATAGGTTAAAGCTCAAAAGACCCCTTTGGAAGAGTATGTTCATGCCCTCGCATTTGCTTTATTAAAACTTGTTAGATAAAATGTAGCAACATGATTGACAAACAATCTATTTCAAACAATTTACTTGTTTCAAGACCCTTGCCTATCATTTAGCTCACATCGGCAATTGCATTATTGGTTATAACTCACAATTAATTGCCATGTTGTGATATGTAACCTATTAGTTGCCTAGAAACATGGTGCATGCTTAACTCATTTATATCTACAAGTCGAACTATTAAATGTATATTTCATAAAGTTTTTGATATTTAATTTCATATTTATTATACGCGTTCTAAACTGCTTTTTATTCTTAGTTTGACAATTGTGCACTAAATGATGTGATCACCCATCCTCCTATGTTTTCAAGGAGGATACAAAAGGGCGTATAAATGTATATGTATGTACATAATTCTAAATCACATAGAAGATAGTGAAATTCTATTAAAAAGCACCCATATACGTATGAAGAGGACCTCTTAGTGAGCAATATTTACAAAAATAAATTATAACACGATCATGTTTAAGCATTCTCTTTTTCTATGAGATGGTGAAGGCTTATAACAAATTATACATGGACCTTGACCTTAACATGGTTTGCTTATATCAAGCTTTATTCTTCTTATGACGATGTTATCATGACGTGACCCTCTACCTCACATTGGACCTTGTGTGCCCTGTTCTCAAGATGTTAGGGTTGTTAGGAAATGAGATTCCAACCCTCAATCATGCTTTGTAGCTTCACCTCGTAACTGCATGCACATTTATCTTTCTTTTCCCATCATCTACATTCCTTGTTAGATAAAACCTTTGTGATTCCTAAGACTTATTCCTCTGATTTTTTATATTCCCATGCGTGACATATTGTTTTTAAAAACTAATGTGATTATACGTTATGGTGAAATTGTAGCATTGGCCAAAAGGGAGTAGGAAACACTTCTCAAGAACAAAGGAACCATGAAACTCCTAACTTAAAAGAGTCTTCTAAAATCAGACACAAAGAACATTGCTTTGTAAATGTGTTTGCTAAAACCTAAAATAAGAATGTCATGACTACTTAGAATGATATATCTGCCTAGAAACTCCACTTGGATATTTGTTAATCAAAATCAAGCACCAAGCTTTACACAAGCAAAAGTCTACTTCTGCTGATCAACAACTACCCTTGATTGGTGACCTCTTCTTGTCGATTCTAATCCGAAGGGCGAAACATTATGATACACATTCTTGCAATACACAATAAACATAAAGACATCAACACATCCACTCATCAACACATCCACTCAATAATGAAATGCGAAATGAATTGCTACTTATGACAAGCCTTACACATCTACCTCCATGGAGTTATGGAACTCGTGATCTCATTGTGTTGAAGACCTAAACCAACAATGTCTCTCTTCTCTTCATCTCTTATTAATTTTTAGGGAATTTCTCCCTTCTATTAAATTGTTTAATTCATCGATTAATTCAGTCTCGGTTCTCATCCCCATCCTCCTGCTTTAACTAAACTTCCTTGGTTGTTGAAATGAAATTGATGGTTTGGGACATCTAGGCACAAAAATGTTTGGTTTCCGGTGTGAGTCATTTACCTTGTCTTACTTTCATTTATTGTCTTCGAGAAAGTACCTGATGGAGGGGTCAAGATATCAACATTCATAATGAGTTTTCAAATGTTTGAGTATGGAAGATTGTCTTGTCCAAAATGAGGCGGCCTTGTGCGCAAGGCGACAGTTGAAAACATCTAGTAATGTGTTGGTGGCTCAACTCTCACATGGATTTGGGATTGTAAGGTTTCTTGAACATTACTTGTGTAGTGGTAATACTTGGTTGTAATGTCTTATTGTATAGTCTAACTAAGAAATATGCAAATTGTACAAATAAAAATGAGGACCAGTGTAATTAAATTAAGTGGTGTAAATAATACATAGAGAATAACTCCCCATTGTTGCCAACTGCTCAAACTTCCTAAACATGGCTAGCAACCAATCAGAAAACAAAGAACTAATAATGATAGAAGTTGTTTGAGACTCAAGGGAAGAAGCAAGTCATTGTATGGAAGAGCAAGAACAAAGCATTAAATGATAGAAAATGATTACATGCTACTTAAAGATAGATTCGTGTCAAAAGAAAACAAACTGAATTGTTTAGCAAGCCCAAAAACATCATTGGCTAAACGTACAATTGACATGCTTATTGAACATAACATGTATTGAGTGAAGTATTTGCATGGTATCATTATGAACTCTAGGTTTTTGTATTTCCAATTGACTTCCAAAAAGTGACCACCATAGCTTATAGAACACATAAGCATAATAACTCTAAAAGTCGGAACATAAATTGCTTTTCACTTAATTGTCTATCTTATATAGTTTAACCAAGAGTTATATCTTTCATTTGAATACAATGTACCCTATTCTTAGGTTTTATCTACCAACTAAAAATTGGTGGAAGTGCTTACAATCTTTATAAGTTTATACTATATGTTTGCTTGTTATTTCGATAGATGTCTAGTGCTCCACTCGACATTTTACAGTTGTGTTGTTAGGTGTGTGTCCAGTTCATATTCCTCTTTACTCATTTCTAGACATTTAGAAACTATACTAAAACCCTTGGTTCATATCATCCATGTAATTAACCATTGGCTTTTAAGTTGTTGGGTCCTATTTGGATTCCCACAATCTCAATCTGTCGTGGATGATGGCTATATGTGATTGTGACCAAATTAAGAATGCATACATGCTAACTTACATTTGAACCCTACTTCGACGAATGATACATATATGGTAGGATCCACCTATGAATCTCATTGAAATCCTTGAATTTGAACCGGTTTGTAAAGCCTTGCTCAAATTAAATGGGGAAAAATGATATTGATAGATGTGGAAAAAGTTGAGGTTAGTTTCTTTACATTTATGTAGATTTTTGTATTTTATTTTAATTTCTTACAAAGTGTGCAAAATGGAAGATAGTCCCCATCAATGAGAAGGGGGGAGGGGTACATGTATGATATCTTCATCTACCGTAAAGTGAACACTCAATTAATAACTTCTTGGTGCCTAATCATTGACAACCTCGCTGAAATTGATGTATTTGTGGTGGTGGGCTTCCAATTGCATGCATTGATAGCAATTAAACATCACTGATGCATACTTTATGCTGGAAGTAGATCAAATACTTCAATTCTATGCATTTTGACTTTTAGCTTTGAATATTTATACTAACCTTAAGTATCAAAGTTTTTGAAGAAGTTTAGACTGCAATATTTCAAATTTCAATAATCACATTTAACATTTGGTATGAATTTATTTTGAGATCATTAACCATGTATAATCTAACTATAGGCACAAAAAGTACATAACACCATTATACATCATTAATGTCTAAATATAATTATAGACATTAAGTGATCATTTACTTCTTGAAGTTATTTAAAAACAATAACCTATTAGGAGATATGTGTGCATCTAGGAATTTTAAAGCTAAAAAATTTAAATTATAGCAAAACAAAAAAATTAGAAGGTTTATAATGTGAGGCAAATTATTATTTTTACTTGGCACACAAGTGACAACGTTACAAAGATGTAGTGTGTTTATATGTGTTTGTTGACATAAAAAACATGGTGATAAGAGCAATAGTAGGCCTAATGCCTAATGCATGTTGGCAAGTTTGGTGGGTAAAATCTCAAAGATCCGGAGTTGCGTAAACTCATGCATGCTTGTGAAATGTAGAGTGGAACTATCGAAGATCCAAACCAGGTAAGGTAGCTCTAATGGCATTGGTGCATAAGGTTTCCAAGAGTTCACAAACGAGTTAGCACTCCTTTGTGTGTTTTTAGATCAAGCTTCTTTTCTTGATTAACACAGGCATACTTGTAAACACACACCCCTGTGCGTGGAATAATGTATTTGTACTCAGTGACTATATGTGTTGGAATTTGTGATGGTTGTGTATGTGGATATGCATTTATGTGAAAATGAATTGGTGCAATGTGTGGGTATGTGTGTTTGTTATAAATGTGATGGTGAATTTGTATGCGTCCCACAAGGACACAAGTGTGTTCTTCTCTAAGATAGCCTTATTGAGCACTTTTTTTGTGTCAAACTTTTGTAGATGATGAGTAACCCGTTCGGCCTTTGCAAAAGTACATCTCCATAGGTTCCATAGGAAAAGAAACATTTTCACTTGTGAGGCCCCAAGCAAAGATGTCCTTCATGTCAAGCCTACATGATCAACTTGCTTGCGACCAAGGAAGTTCTCCTTCCCCCTATTCACTTGTCGTTTCTTGCATGATGCAATATCACTTATGAATTTAAGCAAGAATATGGCTAAAAGGAGAATCATTGTCATAAATCATATACAATTATAAGTTTAGCAACATAAATTAAATTAACTAGAATGTACATAATTTGAAAGCCCTTTAGGCTTTGAAGATTAAGGATACAAGAACATTGGGAGGATATCTTTGAGTTTGGGCATGGTGAGCCTCTGATCAACGACTACATGCCTTGGTCATCACCAACCTCCTACACACCCTTGTGATTTACTGCCCTATCATCAATTAGTTGATAAAGCATGGGCATTCAAATTTCGAAACTTACAAAACTGACAATGAGCTCCCTTACTGTTTATCTTTCAGAAGCTCTGTTTCCAGATATGCATCATCCCTTTTTCTTTTGAGCATAGGCTTGTCCTTAATCTTTTATTTGTGTGTCTCTGTTTTAGCAAATGTATGTCTATGTATCTACATTTACACTTGAACTTGAAATGAGATCCTTGATTATTGTATAGCTTTCAAGAGGTCTTTTATCAAATAAGAATAACATTCTCTCTTTTAACATGCACAATAACTTTTGTTTTTGATCTTGCACGTGTCCTTACCTTGCATGGGTAATCCCCTTCGGCAAAATATATGCCCATGTATATGCATTTATGCTGGAATCCCAAAACCCACAAACTTGACGGTGAGTTCCCTTGTTTATGGTGATCGCATTTGCCCAAAATGTCAATCTATTGTCTATTGTAAAACGTCACTTTTAAGCACCTTTCTCCCTTTACACATGCCAAATTAGGACATCCCCCCCCTCCAAAAAAACAAAAAAAAAAACAAAAACTAATAGATGCTATAGTACGTGCCAAAACATGGCATGAGTGAAGTGGTTATTATAACTTATGATGAGGGCCTTCTTAATCAGGATTTCCCACTTCCCTTTTATTCATATACTATCTCATTATACAACAAATCCATAAGGTTTGCACAAAGCAAAGGGTCATTCATCTTTTGCCTACCAAATTGACCGCACACATTCCTTCCATCACACCCATGTGAACCATCGAATCCACCCGATTTGTTTTAAAATCGATTCAAAACAATGGCGCTTCGTACATTATACCATACTCAATGAGCACTTTTTATACAAGCCCCTCACAGTGGGATGACACAAGTACTAACAAGTACCTAAATGCTCATAAGTGAGCATCTAACACTAATTGCCTATTATATTCCTATTACTAAAATAGGAATGTAGGCCCCTAACGGCCTATCGACTTCTTCAACCGATCCTCCTCAACCAATACGGCTATCGACTTCTTCATTTGACTTGGCCTTTCAGCCTTTAGCTGATTCAACCCATGTTGAGCTTGTCACACAACACTCCCCCTCAAGCTCAACTTCAAGTTGTCGTTCGCTCCAGTCGGTCCCTCGCTCCGGCACCTCCTGGCTTGTGCTCCTCGACCCGTTCGGTCCTGCACACCTTGACTTGTTCAATTGGCTTGTCTGCTCCTTAGGCCTTCGTCGACCTTCTTTCCACCTCTACGGCTTCGGCGCCCTTCGACCCGTCCGATGCTTACATGATTCGGCTCGATCAAATCATTTCCCTTATCCGAATTGGTTGTCTCCAATTCTACTTCACCATCGGCTCTCCCCTTGCCTTTGGTTGGCTCCGACTCTAGCTCATATTCTCCGTTGCTCCCCCAATTTGCTGGTCTCCCCTTCGCCGATTTGCTCCCTTATGTTCTCTCAGCTCTTTCAGTTGTCCCCTCGACTCTCCCCCTCTAGTTTGACACATCGAGGTGCTACAACCCAAGCATGCTCGAGAATTGCCACAACTTGTTGAGTCCAAGAAGTTTGGTGAAGATGTCGACCACCTGCCGATCGGTCGGAACGTTGTCATGACGTTTTTGTGCCACGATGAGAAAATAACCTCTACCAAATTATACGAACTAATTCAAATATTTGTTAATGGTTGTTTAGCTAAGCAAAATCTAATAACTTGATAAGAACCGGTCGCCACATGATTATAATATTATGTGTAAATAACTAGTTGAATCTATGAAAAACATAATACTGAGTAAAATACTTTAAAGCTAAATACCTATTATCAACGCATTTTGCTATTATCATTATAAGGTATTTTAGATATTAAAGCTATTACCCACTTTTAAAGCTAAATACCTATTATCAACACATTTTTGCTATTATCACTATCAGGAATTTTAGCTATAAAAGCTATTACCCACTACAAATTAATGTAGATGCCTCTTAGGCATGGGTGACACTTGAAGTCATTCACCCACCTTCCTCATGTATAGAAGGGGGGGTGAGTAATCTTATCAAAGGGGGAATATAGACGTGAAATACGATTGTAATAAGATAGCCAAGAAATACTATTGTAATTAGATATGCAAGAAATACTATAATAATCATCTTGGAATTATCAATACAAGCTATTTGGTTTCTCCTCTTTCTTTGACAAGAAGCCCGGTGCTTACTTCCAGGATTCACAATTTTGTTTTCTGTTGCACGTGTATGCTGTGATCAACATCACTGTGGCGAATTCGATGTGAACTAGGGAAGTTAAGAGAGATGGAGAACCAACAAGTAGTCTCGGAGCCACGAATAAACCAAGAAGTCGTTGTGGAGCCACAAATCAACGTGGTGCTGCAAATGATTGAAAGAATGATGCAAACCCAAGAACATGCAACCAACGAATCAATCGAGAAAATAGGTCTCTTTGAAGGTAAAAAATTCTTACAAGTATATATTACTGAGATGGGAAGTAAAGGGTTAAACCAACATTGCTCAAATGAATTTTGTGAGGATGGTTGAACTCCCTATGAGAAATAGTGTCTTTGAACTTGCAACAAGTTTTAATGATTGGATTGCATTCGAACAAGCTTTATTAATGAATACATGCTTGGTGATACAATCCGAGCATCAAGGAGGAGTTTCGTAGATTGGGTGAACAAAGAGGACAAGAAGATTTCGGTGATGGAGTTGTTGAATTAATTTGAAGCTCGTTATAACAAATTAACAACGACATAAATAACTCTTTTGGAACTGGAGAAGGTCATATTATTCTTGAAGGCATCAGACCGATCCTATCGAGAAAAATTAGTCGCATTCCTTGAAGACTGGACTACACCCATTGGTCTAGTATCCGATTGGAATCAAGCACACGACGCATGCAACAAAATCAGCAAAAGAGCCCAATGGTGTGAATATCTTTCGATTGTCGGGGGTACGAAAGACATCAGTTCTTGAGATGAAGTGAAGACTGATGAGGATCAACCGGCCACAACCGGTTATCTTATGTGCAAATGAGGGTGCAAAGATCGTAACGATAGAAAAATAAAAGAAGATGGAAAACTAAAGTACAAAGACCCAATGTTTTTAACATGGAAAATCCTAAGAGGGAAAAACCACGGGAGTCCACAAACTCCAAAATATATCACTAACTGTAAGAGGAATGTACAAATAAGAATATCAAGGTAACGACCTTGAGTCCTTTGCCTACAAACGGTTACAACATATTTTCACTCTAACTCTCTCTCTCTCTCTCTCTCTCTCTCTCTCTCACGCTAGTTTCAGAGGTTACAACAACATTCTCACATATAAACGATCTGCCCTAGTTGTATGTATATTAGTACAACTTTTATGGATACTTACAAATATAACCTAACTTAGGTGTGCAGAAACATATTTACTAATATGCCCCTTTCTGAATGCCGATTCGGATCTGGATCCGATCTCTTTTCTTCATTGGATCCAACTGATCCAACTCCTATTTTCTTCTTCCCATCCGGAGGGACATATTTCCTAACAAACTCACCCTTCACTCTGAGATGGGGAGCTTCGTCAATCCAGCCCATCTCCGACATGCATCTAGTTCTTTGCCGACAACACCTTTGTCAACATGTCTGATCCATTCTCCGTTGTGTGGATTTTCATTAGAACAAAGTCCTTCTCCTCTACCCTCTCCCAACGCCAATGGTATCTCCTCTAGATGTGCTTGGTCCTCGAGTGGTAGGAAACATTCTTTGCAAGGTAGATGGCACTTTGGTTGTCGTAGTAGAGTTGAAATTCTTCTTGTCGAATTCCCAGCTCTCCAATTAACTCCTTCATCCAAATTATTTCCTTGTTGGCTTTCGTTGTAGTCATATACTCTGCTTTTGTGGTTGACAACGCCACGACCTTTTGTAGCCTCGACTGCCATGAGAGGGCTCCCCTTGCATAAGTCAAATTACATATCTGGATGTGAACTTGTTGGTATGCACATCAGTTGACATGTACGAATTAGTAAAACCTTCTAATATGGGGTTACCTGAGCATAATCGGAAGCACAAGTTTGAGGTGCCTCTCAGGTATCGGAGTATCCACTTGACCGGAACCCAATGCTCTTTGCCCGGATTGCTCATGAACCGACTAACGACTTCGACTACATATCTGATGTCCGGCCTAGTACATACCATCGCATGCATCAGGCTTTCCTCTAGATGTGCTTGGTCCTTGAGTGGTAGGCAACATTCTTCGCAAGGTAGATGGCACTTTGGTTGTCGTAATAGAGTTGAAATTCTTCTTGTCGAATTCCCAACTCTCCAATGAACACCTTCATCCAAATTATTTCCTTGTTGGCTTCCATTGCAGTCATATACTCTGCTTTTGTGGTTGACAACGTCACGACCTTTTGTAGCCTCGACTGCCATGAGAGGGCTCCCCTTGCATAAGTCAGTACATATCCGGACATGAACCCGTTGGTATGCACATCAGCTGACATGTACGAATAAGTAAAACCTTTTAATATGGGGTTACCTGAGCATAATCAGAAGCACAAGTTCGAGGTGCCTCTCATGTACTAGAGTATCTACTTGACCGCAACCCAATGCTCTTTGCCCGGATTGCTCATGAACTGATTGATGACTTCGACTGCATATCTGATGTCCGGCCTGGTACATACCATCGGGTACACCAGGCTTCCGACTGTTGAGGCGTATGAAACCTTACTCATCTCAACCTTCCCCGTCTTCGTCTTCAGACATTTTCTAACGAATAGATTGCTATTGGTCGGTAGTGTTGAGGTGACTGGCTTTGCACTTTCCATGCTAAAATTCTGGAGCACTTTCCTCATGTACTTCTCTTGTGACAACCACAATAACCTCTTTGTCTGGTGCCGAACAATGTGCATCCCCAGGATTTGTCTTGCCGGACCCATATCCTTCTATGAGAAAGACCTACTCAAGGCCTTCTTTAGCATTCTGATAATATGGTCCCGTCCGACAATCAACATGTCGTCCACGTACAGGAGGAGGACGAGGAAGTCTCCTCCGTTGAACTTCTTCACAAATACACAGTGATCGGCTTGTGCCTTGTAGTACCCTTGATCGTCCATGAAGGATTCAAACTTCCGGTACAATTGTTGGGGAGCCTACTTGAGTCTGTAAAGGCTCTTTCTCAACTGGCATACTAGGTTCTCCTTTCCTTTTTCGACGAATCCTTCTGGTTGCTGCATATATATCACCTCTTCCAGATCACCATGCAGAAAGGCCATCTTGACATCCAATTGTTCGACTTCAAGATTCATGTTGGACTCTATACTCAAGATAGTTCGGATGGATGTCATCTTCACCACCGGAGCAAAAATCTTGTCGAAATCCACTCCTTTCTTCTGCTAGAAGCCCTTCACCACAATGCGGGTTTTATACCTTGGTGGATTTCCGCCATCTCCCAGTTTCAACTTATACACCCACTTATTTCATAGTGCCCTCTTTCCTTTCAGTAGCTCCGTCAGCTCATATGTGGGGTTCTCATGCAAGGAATCCATTTCGTCTTGCATTGCACTTAGGCACTCTCTGTTGTGGGTGTCCCTCTTTGCTTCCTAGAAGCTCTATGGCTCCCCCTCATTGGTTAGTAGCACGCACTCTTTGTTTGGATATCTTTGGGGGCCCAACCTTCTGTTTCTCAGAGGGTATCTCCTTCCTCTATTTTCCTCAGTCGGCTCGTTACGTCCTTCCTCTTCTATGGTTGGTTCTCCGTCTTAATCGGAGTCTACTTCTTCTTCCTTTTCAGATTTGACCGGATAACTTTCGGTCGATCCAGCTCTAGATTGGTCTTTGACTGATCCGACTCCCTGTCCAGATCCAATCGACTCACCTTGTTCTTTAGTCGGCATTCGACTTCCGACTGGCTGGGAGAATGTATTCGACTTCTCCTTCTCCCAGTCACCAATGGTCTTCTCCTCCATGAAGACTATGTCTCGGCTCCAGATCACTTTCTTCTCGGCTAAGTCCCATAGCTGGTAGCCGAAGTCGTCGTCGTCGTATCCAGGAATATGCATGGACGAGTCTTCGGGTCCAGTTTTCCCCGCTGGTCTTTTGCAACATGCACATAGGCAAGACAACTGAACACCCTCAAATGCCGGTATGAGACATCTTTGCCGGTCCACACTCTTTGTGGAATATCTCCATCCAGGGGTACTGAGGGTGACCTATTTATCACATAGATTGCCGTCATCAGCGCCTTAGGCCAAAACGTCTTGGACAATTTTGCATGTGCAAACATGCTCTAGACTCTCTCTCCATGACGGTCTAGTTCATTCTTTCGGCCTGCTCGTTTAGTTCTGGCATTTTCTTCACAGTGTATTAGAGCTGGATTCCCTTCGACCAACAGTACTCCTCCAATTTTCCTCGGTATTCTCCTCCATTATCCGCTCGAACCACTTTCAATTTCCGTCTGGTCTCTCTCTTGACCCTCGCTTGGAACTCCTTGAAGATTGACAACACCTAGTCCTTGGTATTCAATACGGAATCCCACAACTTTTGGCTATAGTCGTCTATGAAGGTCATGAAATACTGTGAACTAGCGTGAGACTTTGTATCTACATAACATACATCGGTATGCACGAGTTCCAACAACATCTTCTTTCTCTTCGGGGGTCTTGATTGGAAGGAGGCTCTGTTTTGCTTACCGGTCAAGAAATCGGTGCACTTCTCAAGTTGCACATTCTTCACCGCCGGAATAAGGTTATCCTCGGCAAGCTTCCACATCCCCGTCTCATTCATGTGGCATAGCCTCTTGTGCCACAACTTACTTGCTATGCCAACTACCACATTTACTTCCTCCTAGCATAATCGAGCATGCATAAGATACAATGTGTTTGTCTTCTGGGCTCGGTCCACTCTTCGTGGCTTGTCATGTGGTTAGATGCTTTGGGGTCGACGTACCACACTTCCTCTGATCCGGAAGTGGTCTTCTTCATTGAGTTCGCCTTATGCTTCATCACAAAGGCTGACCCTTTTCCGGTCTTTTCGGTTCCGGATCCTTCTGCGTAGTGTGATCTTTTCCAATTCCCTTGTCTAGCCTTGCCGGATCCGGATTTATCCGAATCGACGCGCTTCTTCCAGCACTTGCTTTCTCTGTGGCCCTTCCGGCCACAGTACCAACATTCCTGCCTGTTGGAGAAAGGAGTAAGAATGAGGAGCCGGCCTTACCACCGTGGCTAAATCCACGGATTGGTTCCTCCGGGTCCAAGGCCAGGGTCTTGGCGGGTTTACTGTGTGACGATAGGTGGCGGGTGTGCCCACAAGGAGGATAATTTGCAACTCAGATAGATTTAAGTTTCTCTCTACTTAGTCAGGAGAGATCTTTGTGGGAGAGACTTGATTTAGCCGCTCTTTCCAAAAGACAAGAATGTAAATGAAAAACATCTCCCGAATATGCCTCATGAATCAGTTAATGAGGTCAATGGTTACATGAACCAAATTACCCTTTACCTAGAATTTCTAAAAGAATTTATGAGGGTGTATATAGAGCCAAAACTTATTCAACTATTACATGCCGACCCACCTCGTCCTCCACACCCACGGGGCTGATCCGCCTTCGTGTACATCACCCAACTGTCCAATTGAGTGGCCCTTGACCCACTCGCATGGTTTTCTTTGACCATGAGCATCAATTGCAGGTCGAAGAAGGACGATGGTTTCTCCCGGGTGCAAATTGCCATCCAGATTGGCTTGTACCGGTGTGCTAGACCACGAGGCAGATCTAGACCATCTCGTCCTCGTCCAACGTCATGTGGATGGACCTGAGCGCATCGCAAATCTCCTTGATCTTGGTGGTGTAGTCTGTGACCGACATGTCCCGTTGCTGGATACTATTGAGCTTTTGCTGGAGCTACAATTTCGAAGTCGTGGTACTTTCAGTAACTTTGCATCTCTGATGTAGCCAAGAATTTGGTCGTGCACACAGGACGCGAGGCAGTACAACACCCTACTCACTCCTTGCTCCCATATCGAGAAGTCCTCGTGTGCCGAATCCAGCGTTGCTTCATTTGCCCCTTCCACGTAGCTCCAGTATCCATGCCCGAGCATGTACTGGTGCATTTTATACGACCAAGATGCATAGTTGCTATGATCGAGCTTTTTTGTTGGAAGCAAACTCGCCATGCTTCTGTCCATATATTTCTTCTTGTTCTTTATTGGGTGTTAGGGTTTGTCTGTGAGCGTCACTCGTGGGCAATAGACGATTCTCAACCCTCGCACTCTGATACCATGTAAAAGTTAATATGTGAAAGCTTTTAGATAAACCGGCTCAACCGGATAACAACAGTAGAACGAAAATGAGGGTTTAATGGAAGCTTAAGAATACACAATACACGGGAGAGACAGAGAGAGCAAAACAACATAAACTCAATTCAAAATAATAACACTTTGTACATACAAATGTCCAACATAACACTTTTTATACAAGTCCTTAAAAGGACTGACAAAAGTATTGACACGTACTTCAATGCTCATACGACCGACTGACACTAACTCCAAGGAATATGCCTACGTACTAGGCTCGAGCCGTAGGCTCCAACGGCCTACCGGTTCTCACTATCCCAGAGTACGATCCAGTTCTCTGGTCCGGCTCTAGGTTCTAGACACCTATCCGGTTCTCTGTTCTGGATACTGATCCGGCTCTGGTTTATCCAACCGATCTAGATTCGGTTGAGCTTGCCCACTCAACACTCACCAACATGTGGTTACAACAAAGATTCTCTTGCTCTCTCTCTCACGCTGTCGTGAATGATTTTCTTCACGATATAAAAGTAAACTTACATATTGTATTCAGTAATATTTGAGAGACTTGAACCCACAACCTCACACACCAAATTCAACACACCTACCATTAGGCTAGGTCACTTGTTTTTAGATCTATATTTTCATGTTTATACTTATACCATATATATTTTAATACATGAAAGCTCAAATGAGCGAGATGTCTACCATGCATCACATGTAATGCATGAACACCAAATGGTGATCATGCATCACATGCATTTCATGCACTACATGCATGTCTTGTACCCTCCAATGCATCATATTCATGGGGGCACCTATTTAAAGAGTGAAAGAGAAAAGAGGAAAAGGCAAGTGAAAGTTAGAAAATAAAATAATCAAACAAACAAGTTAGATCATTGCAAAGAGGCTCGTGTTTCGAAGTTGGAATCAAGGGTTCAAATCTACAATTCAGCAAAAGAAAAGTCACATCTTGTGATCGACATTGTAACTTTGGTAAAATCTTGGGTTTTTAATATAGTACATATTCTTATCATATTTTCTTACCTCTTAAATCATACATTGTCCCTTATCTCTTATCTATGCTCATCTGTCTCTCGCACATTACTTTTAACTCTTGTTCTTCCTATCCTTAATCTTTCTAACATTGTTGCACAAGCCGTATAAAATATATAGCCAACTCCTTTTAACCTTAGTCCCTACGACTTCATCGCACGAACCACAACTACCCCGACAACGCTTCGTCTGTTCTGTTGCAGAGGCAACGACCTCGTATGCACCGTGCACAGTTACACAGACGGCTCTCTCTTCAAGACAACTAACTCACTCATAATGTTTTCCCTAGTTATCTTTATACTTAGATAACTTTCGGGCTATTTACATAACCAACTTGAACAACCTCGATTCAAAAACCTATTTACATTTTCCGAATACTCATTCGGACTTCATCCAGTTTCCGACCGGGTGTAGCATTTTCCTTTATTTTGAAGTCGACCTATCCAGAAGGGACCTAATTCTCAACAGGTGGAATGACGCTCCAGAGTCGACCACCCATGTCGTTTCATCGTTGACAAGGTTCACTTCGTTTTGTTCGCCAATCAACAACAACTCCTCCTCACTTGTCGCGATCGTTGAGGTGTTTTTACAATCCATATTCTTCTTCAGATCTGCACAATCAACTCCCCCTTTCTCTTTTCGAAAGTGTCGACAATTCTTTTGGAAATGTTGGCTTCCCACAATAGAATCATGTGGGCCTCCCCCTCGACTTTGACCTCGTCCTCGACATCTCCCGATTTTGAGGACTTCTATTCCGATCTCTCCCCCAGTTCATGTCACCTATTGTGAAATACCTTTGGGTTGGTTACAGACTCTCGGTCCTTCTAGCAAGCTTCCTCATTTAGCAAGCTCGACTTCACCATCTCTAAGGATAAATGTTTCCCTTCCGGTCTGGCGTTGCCCAAGGTGACAACCAATATTTCCCAGCTATCTAGAAAGGATCCCAACAACAATAATGCCAATACCTCATCGACAAGAGTTACTTTTAGAGAGGTGGTTTGATTTATTAGTCCTTGGAAGACATTCAAATGTTCCGCCAATCTGAAGAAAGGCGTTCTTGACGTCCATCTGGTGGAGGTATCACCCTCTCGCCGCTGCAAGTGCAATCACGATCCGCACAGTCGTCATCTTTGCCACCGGGGCAAAGGTCTCTACATAATCGACTCCATGTGTTTGTGCATAGCCCTTTGCCATGAGTCGAGCTTTGTAGCAGTTGACGGAACCATCGGCATTGTACTTCACTTTGTATATCCATCTGCAGCCGATTGCCTTCTTCTTGTGTGAGTGTGGGACAAGATCCCATGTCTCGTTCTTGCTGAGAGTTTGCATCTCCTCGTTCATCGCTTCGACCCATCGCGGATCTTTAGTGTCAGGAACTCTATTAAGGCAGAGAAGGAATTAGTACTAAAAGAAGGATTAGTACTATTGTTGGGGAATAGTACTAAGACAGAGAAGGATTAGTACTATGAGAGGTGTCGAACTTTGAGAGAAGGAATGAGTGAGTGAGAGAGAGAGAGAGAGAGAGAATGATGATGCGAAAGATATATGTATTATATGACGGAAGATATACAACAGTAGTTAGAAGGCTTAAGACTGGCGTTGAACCGATTTGGTTCGAACTAATGCCTTGCGCCTCCTTTTATAGTGTCTTCAGGAATACTCCTGAAGTTTCTAGAATGTTCCAGAGAAATCTGGAATATACATCAATTTCCCAATAAAACCTAAATGAAAATAATATCCTTCAAATTACAATTCATAACCTAATGGTAAAGTCTCGACCCGTGTAACAAAAGGTTATGGGTTCGAGTCTAGTTATGACACTATCCCCCCTTTAAAACGACGAGTTTTACGAGTCGTTTTGGATTGAGGACCCGGTTTCTCGGGATATCGTCGATGGAAGTCTTCTAGAAGAGCACGAGCATTGGTCACATTCTCGATCGGTTCCCAAGTACGCTCGCTGGGACTATATCCTAGCCAATCGACTAGATAGTAGAGCTTGTTGCGAACAATCTTGGAATCGAGGATGCCAGCGACCTCATACTCAGGTCCATCTTCGAGCTCGATAGGAGGTGGAGGTTGTATAGTACGTCCTGGGATAGTGCTCTCGTGATAGGGTTCGAGGAGAGAACTATGAAACACCGGGTGTATCCGAAGTTGCGGAGGTAGCTCGAGACGAAAAGCGACATCATTAATCTTCCCGATAATACGGAAAGGACCTAATCGCCGATAATCCAACTTCTCACATGGGCGAGTAGTCTTGATGTGTCGTCGTAGCAGCCACACCCGATCTCCAATGTTAAAACTGGATGGAAGTCGATGACGATCTGCGTAGTCCTTGTGTGATTGTTGAGCTTGCTGGAGTTGAGTAGATAAATCCGCTTGTATCTTGCGTAACCGCTCCAAACGATCCTCCGCGCAAGGATTTGTAGACACTTCTGGGGTTTCAAGGACACACCACCGGGGATGATATCCCGTATAAGCGTAGAATGGCGTGACTTTAGTCGATGCGTGGATAGCGTTATTATAGGCAAATTCGGCGAACTGAAGAATATCTGCCCAGTCATTCTGATGATAGTTGAGAAAGCACCGCAGATACTGCTCCAGTGTTTGATTTGTTCGTTCGGCTTGACCGTCGGTTTGTGGGTGGTAGCCGGAGGAGAGGTTACAAGTGACCTTCAGCATTTTAAAAAGGTGCTTCCAGAATTTTGACACAAACTGGGGTCCACGATCGCTGATGATATTATCAGGGAGTCCATGATGCCGACATACTTCCCGCATGACAATTTCGGCGGTGTCTTCACTAGATATTTCTTTAGTACATGGTAAGAAATGAGCCATCTTCGTATATCGATCCACCACTGTGAGAATCGCACTGAATCCCTTAGAGACTGGAAGATCTGTAATGAAGTCAAGAGCAATGGATTGCCATGGCTTGCTTGGAATTGGTAATGGTTCTAATAAACCATATGGATGATGTCTCGGCATTTTCGCTCTGCAGCATGTATCGCAAGTCCGAACAAAATCTTCGACAAATTGTCGCATACGGGGCCACCAGAATGATCGTTGTACTAAATCTAATGTTTTAGTACTACCAAAATGTCCTGCTATATATGTGTCATGGCAGTTTTGTACTACTCGAAGGCGGCAAGAACCATTAGGAACATACAAAAGTTCTTTAAAGAAGAGTAATCCATCACAGTATTTGAATTGCCGATAATCCGTACCTGGTGATTGTGATTGTGAACATGACGCTCGAGAGGGGTCAATTTGTGCTAGTATAGCTTGGGCGAAAGCGTCAGTCTTCAAGTCCTCACGTATAGTATTGGTAATGTCGGAATCCACGGGCATGTCAAAGACCTGTGCTGCTTGCAGTCGTGCTGGACCCAAGATTACTTGCTTCTGGTTATCGAAAGCTGGCTCACCGGGACGTGGTGTTAGATACGAACGCCGTGATAATGCATCTGCCTTCCCTTGGTGCTTCCCCGGACGGTAGGTAATTTTGAAGTCGAAGCGTGTGAGGAAGTGGGCCCACCGAGCTTGACGTCGATTCAGTACACGAGCATCTTGAAAGTAGGCAAGGTTCTTGTGGTCACTGAATACAGTGACCTGATGAGGAGATCCCTCCAGGAAATGCCTCCATTGCATAAAAGAATCAACTATTGCTAATAGCTCTTTATCATGAATTTCGTAGTTGATTTCGGCGGCGTCAAACTTACGGGAGTGGAAAGCCACAGGATGTAGCTTCTCGTCGTTACCCTGTTGTGACAGAATGCTCCCCAATGCGAAATCCGATGCATCAGCTTCGATAATGAATGGTTTTTCCGGATCCACATGACCTAAAATTGGAGCTGATGTAAACGCCTTCTTAAGACTCTCGAAAGCCATGTCCGTCTCTTTAGACCAAATGAATGATTGTCCCTTCCTGGTGAGCTGTGTGAGAGGCAGCACAATTTTTGAGTAATTTTGTATGAACTTCCGGTAGAAATTTGCAAAGCCTAGGAAGCATTGCACATCCCGCACCGAACGCGGAGTGTGCCATTCTATCACCGTTTTGACCTTGGCTGGGTCCATAGATATGCCTTCTGAGGAGATGACATAGCCGAGAAACTCCACTTGGTTGCACCCGAAACTACATTTCTCTAACTTTGCATACAGACCATGTTCTCGAAGTCGTTTTAGTACTAATAGTACATGAGAATCATGTTCTTCTTGGGTCTTTGAATAAACCAGTAGATCATCCAAATAGATGATCAAAAAATCATCCAAGAGATCTCGAAATATATCATTCGCCATGTGCTGGAAGACTGCCGGCGCATTAGTGAGTCCGAACGGCATGACCGTATACTCGAAGTGCCCATATCTGGTGCGAAACGCGGTCTTCCATTCATCTCCTGGTCGGATCCGTACGAGGTTATAGGCTCCTCGTAAGTCGATCTTCGTGAAGAACCTGGCACCGTTGATCCGTTCTAAAAGACTTGAGATAAGGGGAAGAGCATACCTATTTCTTACTGTGACCTTATTCAAGCCACGGTAATCTACAACGAGTCGAAGCGAGCCATCTTTTTTCTTGACGAAGAAAATGGGTGCGCCGGCTGGAGATTTCGAATGCCGAATGAAACCGTTCTCCAAATTCTCCTCTATATAGGCTCGAAGGACTTCTAGCTCGGTTGGTGACAAATTGTAGATCGGCCCCCATGGCGGCTCTTTTCCCGGTTGTAAGTCGATGGCGCAGTCGTACGGCCGATGATGAGGAAGTGTGTTGGCTTGTACTTTATCGAACACATCAGCATACTGACGATACTTCTCAGGAAGTTGAACGGTGGACTCCTCTTTGGTGGTGCTGGAGGGTTGTACTGATATTGCAAAGAGAAACATTTCCTCCTTGCGCCCTTCCTCACGCAACTGACGTAGCGAAATGGTTGCAACCTTCTGGGTAGATCCTTGGGTTTGTCGCAACCGGATTTCCCTTGTCCTCCAATCTATGTCTGGGTCATGTAACTCGAACCATGGTAATCCTAAAACTATGGGATGTTCTGGAATATTAATAATATTAAATGATACTACACATGTTAAGTTATCTAGGACAATATTAACGGGTTCCGACTCTTCTATGATATTACCAGAAGCAATGGGACGACCATCAATGACTACTACTGAGGCTGGACATGGGAGCTTTCTGAGAGATATCTGATGAGCTCGGGCAAAATTCCTATCCATGAAGCAAGAATTAGCTCCGGAATCTAGAAGGGCTAAGGTATGTACTGGAGGGGTATTTTTAGTACTAACTGCTACTTGGGCTACGAACACATCACTAACTTGCTTAGAGGGAATGGAACCACTAATGGGCTGCACAGATCTAGGGCTGTCCAACCAAACGGCTCCTATTTTGGCTGGACTTAGTCGTTTAACTCTTCTTCTAATTGGCTAAGGACATCAAATTTGTTTGCGAGATTCGGACTATTAGTACTATTAGGACTATTATGACTATGAGGATTATCAGAGATTCCTACTGAAATAGACTCGGGTTTAGTATAGTCAGAACTAACAATGACTTGGTTTACCTGCCTTCTTGGTCTATGGGGACAGTTTATCGCGATATGCCCTGGTCCACCGCAATAAAGGCATAATCGGTTTGTTCGGCGTCGTTGCTTTTCCTCCTCCGATAGCGGCCCACGACGACGTGTAGTGTCAATTTCCATTGGAGTTGGAGTACTTACTGGAGGCGCATTATGTGACTCCCTTTGAAAAGGTTTCGCTACCACTGAGGCATAGGTAGGCTCGGATCTTGCCCTCGGCATCTGAAATTGTCGTTCCGAACGTCGCTCGAAGAGGCGGTTGTCACATCTGACCGCTCGACTGATTGCTTCTGTTAATGATTTTGGCTCTTCAGGGAAAGTCAAGAGTAAATCCTTGACATCGTTGCGTAGACCATAGCGGAACTGCTCCATCAATGCTTGATCATCCCAGGGGATATCGGCGGCGAGTAGGCGGAAATCTGCAGCATATGCGGAGGCTGGACGGTCACCTTGGCGTAATCGCCGGATTTTGTTGATTGCAGTCCTTATGCTGTCAGTATCTCCAAAACATGCTTTAAACTCACTTATGAATTCTTCAAAATTATTTAGTACTGGAGATTCCTTTTCTAGTAGCGGAGCGAACCATGCTAATGCTGAGCCATTTAACAACGTGCCTACTAAACCCACTCGTGATGCATCGGTGGGATATCGGGACGGATGCATTTGAATAACTAACCGTACCTGGTTAAGAAACCCTCTAAACTGCGATCGCGTTCCATCGAACTTCGTGGGAAGGCCAATCTTGGGTTCTTTATGAATCCCTTGTGCTCCGTGCCCTTGTTGTTGCATTGCTACGATGGTTGCTTCGAGTTGTTGCACGCGTAACGCAAGTTCCCCATGCTGTTGTTGCGTTTGCTGCTTTTCTAAGGAAATTTGCTGAAGATCCCCCAACAAGCGTTGATTTTCTTGTTCCAAAGCATGAAACTTCTCTTTCAAGCATTGAAATTCCGAGAAAACGGATTGATACTCTTCAGCGCTAACGGTGGCCATGGGATGAAGGAAAAGGGAAATAAGAGACTAGTAGGAAAGGAGGGAGACAGAAGGAAGAGGGAGACTAGTAGTCGAAATCGGTTCAAACTGTCAGGAACTCTATTAAGGCAGAGAAGGAATTAGTACTAAAAGAAGGATTAGTACTATTGTTGGGGAATAGTACTAAGACAGAGAAGGATTAGTACTATGAGAGGTGTCGAACTTTGAGAGAAGGAATGAGTGAGTGAGAGAGAGAGAGAGAGAGAGAATGATGATGCGAAAGATATATGTATTATATGACGGAAGATATACAACAGTAGTTAGAAGGCTTAAGACTGGCGTTGAACCGATTTGGTTCGAACTAATGCCTTGCGCCTCCTTTTATAGTGTCTTCAGGAATACTCCTGAAGTTTCTAGAATGTTCCAGAGAAATCTGGAATATACATCAATTTCCCAATAAAACCTAAATGAAAATAATATCCTTCAAATTACAATTCATAACCTAATGGTAAAGTCTCGACCCGTGTAACAAAAGGTTATGGGTTCGAGTCTAGTTATGACATTTAGCGGCTTCGGTAAAGCTCTCTGGTTCTCTAACTACTGCCACCTTCATCATAAAGGCATAGTGGTATGCCAAATAGTCATTGTAGCCGAATCAGCTAACTAGATTCTTCTCTCGGGTGGAGTGACAAAGTTTCTCATTTGCCGATGTGAGTGCTTTCTCAACTCTGGGTGACCTAATAAGAGGCACATCAAAGCCATCAAACTCACTATCGAGTGAAGGAGTCGATTCGTTGCCGTCAAAGTGATCGTCTTCATTCTGGCATTTTGGCCTTCCCTTTGTCCATCTTTGGACTTGGCCGAGATGTGCTTTGGTTGCACGGAGGCTCTTGTGGTCCGCTCAATCTGGGTGAGATCGAACTCTCTTCGAGTATTGACCTTAGTTGATCATCGTCTTCTATGTTGTCGAGGTCGTTCGTAGATGGTTCGGGAGGAGTTGGCTCGGGTTTGTACCATGATGTCGATTCGTCAAAGATGACATCCCGACTTACACGAGTCTTCCGAGTAGAGGGGTTGAAGCACTTGTACCCCTTTTGCTCCTATGAGTACCCCACGAAGATGCACCTCTCTGATTTTGGGTCAAGCTTCTACTGCTTCTCATCGGGAATGTGCACGTATGCAATGGAGCCAAATATCCTTACATGGGATAGATCCGACTTCTTCCGATAATATTTCTCGTGCGGGCTGACCTCGTGCACTCCGGATGTTGTGCACCGGTTCATGAGGTAGACGACGGTATTTGTAGCTTCTGCCCAATATGACTTGGGCATATGCTTCTCATTTAGCATGGCCCTTGCTACTTCGAGGATGTGCCGATTCTTGCGTTCGGCTACACCATTCTGTTGTGGTGTGTGTCGGCAAGTGAATTCTCGCCGAATTCCTTCTTGTCAAAGGTATGTCGTGAACGCATTGGAGAAGTATTCCTTTCCTTCATCAGACCAAAGACATCGTACTTTACGCCCAGTTGTCTTTTCGACTTTGCTTTTGAATTTTTGGAAGTGTGTAAACACTTCACTCTTCATCCTCATGGGAAAGATCCATGTGTATCTAGAGAAGTTGTCGATGAAGGTAACATAGTACCAACATCCTCAGAACGTAGCCGTCTGTGCCGGTCCCCACACATTTGAGTGGACTACGTCCAATAGGCCTTTGCTCATGTTCCTCTCCTTCGGGAACGGGTGCCGATGTTGCTTGCTGAATTGGCATGCTTCACATACTCCTTCAATCTCTTTCTCTTTGAAGGTCAAGAGCCCGATGACGACTCCTTTCGATTGCATCGCCTTGAGTTTGTTGAGATTGATATGGCTGATTCTTTTATGCCATAGCTCTATGTCGGTGTCAGATTTGAGGCCCTTTGCGTACATGGCCGATTTCACCTCGTTTGACTCGAGGATAAACATTCTACCTTCCCTTTGACCCCGAGCGATGAGTCAGCCTTCCTTCTCGATGAAGCAACCACCTTGGTTGAATCGAACTTGCATCCCTTGCTCCACTATTTGGCCGACCGAGACCAAATTCTTCGTTATGGTGGGTAAATGTAATACATTTTTTATGCAAGTTTGTTCACCGTCTTCCCTGAATGGGACATTGCCAATATGTCGAATAGGATGAATGGTGTCATCCCCGGTCTCGACATAACCGGATGGATCCAGCTCTCGTAAGTCTCAGAACCATTCTTGACAAGACGTCATATTGTTCGAAGCACCGGAGTCGACGAACCATACACTTTCCGGATTGGAGGCACTAGTCGAAGTAGAGGCCGACATAGAATTTGCTCTATGTTTCTGAGAACAATATGCGGAATAATCTTCGGCCACAACCAAAGCTTAGATAAGTTAATGATAATCAAGCACAGAAGAAATGGGAAATGGAAGTAATTACACAAACAGAAAGAGAATGCACAGGATGTTAATGTGGAAAACCCTAGATGGGAAAAACCACGGGAGTCCACAAACTCCAACTCTCACTATGCAAGAAGAATACAATAGGGGAACAAAGAGGCAACGACCTCGTGCTCACAATCTTTGCTTGGCAGCGGTTACAACAGAGACTCACTCTGTCTCTCTCTCTCTCTTTCCCTTTGCTACGCTCTGTACAACAGTTACACCAATATCACTATACAAATTAATGACAACACAATGATACATCCACACACTCTCTGTTTGCCCTAGGTCATAATTATACTAATATGACTTTCAGGCTATTTACAAATATAGCCACAATGGGCTAACAGAAACATATTTCCATATATGTCCCTCCATCCGGTGAGAGGTTCTCACCGAGCCTGCATCATCCGGTTCTCATCGGGTCTTCCGTTGTTGGGTACTCATATCCCATCCGGAGGGACCAAAATCCTAATAAATGTCTCATCATGAACATTCCACCAGGGTCTTCATAATCAGAGTTAGTGGCATAATTTGTGAGTTGTCGGCTTGTGGAAGCCGACTCGCGCTTCTTTTTCCGACACTCTTCTTCATGATGGCCAATTTTTCTGCAATATCCGCATTCGATTGAGTTTTGTCGACTCGAACTGGAATGGAAGCTCCCCCTTCTTCCGAAGGTTCCTTGATGGCTTCCGTCTTGTTGCCGAAATTGGGAGTTGTCGTAAGCCGGACCTCGTTCGCCGCCTCTTCCTTGGCCGAATCGGCCTCTTACTTGGCCACGTCCTCTTCCTCCATTCTAATGCATGTAGAGCATGTGGCCTTCTGAGGCGTTGCTCCTTGTTCGAACATGATTCTCTTCAACCAATAACATACATTGAAGATCGAAGAAAGAGGGTGGATTCTCTCGTGCTAGTAAGACGGTCCGCATAGCGCCGAATCGTGGTGCAAGGCCGCCGAGGCATATTTGCTCCATTTCGTCATCCTCCACATTGACGCTTATCGATCCGAGTGCATCACAAAGCTCCTTGATCTTCAAGGTGTAGCTTGTGACGAACATATCCTGTTGTTGGATGTTGTTCAACTCTTGGCGGAGTTGAAGCTTTTGTGCCGTTGTATTGGCGGCGAATATCTTCCTTAGATTCTCCCATGCTTCCTTTGGCGTTGTGGCTTCTCGAATGTAGCCAAGCATGTGGTCATGAACACATATCGCCAAGCAATACATTACTCGACTCACCGCTTGCTCCCATGTTGAGTAGTCGGCGTCTTTCGGATCGGGTTGGTTTTCTTGTGCCCCCTTGATGTAACCCCAATAGCCTTGGCTGACAAGGTATTGGTGCATCTTGTACTCCCAAGATGCGAAGTTGTTTCGGCCCAACTTCTCGCCAGGGAGAGCACTCCCCATTTGAGTATTCATGGTGTTCGATGTAGATTTCTTCCTTCTTCTCTCTTGAATACGAGCTATGTAGTCGCACTATGATAGCGATGAGCATGTTCTTCTTGAACGTCGGCGTAGAGCTCAACACACGCGGATGGGCTAGATCGAGCTACCAAACCGCTCTGATACCATGTAAAGAATCGGGTATGATTCTTGTGCAACGGAATAGGTTAAGGATGTGTGTTATGTGTGTGTGAGAGAGAGAGAGAGAGATAGAGGAGACAAACAAAAGATAGATTTTTGAGAGACAATAGAATACTCAAGAAGATGTATATTACAGAGGGGATTAATCAACCTAATTACAAAGTAGGAGGAGAGTACTTTATATAGTCACTCTCTCTCTTCATTAACTATCGAAGCTCATCGGTCATGGGGAATATGAAAACTCATTAGTTATGTGTCATAGAATATGATTCTATGACACATAGTTAATGTGTAGATAAGAGTGGTGACTTTTGACTTTTGAGTGCACACTCTCAAGAGTGTGTTCACACACTAGACTAGGTTGAGCTTGATTCTCAACGGGGATCGATAATTCGGGAATCCAGTGGAGTGTGAAAAATCCACGTTGTGTGCAAACGTGTTGGTCCCAAGATTACTTGCTTTTGATTATCAAATGTTGGATCACCAAGACGAGGTGCAAGATATGAACGTCGCGATAGTGCATTTGCTTTTCCTTGCTGCTTCCCCGGCTGATATGTGATTTTGAAGTCAAAATGCATGAGGAATTGGGCCCACCGAGCTTGCCGTCGATTTAGTACACGAGCATTCTGGAAGTAAGCAAGATTTTTATGATCACTGAAGACAGTGACCTGATGAGGAGATCCCTCTAAGAAGTGCCACCAATGCACAAACGAATCCATGATGGCTAATAACTCCTTGTCATGTATCTCGTAGTTAATTTCCGTGGCATCAAATTTGTGGGAGTGGAAAGCAACAAGATGTAACTTTTCTTTATCTCCTTGTTGTGAAAGGATGCTACCGAGGGCAAAATCCGATGTGTCGGCCTCCATGATGAATGGTTTGTTTGTATCCACATGAGCTTGAATAGGAGCTAATGTAAAGGCTTTCTTAAGTTGCATAAAAGCCATGTCCGCTTCATTGGACCAAAGAAATGATTGTTCCTTCTTGGTAAGCTGTGTGAGAGGTAAAATAATCTTCGAGTAATCTTGTATAAACTTGCGGTAGAAGTTAACAAAGCCTAGGAAACATTGCACATCTCGTAATGAACGTGGAGTTTGCCACTCTAGCACAATTTTCACTTTAGCTGGATTCATGGAAATGCCTTTTGAGGAGATGACGTAGCCTAGAAATTCCACTTGCTTGCAGTCAAAGCTACATTTTTCTAGTTTGGCATAAAGACCATGCTCTCAGAGTCGTTTTAGTACTAATAGTACATGAGCATCATGCTCCTCCTGGGTCTTCGAATAAATCAATAGATCATCCAAATAGATGATCAAACAGATATCCAAGAGATCTCTGAATATATCATTTTCCATGTGTTGGAAGACTGCGGACACATTGGTTAGACCGAACGGCAAAACAGTATACTCGAAGTGCCCATATCGGGTGCGAAAAGCGGTCTTCCATTCGTCTCCCAGTCGGATCCACACGATGTTATATGCTCCTCGTAAGTCGATTTTTGTAAAAAACTTGGCACCATCTACACAAAGCCACACTGGGCACAAGCAACTACGGATACTCTAGTCCGTGGCATTTGAACTTGACGTTCCGAACGTTGTTCGAAAAGGCGGTTGTCGCATTGGATCGGTTGACTGATTGCCTCTGTAAGAGATTTTGGTTCTTCGGGAAAGGTTAAAAGTAAATCTTTGACGTTATTTCGCAGGCCATAGCAAAACTGCTCCATTAGTGCTTGATCATCCCAGGGGATATCTGAGGCGAGTAGTCGAAAATCCGCCACGTAGGCAGAGGCTGGACGATCGCCTTGACGCAATTGTTGGAATTTGTTGATCGTCGTCCTGATGGTGTCGGTATCTCCAAAGCAGGCTTTAAACTCGCTAATAACGTCTTCAAAGTTATTAAGCAAGGGAGATTGTTTTTCCAAAAGTGGAGGGAACCATGCCAAGGCTGAGCCGTTGAGCAACATGCCTATTAGGCCTACTCGGGATGCATCGGTGGGGTATCGGGAAGGATGCATTGGCATGATTAAGCTTACCTAATTAAGGAATCCTCTAAATTGTGAGCGCATTCCATCGAATTTCACAGGAAGACCAATCTTGGGCTCTTTATGAAGTCCTTGGGGACTTGATACTTGTTGTTGTAACGCTACAATGGTTGCTTCGAGTTGTTGTACATGTAACGCTAACTCCCCATGTTGTTGTTGCGTTTGCTATTTTTCTAAAGAAATTTGTTGAAGATGCCCTAACCATCGTTGCTTTTCTTCTTCCAATGCTACGAATTTTTCTTTTAGACACTGTAGCTCGAAAAAAACGAATTGATATTCCTGGGCGCTAACAGTAGCCATAATATTGGAAAAAGGGGTAAAAGGATGAGGGAAACCGAAAAGAAGACTAGAGGGAAAATTTTTGTTCAAACTATCAAAAATTGTACTAAAACAGAGAGAGAATTAGTACTAGAGAAGGGAAGTACTATTAGTACTAAGAGGACGGATTGCGTAAGACTCACGAGAGAGAGATAGCGAAGGAGAGAGAGAGAGAGAGAGAGAATGATGATAACAGATGATATATTATGTGAAGAGTAAGTACAAATAGATATGAAGCTTAAGACTGGCGTTGAACCAATTTGGTTCAAAATAATGCCTTGTGCCTCTTTTTACAATGTTCTGAGGAATAGTCCTTAAGCTTCTAGAATGTTCCAGAGAAATTTGGAATATACAATAATTTTCAATAGTAAAACTTAAATGAAAATAATATCCTACGTATTAGAATAGATAATGTAATGGTCAAGAGCTCGACCCATATAACATAAGGTTATGGGTTCGAGTTTTGCCATATCATGACAGGAGCAGGCGGCAATCAGAGTAATGTAGTGCTTCGCGTCCAACGTTGGTGATCAACTACTCAGCTACATCCAGGATGCCAAGACACCCAAAGATGCTTGGACGAACCTAAAAAAGGTTGTTGCGGCTTGCACAATGAACACAAAGCTGCAACTCCAATGTCTGACAGAAAGATTTGTCAGTGGTCAATTATACAACCCGAATCAATGACATCTACGACTCCCTCGCCTCTATCAATGTGACAATCGAGGAGGAAGAAATGGTGTAGGTTCATGTCAGATCATTCCGAACGGCTATCTGCACGAGAGTGAATACACTGTCATTCTTTGAGTTGCAATCGATGCTTCTCGTTGAAGAGAACCACCCAGATGCGTCGACGACCATATACATCGATAGCAAGATGTTGTACACGAAGGAGGATAGACCCTATGGTTGTGGTGGACGAGGTGGGTCAGCACGCAACGAAGACGACTGACATGAGCAAAACCGAAGGCATAATCGAAATGTCGACAGCAATTCCAAACCCTCCGAAAACAAGGGGAGTCAAGGCGGCACCGGAAACTGGCAATGAAAGGCCGAAATAGAATGTTGGTATTGTGGCAGAAAAGGCCATCGGGAGACTACACAGAGGGGAGGGGAGAGAGAGAGAGAGAGAGAGTCGAGACCACAGACGTGAGAGAGAGTGGGAGGGAGAGCTTGTACAATGTATAGTATATAGTGGATCATCTGAGAGAGAGAGGGAGGTAGGGGGAGGGAGAGAGAGAGAGAGAGAGGTTTCTAAACCGGTTTACAAGCCGGTTTGGAAACCGGTTTACAAGCCGTTTACCAAACCGGTTTAGGCTAAACCGGTTTAGGCTAAACCGGTTTGTGAACCGGCTCGGCTCGGCTCGGCTTGGCTCATGTTTGAGATCTCGTAAACGGTTTAGGCTTAGCCGGTTTGGCTTGGATCAGGCCAAACCGGCTAAGCCTAAACCGAACCGTTGCCAATCCCTACCGGTCAAAGCAAGTTTGAGTTAGCCGTGATGTTGCCTTCGACGAATCAACATCTTGGCGTTACTGTACGAGATGTACGGGTGATTGATAACTGTGATAACTAAAGGTGAAAGATGCAATTGTCCTTCAACATGTGGCAAACGAAACGAATGCGCATGAGATGTGACAAAAGTTGTCAGGTCTATATGAGAGGAACAACACCCTCAATAAAATCTCACTGATGAGAAAGATCGTACGATTGAAATACAGAGACGGTGAGAGCATCGTCGAACACATCAACACATTCATGGGGTATGTAAATCAACTTGTTGCAACCAAGTTTTACCTTGATGATGTTATGCAAGCCATCCTACTAATGTGCGCATTGTCGGATAGTTGGGAGAACCTGGTGGTTACTCTCAGCACCTCCTGTCAAGAAGAGAACTTGTCTTTACAAGCAGTGAAGACAAGCATCCTGAATGAGGAAGCGAGAAGGAAGGAAAAGGAATACGGCTCCATCTCTATCGATATCACTCTTCTAGAATGCTACTAATATGATGTTAAATGTTCCTTAATCTCATTCTTCTAGGATGCTATAGTGGCTCTGTTTCCATCAATCTTCTCTGATGTTAATATGAATCCACCATTCTTCTTCGTCATCATCTCCTCCTCCTCTATCCATCTCTTTTCATAAGCATTCTTCTTCTCGTCTTTTCCTTTACTGTCAGAACCCTTCTTCTTCTTCAACTTCTTCTTCCTCTTCTTTGTCTATGCCTCGAATGGAGCCATTCAATCGCAACAAGCTAATCGCCTAATTCCTGAACCAATTGGCTTTTTCATGATTTTAGAGGATGGGACTAAATCCCAAGTATCGTTGTCAAACAATGCGCGCATCTCCTCCCTCATTGCCTCGATCCACCGGGGATCTTGGGCAACTTCTTTGTAAGTCTCGGGTTCTTGGTCTGCTACGACCTTCATCATGAATGCATAATGGTGGGCCATGTAATCATTGTACCCGAACCTAACTATCGGGTTTTTTTGTCGATTCGATTGACGGAGTTTTCCTTTGGTCACCTTCGAGGCCGTCTTCATTTCATACTTGCTATCAACCGATCGGGATGAATGATTTGAGCCTTCACCGGATGTCATGTCCTTGGCCTCTTTCTCAAGCATCTTGCCCTTTTTTTCTTTCTACAGGTGTAAACCAAGGTGACACCACATCAGAGGTTTCTTCATGTTGTGCAAGACTCTGATTGTTGGATGACACCTCAAGTCCAGTCAGCTAGAGTGCAGGTAGACTCTCTGTTGGTTCTCCACCCATAATGGACGTTAGCATCTCTTCTTCTTCACTCTCAAAATCTGCTCCAGATCTGCTTGTTTCGAGCACGACGAGGGTCACTGATGTTGGGTCATACCATGATGTCACCTCATCAAATACCATGTCTCGTCTTACTCGTGATTGTTGAGTGATGGGATTAAAACACTTTTAACCCTTTTGCTCAAGTGAGTAACCAACAAATATCATCTTCTCCGACCTTGGGTCAAGCTTTCTCCGCTTCTCATCGGGTACATGCACAAATGCAATGCTGCCAAAAACCTTCAAGTGTGAAAGGTCTAGCTTTGTCCCAAAATACTTCTCGTGAGGGGTGATGTCATGGACACCTCGGTCGTGCACCTATTGATGAGATACATAGCAGTAATTGTTGCCTCTGCCCAATAGATCTTAGGCATGTTCTTTTCATGCAACATGGCGTGGTGTCGTGAAGATTTTCGGCGATAGTGTGTAAATTGTGAGGAACATACAAAATTGAGTGTGGTTCTTCTCACAAGATATGAAACAATAATAGTGAAGATACTATTCTAAATAAGTTTAATATCTTGGTACAAAAAGATGGAGGTCTTTAAGAGCTTTCGAATTCACTTTACTACATAAGAAACGGACAACTAAGTGTTAAGTTATGTGGGTATGAAGATTGCGAAGACGAAAAGAAAAACAAAACTGTGAGATATCCCATATAGACAGGACAAATAAGAATCCCAAAGTATATAACCATACCAATATCTCTTCAAAATATATCTACGTGTTTGGAGCATAGAAAGGTTAAGTTGTATGACTTGACGAATGGATTCAGCCAAGTTCATTGGTTTTGGACGAATCCAAACGGAACCGGACAGGCAAACGACACCAGACCGGCGGACGGAAGACGACGAAACCGATGATCGGATCGACGGACGGACGGCGACGAAACCGGATGGCGATCAGACAACTACGAAACCAGATCGGGATGGAGATTGGACAAAACCGGCTCGGGTTGCAAACCGGACGCACGATGTCTTGAACTTTTCCGTTGTGAAACGAACAAAATCGTCTAGTTCTTTGGAGGTCAAGTGAAGGTGTAATATGCACTTAAACATTTGTAAAAACAAGACTAAAAAGCCTAGTAAAAAGAAAATTTGTATACAAAGGGGTGCAAGTAAAAATTTGAACCTTGCACCTCCAAGTTGAAAGTCAATAGGCTTACCACTAAGCCAAGTCATATCTTCAAAAGTTTTACTTTGATCATTTTACATGTAAATTCTCATACATGAGAGCTTAGATGATGACATGGCAAACATGTATTACGTGCATGTCTTGCACCCTCACATGCACCATATGCATGGGGGCATCTATAAAAGAGTGGAGGAATCAAGCAAGAGGAGGCTAATGAAAAATTTGGGAAAAATAAGAAACTTGCTATCCTATTGTTGATGTATCTTGTCTCTCAAATCTAAAGTTAAGCGTTTAATCTTTATCTCAATCTCTCTCTTTCTCTATATCAATCTCTCTCAATCTATCTTAAATACTTTATCGTTAAAGCTAGTACAAACTTCAAATCCTTCCGGTCTAGAACCCTGGCAGTTACGCCTCACAATCCGCACATAGTAACGGATTTTCACGACAACGGGACATCTCAATAATTGTGCGATTCTTCCGCTCAGCAACACCGTTTTACTATTGTGTGTACGAGCAAGAGAATTCCCGGCGAATCCCCTTCTCTTCTAGAAAGGCCTTGAACTCGATTGAGAAGTATTCTTAGCCACCATCACACCATAAGCATCGAACCTTGCGATTCGTCTCATTCTCCACGCAATTCTTTAACTTGATAAAGTGGGAGAAGACCTCACTTTTCGACTCCATCGGGCATATCCAAGTATGTTGCGAATAGTCGTCAATGAAGGTAACGAACTACCTATGCCCACCAATTGTCATTGTTTGAGTTGCGCCCCATATATCTAAGTGGATAAACCGGTCTTTAACTTGAGAAAGTGGGAGAAGACCTCACTTTTCGACTTCATCGGGCATATCCAGGTATGTCGCGAATAGTCGTCAATGAAGGTAACGAACTACCTACGCCCACCAAATGTCATTGTTTGAGTTGCGCCCCATATATCTAAGTGGATGACGTCCAGCAAGCCTTTACGCATATTTCTTTCGCTTAGGAATGGATGCCTATGTTGCTTGCCTCGTTGGCATGCCTCACATACATTATCAGGATGTTTCGAAGTAAATTGTGTCAATCCATACACAGCCCCTTTTGTTTGCATTGATCAGAGTTTATCGAGGTTTACATGGCCAACCCTTTTGTGCCACAACTCGATATCAGACTCAGCCTTGAGACCCTTTGCATACATTGTTGTTTCACCTTAGTCGCATCAAGAATAAACATGTGACCTTCTCTTCTTGCATGAGCGATAGGTTGGCCCTTATCCTCGATGAATCAACCTTCCAGGTTGAATCGCACTTGCATTCCTTGTTCGACAATTTGGCCAACTGAGACCAAATTCTTTGTGATTGTTGAGACATGCAGTATATCCTCCATGTAGCCCTTGTTGTCGTGATTGTTAAGGGCCACATCTCCAACGTGCTCAATCATGTGTCTGGAGTCATCATCAATCTCCACCACACCGGGTCTCTCGGGTTCCCTCAAATTCATGAACCATTCTTGATGACTTGTCATGTGATTTGAGGCACTTGAGTCCACGAACCATACATCATCAGGTTGGGAAACACTTGTTATCATGTTATTCGTCCGATGTCGCATAACAAACATCGGCCCTTTGTTTTCTAGGTCAGCCATCATAGCATAGTTTGTTTGCTATCGGGGTGAGGCAGCTGAGTCATTCTTCTTCTTCCGACACTCGGCTTCAAAGTGGCCAGGCTTTCCACAATACCAACATTCAGTTTTATGGTTCTGCCTGGTTGATGCATGTTGGTGGAAGCTCCCTTTTTTGCCGGAATTCCCTCGGTTGTTTCGACCTTCTTGCTGCCTAGAATTAAACTGTTGTGGACATCGTCGGTCCACCTCTTCCTTGGCCATTCCTCCCCCGGTTTTCATGACCATGACCATGACCTCGACCAAGATCATCATGTGTATATAGCATATGGCCATCAAATGTCGTGCTTTTCAACTGTGTATGGTTCTCCTCAACCATTAGCATGGATTGCAAGTCAAAAAAGCTTGGGGGTTCTCCCTTGTTGTTATGGCAGTTCAAAATGAGCCATATTTTTGCCAAGGCAGATATGCACCATCTCGTCATCATCAATTGCCATATCCCCCTGCCGAATATTGTTCAACTCCTGCTGGAGTTGAAGTTTTCTCGCTATGGTTGAAGTCACAAAAATCTTCTTCATGTTTTTCCACGCTTTTGTTGGGGCTTTCGCATCACGAATATAGCTTAGCATGTGATCTTGCACACATATTGCCAAACAATACATCACCCTACTAGCGCCTTGCTACCATGTGGGGTAGTTAGGATTTGTAATATTGGGGGTTGTTTCTTGAGCTCCCTCGATATAACTCCAATACCCTTGCCTCTTATATTCCCAAGATTGTTGCATCTTATATTCCCAAGATGTGTAGTTGTGCATGTCCAACTTCTCTGTTGGAAGTGCGCTACCCATCTAGTATGCATTTCGCATCACGAATATAGCTTAGCATGTGATCTTGCACACATATTGCCAAACAATACATCACCCTACTAGCGCCTTGCTACCATGTGGGGTAGTTAGGATTTGTAATATTGGGGGTTGTTTCTTGAGCTCCCTCGATATAACTCCAATACCCTTGCCTCTTATATTCCCAAGATTGTTGCATCTTATATTCCCAAGATGTGTAGTTGTGCATGTCCAACTTCTCTGTTGGAAGTGCGCTACCCATCTATGCATTCATTTTTCTGATTTGGCTTGATTTGTATGGTCATGTTAACGTGAGCTTCTTGTTGTGCAACACTACAACGACGATGGCAGGTTTTAAAACTGCGTCTCTAACTGCTCATGCGTTTTCAATGGTAGAGCTTAGTGAAGGATCTCTAACCCTCGCGCTCTGATACCATGTAAAGAATCTAACTCTTTGTTTGTGTGTGTGTGTGTGTGTGTGTGTGTGTGTGTGTGTGCCATATTAAATGTGTTGGTGCAATCTAACCAAGATATCCACTTGAGTACGATTTTGTCATAAGAATATCTAATATTCTTTGACCACATTAACACTTGACAATTGCACGGATTACAATAAAGTGTGCTCACACACTTTTTCACACATCGTCCTTTTCTTCAGAAGCACGTGTTCACACAAGTTGAGCTTGATTCTCAACACATAGATTACCACATCTTGGTTGGAATGTTGGATGTGAGCGACAAAAATCATAAGAGAAAAAATATCCCATCTAGTTGGTAGTTGACATCAAAAAATGGTTCATAAGATGGGTTGTAGAAGATCTCTTAGACCTTTCAAATGATGTTATAAAATATGTAGTCATTAAGAAAAGGTTAATGCTTTCGAATGGGAAGATGCTAAAAGGATAAATTAGAATATTATGTTGTAAAGGTCAACCTTAATTGTTGGATTCAAAAGGCAAGAAAACTTACTAAATGAGTATTAACTCTCGTAGAGCCCTAACACGCCTTCGTACTCAATCGCACAACCTAGGTCTTAAAGTTGCATAATGGCATCAAACCCCATTAGCCATAAACGCAATTAAGGTATGTGAGGAAGGCTAATAGAGGATGAGTATCAATGGCTTTTTACATGCTCCACATATAGTGCAATTCGTGAAAGCAATTATGACATATTAAGAGGTGATGACTTGCAGTGCCACACTAAAGAGAACACCTAGAAGGTTGAGCTCATTTGTATATGCCTTATTCACACACAAGACTTTACGCTTTGAAGTATGAATATCCCTTCTTAAGAAGAGACACACATTAAGAAAGTTGTGTACTTAGGTCCCATGGGTAAATATTGCCTCTCTATGGACACTAAAAAATATCTAATCCAATCACATTTGCACAACCCATGTGCCCTTAATTAATTCATTTTGTTCATGTAAATCTAAACCAAAACTCATCCCTCGCACTTTTGATTCATGTGTGGTCTTAATCAATTTAATCTATTTGGGTGTAAATCTGAACAAAAACTCATCACAAGTTGTGATCCTTACCATTAGTTTGAACCATAAGGGAAAAATAAGTACGCGCACAAGCTTACCTTTTCTTGTCTCCTGGCCAAAACATACTTAAAAAGCAACCTTTATGATCCAATGTGGCATGACTCCATCCCATCACTCTAGAGTTTACTTGTGCATGCAAAGTTTTGACCATAAACTCTACTTGGTTTACTACTACTACCTGATACACCAAGAAAAGGTTGTGGACTCCACACTCTTTCATAGAATGTCTTACAACCCCATATACTCACATATTAGAGTTTCCTTTACCACATTTACATTGGTGCCCATAGACAAACTTTGTAACAGTTTCACTTGGGGAGGTTCATGATGGAAGTTGGCAAAGTCATACATCACAATCCTATGAACATGGCGTTAGATCCTCCACTAACCATAGACGAGTCTATTTAGGTCTATCTCGAGAGAGGACAGAACAATGTATGTACATTTTGTTTGAATTTTACATGTATTGCATTCATTATATACAATCTATTGCAAGAAGTGCAAAAGCTCTCCTATTTACAATCAATAAAAACTTGGCTATGAGAAAACAAGGTAGTGCAAATAATTTTAAGCAGCTCTCCTATTTACAATCAGCATTAGCTTTGTCTCTAAGCAAAAAACCATATTTTTCTTTCTTTCATTGTACTCAAAACTTAAGACTTCTCTCAAAGAAGGACACCCAGAATCGATTATCTTGTCTGTCAGAACGGTTCACAATCTTGGTAGGGAGATGAATGGCTACCCATCTTCCTCAACACTCTCGTGAAAGGAGACTCTGGCATTCTAGCACTTTCTTGAAGCTCCAAATCCTCCTTTGTTGGAGGCAACGAATCCGGTTCCGGAAAGAAATGCACTTTCTTCTCCTTGTCCTCGGGTGTAGCAGTTTTTTCTCCAGGTGCCTTTTGATGGATTTCCTTAGCTTTGCTCAACATTAGAACATTATCAATCAATGTCGCCACTCCTTCTGATTGTCGAACTAGGTTCCCGAGGCGATCCAATGGTTCACAGGCTGTGGATTTATCCTTAGATGAAGCAATATCGCACTTTTCCGTGCATTCATGCTGCATTCAAATAACCATAAATGTCTACCACATAGCTCTTTGTCCCTCACAACCCCCCCCCCTTTCATTACTAACATGAGTATTAACTCTCATTGAGCTCTAACACTCCTTCACACAACCTAGGTATTGAAGTTGCATTATGGAATCAAAATCAGCCAAATATAAAGACATGTAAGGTATGCAAAAGAAGGGCTAGTAGAGGATGAATATCACTTGTGATGATATATTAAGAGGGGGGTGATGACTTGAGTATCACACTAAAGATAAGACCTAGAAGGTTGGGCTCATATGTGTATGCCTTATTCACACATCGAGACTTGGTGCTTCAAAGTATGAATAATAATCCCTTCTTAGGGAGAAGACACACATCAAGATAGCTTTTGTACTTAGGTCCTATGGGCCAATATTGGCCTCTCTATGGATGCTAAATATCTATCTATACAAGCTAGTATCATCTCGCTCTTCCAGGAGGCTAATATGTTGTGCTTAATCCTTGCACTTTTGGGCTACTAATACGATTCCATCTCTATTGATATCACTCTTCTAGAATGCTACTGATATGTTGTTAAATGTTCCTTAATCTTCACTCTTCTAGGATGCTACTAGAATGCTAATATGAATCCATCTTGCTCTTCCAGGAGGCTAATATGTTGTGCTTAATCCTTGCACTTTTGGGCTGCTAATACGATTCCATCTCTATCGATATCACTCTTCTAGAATGCTACTGATATGTTGTTAAATGTTCCTTAATCTTCACTCTTCTATGGCTCTGTTTCCATCAATCTTCTCTGATGCTAATATGAATCCACCATTCTTCTTCATCATCATCTCCTCCTCCTTTTGGTTTCTTTGTCAGATCTCCATGATCAAAACAGTTCAGATCTCCAAAATCATCATTTTCTTGCTTAGAGAAATGGCATTTTCTTCTTCTTACCTTCTAGTAGTTCCCATATCAAAGTTAGTCTTTGTTTTAGTAGCGTTCTGATATCCAAGATCATCATTTCTAACATCCTTTTCGTATGAAAGTTTTGGTTCCATCTTCGTCTTCTTCCTCTTTATCTCCTTTCTCTTTCTCAAAGATTCTAGAAGTTCCCATTTACAAGCTCTCCATCTCTCTATCTATCTAATTTATATACAAAAAAATGGAAAAGAATGGTTGTTTCCACCATTTCCTACCTTCATTTTCTCGAACTCGAAGAGAGCCTCCCAACAATTGTATGCTTCATCTCCTTCCAGAATACTGCATCGATCTGCACACAAAACAGAAGAAAACTGAAGGTAAAGGAAACGCAAGCAAATGACAAGTAAAGAAAACAAAATGGACTGTGTTTCAGAAATAAGAACAGTAACAACAACATCGACGACGACGACGACGACGAACACAGAGAATTACAAGACGAAGAAAAAACGGCGGAAAATGCAGAAATCAACAACAGATGCAGAGTTTGGCTAAAACAAGAAGAAGAAAAATACCAAGAGCAACAAAAAAAAAAAATGCCAAAATCTGTGAAAACAGGACAAGGAAAAGAAAACGTTCCGGAATTAATTACCAGCGATGGCGTGTTCTGCCTTCTCGAGCAGGGATGGTTCAGGAATTAGGCGATTGAGCCTGCTGCGATTGAATGGCTCCATTTGAGGCATAGATGGAGAAGAAGAAGAAGAAGAAGAAGAAGATGGAGAAGAAGAAGATGAAGAAGAAGGGTTCTGACAGTAAATGAAAAGACGAGAAGAAGAATGTTTAGGAAAAGAGATGGATAGAGGAGGAGGAGAAGGAAGATGAGAGAGCAGAGAGAAATCCATTGGGGTGGGGGGGGCTCTGTGTATTATGTGGGTATGTATTGTATCAGTATGTATGAAAGGTGTGGTGGATAAGAAGGAACAGAGAGAATGCTCTGTTTCCTTCCTTCTTCATATACACTATATATACATACATACATAATAAGTACATATACATCTGGCCCCTGTTTCTTCTTCTTCTTCTTCTTAAATTCCTTTTCCTTTTTTCTCTAAATTGCGTGCTTTCCTGTGGGCACCAAAACAAGAGCCACCCTTATAGCTCCTTCTCCCAAGAGATAGACCACACAGAGACCCATAAGAGAAGCTCGGCGGGGGGCAGGGGACGACGGGACATCATCGGTCGGCTTAACAAAAATTGGCCCGCCTCAACCCTCTTGTCAGCTCCGTTATCCTAGCGTGTGTGTGTCTGTGTGTGTCGAGGCTTCCGTTTCGCCTGGCCCACCATGCTTCGATAAAGAGAGAGAGAGAGAGAGAGAGAGAGAGAGAGAGAGTGTGTGTGTGTGTGTGTGTGTGTGTGTGTGTGTGTGAGAGAGAGAGAGAGAGAGAGTGAATGAGAGAGAATGTGCCCCAGGTGGGCCTCCGCGAAACCATTGGTATCGAGCTCGTATGAACATCTCGGCACGAAATCGATGCTAGTGTGAAACATCTTAAGCCAAAATCGATATTCCTTTGTCCATCACGAGTTTCGGAAAGAGAGAGAGAGAGAAGAGAAACTGTGGGCTTTGCAAAAAATAAAAAACTATGGTCTTATCTTTGTCACGTTATTGCACATTTGTACTAAGAACACTCGAAAAAAGTCAATACTTTCTTGTTTTGATGATCACATGGGCCCATTTCTGTGTTATGTTTGCCTTATCCATAACTTGTCCCTTTTCGTATTATCTATGCTTATGTGGCACAAAAGCATTGGCTCCAAAGGGGGATACGAATTTAAAATATTTAGTTCATGGATGGCGATGTTTGGTTACATTATGCCAAATTTAGATTGAACATCAAGACAAAAAACCTTGATGAGGTACAAAATACTTGGCAATGACATAAGTTGGGCAAACAACTTATGAAACTTTGTAGCACTTCTTACATTGGTGGTGTTAGACCTAGATCCTAATGTAAGCATATGATAAGGAATTAATGGATAGATAAATAGAAAGGAGAGAGAGAAAGAAGGGTGTCAATCCACTCGACCATCCCCGAGCGAAGGGATTGAGACGAACTCGAGCCTCGATTCGTGTCCCATACCTGGTACTGGCACGCTCGCTATAAGAGTTGATCCACCACAAGGACAGAGTCTCGACGTAGTCAAGAGGTCCCAAATAGGCCTCATATTTATAGCCAGACCTAAGGCCCCCATGCAAGTTCACACTTGACCTTAATGGGTTGTCTCAATCCCAAGTATTAAAAGTAATCCTTCCCTTCTTTACACTCTCGTTTAACCCTCACACTTTATCCACGTGTATAGAATACTACGGTACAATCTTACCACGGGATATATTTTTTGCAATAGTGTAGATATCATGTTTATTGGTTGATCATGACAGTACATTGGACCCTATAGTTCAAATTGAATGTCAAGCCATACGTCCCGTTTTCTATGGCAAAAAATTATCCGTTGTTTTTTTTAGCATGCTTAGGTTGGACAAACCAATATTGACCTAAAATGTGCCAAGTATTGACCAAACGTGCCAATAACCATCATACATTTTAGTCTGGTCATTTTGATGTCCACTTTATAAACTTTCACAATTTTTTACAATATATTGCCTAGTACATCATGCATAAAACAAGCACCCAAAATCGTTGAGAGAGAAACTGTGAATACATGAAAAACAAATATTATCAAGACATGAAAAAACTCGTATTCAAAAGTATTTCTCATGTACCATAAAATAATAAGTTTTCAACAACATATAGAAACATGGTGGGAAGTTGGGTTATGAAGCCAAATTTCGGTGATTGATTATTAATGTGTTGATGATCGTTATTCGTGCTTGGTTAAATGAGAGTGTGGGATGGAGTATGAGTATGCATGGGATACCCACTCGTCATGAAACAAGTGAGAAGCAACAATTCCACACAATGCTCTATATGGTATCATTATAAGTGTTGAGCCTTGATATTGGGATTCATATACTTGAATTTGGGGTAGAACCAAAGCAGGATACATGGGTGCAAATTCCTTTGAGAGTGTCGGAAAGGTGCAAAAGCAATGACTTACAAGTCGCTTATGTTTCCATCTTCCAAATAAATTTCGTTGATCTATCCTCTTAAAACTATTGAATTTCTAATCTAAAATCTTGGGAATCTCGTCAATATTAAGGAGTTCAACAAGGATTAGCTTCTCTTAGTGAAAAGTGGAAACTTCTCTACAAGTAAGCTTTTCATGTGGATCAAACGTTAGTTTCTTCGTGTTTATATTTTTAACTTCCTAACTTATTTTCGGATGACTAATTCATTAGTCATAGTGGCGAGAGCAAAAGAAATGGAAGCTCGAGAATCACACTAAAACACAATACTAATTATGTGAATAGAGGGCATGACATACATGATACACTCTAGTTTAGTCACTTCTGCTAAAGGAGGAATCTTAATTAAAGCTACCCTAAATTCAATGAAAGATAAAAAATCGATATTAATACATTCATATATATGTGTGTGCATTTGTTATATATGCCCTTTATAGTGTTATATCGATACATGATGCTAAAAAATAGTTAGATTTATATGTTTTATAATTATTCACATTGAATCAATCTAAATGTCTTCCATAATTAAGGCTAACTTATATATATATATATATATATAACAACTTACCAATAGAGTAAGCTAACTACAATAAAAGAAAAGGAGAGAATATGTAATAACCTATGTGGTAAATTGCAAAAATAAACATTGATGTTAATATAGAAAAAACATCATTTAGCATTAGAGGAAGCAGTTGTTTCAATTACATCGGCTCATTTCATGCAACACTCGTGGATCATTGATTGATTTTCAGATTTTGCTCACAATGTTATTAGTTCCAAAATTCTCATGGCATGGATAATATGTCCATTCACACGTAAAGTTTTTCTTTAAGGTTCTCTACATGTGCAAATGGAACACAATGGGTGTACATGCCATGTGGAGAAAAGGAAAAGTAATAGCTAGAGAAAACAATTAAAAAACAACAAATACATAGATACAACTCCATTGCCTCCTCCAAATCAATCTTATAGTATTAATGACAAGTTTAACAACACTAAACACCACGGACACCCACACATAAAAATATATACACACATAACATCTATGGGTGAGTGGGGGTGCATGACACAATGAGAAATATAAGAAGTCATCAAAGTCCAATCAAGGAGGTTAAGACTTCAATGTTTACCTCAAGAAATAAAGCTTTTGTACAAAGATTTCAAGTGCAATGACCGAATCGGCAATGCACAAGAGCATAAAAGAAGGAATGAATGGTGTTTTCGGAGACCGGCCAAGATAACCCACTTTCTACACATGAATCAATATATGTTTTCCTTTTTCCTTCATGCTTCTCTTTTGCATTTTCCCTTCCTTTGTGATTCCATTTCCTTTGCCATCTTCTTTTGCTTTTGCTTTTGTATATGCCAAACCTTTTTTTCCATCAAAGTCACAAGTAGTGCCAATAATCTTTAAAAGGTAAAGGTATATAGCCATTGCATCATTCTTACTCTCTAACTCTTCTTTTTTTCTCCATTCCATACAAAGCTAATCGGCCATATAATAGCTTTCTCGTGACCAAATCAACCAATGAACGAGATATCCATTTGTTTTAGAACCAGAAAGCAAGCTAGTTTGATTAATTGGTGAGCATTTTGTAGAGCACCCAATTTACCTTGGTTAGCAGCTTGTGTGAGATCTTTCAAGAATTCACATGTAAATAGATCCTCAACACTTTCGGTTTGAGAAGCAACCGTATTTGCATAGGATCCCGCTACCGACAAGAACACTCTCATTTGGGCTCGAACATTTCCTATCGCAGTCGGGTTATAACCGGCTCGTCCTCCTTCTTCTTCTAGCCCTTCCTCCGACACTTCCAAAGCTTTTACCACATCCCTAGCTGGATTTGGTTGTTTACACATGAAATTTAGAAGCTCGCAATATGTGCCTTCATTCAACGGTTTGGTCCGAAAAGGACCTTCCCTCTTGAAAAAACATAGATAATGAGTCTTTTCATCTCCTATGAGACCCTTTGCCACTGCTGCGATGTATTGCAACATGTAATATGTAAGCCTTGAATGGATGACTTTTTCGAGCATTCTGAAGGCAGCATCCTTTCGAGAAACATCAATGATTCGTTTTAAATGCAAATCACAATTATACTCTTGCCATAGATGAATTATTTGCTTTCTTTCTTCGGAAATCTCGTCGCGCGTCTCTCTAGCCAATTCATCCATGGTATCATATTTTGACTCTTTTACTTCAATCTTTCCATGGGTTCCACCCCCATGATCTTCTCTTCTCATAGCAACACGACCTTCTACTTCTCTTTCTTCTTCCTTTTTGCTCATAGAATGCTTCTTACCTTTCTCTTTCGATCCATTGGAGTGATTTTGCGGAAGACCTTTAGGTTCATTGTTTTTCTCTTTTACACGAGATTTACCCTTTGCATGATGGTCTCGACTTGAGCTACTACTACTACTACTACTACTACCACTACTACCACTGCTACTATAACAATTATCATTCGAGTTCGAGAAATGGTTATCATTGTCATCCGTCTTTTGACCAATGACTTGCAATCTATCTTTAAGAGACCTCCCATTTAACAAATCTTTCATCTCGAGTTGAAGAACCGAGAGGCGACGAAGCAACACGTCTAAGTCGGCATTTTCACCACCTTTTGATTTTGATTGGACCATGGTATCATGAGGTGGCCTCGAAAATGTCGTAGGGCTATCATTTCTTCTTCTTCTATTGTTACTGTTATGGTTATCGATATTGTTACCACAAGAAGCTTTTCCATTGCTGGTGTAACTACCACTTCGGGATCGGTTAACTGATTGGCTTCTTCCAAAGGGGGGGTTCCTATGGTCAAAACCAACGGTTTTTCGGGTCTTGTCGAAGCATCGGCTCATAGTAGAATTGGATGATGTGTGTCGGGATGGCGGTATGAATCTTATGTTACTATTACTAGCAGAATTAGTAGTATATGTTCTTCTAGGAGGTGAAGTGTGAAACCCTAACCCTAATTCTAACTCTAAACCTACGCCTAGACCTAAATCTAGACCTGTTCTTTCTCTAGATGTATACATTTGTGCAAAACCATATATTTGTAATCCAACGGGAGAAGAGCCACCGTAACCCTAAGGCTGATTATAGTCTTTCTCTTCAGGGGGGGTATAAATTTGAGCAAAACCATATAAACATTCATGAAGCATAGGGCAAGATTAAGCCTTCTCTAACCTCAGCCCTAATTAGAGTATTTCACTAAGAAAGGATATATCTTCTATCTTTTGTGCAAAAGCCAGGTATTAGAAAGCATAGGAGAACAGGAAACCCTAACTCTGATTCTGGTCTGTCTCTAGGGGCAGCCTGATTCTGGAGTTTCTCTACGGCTTATACATTTGGTGCAGGAAAAATACGTGTGAAGAAGAAGAAGAAGAAGAGGAGGAGGAGACTGACTGAATGTACTGAGTGACTGAGCCGAGAGATATGAAAAATTACAGGAGGAAGCAGGAGAAAGAGATGGAGAAGAAGAAGAATAGGAAGAAATGAGGAGTGAAGCGTTGCAGGAATGAGCATGGGCACGCTACAGAAGATCGTTGGGGGCGTCTGTTCATCGTCATGTTCATTTTTTTCTTTTTGTGCAGTTATTTTCCTTTTGTTTGCCTCGCAAACTCAGAAAAATAAATCCCTTTCTGTCTTGTCTGTCTGTTTGTTTGTGTTTATTTTATTTTGTCCCTCGTGTTTGTTGTTAAAGATAGAGAGCCAAGGCGGCCGGCCGGTCATTTATTTAGCCGGTCATTAGCCTCGATCGATCCAACACTCTACCGCACTCGCTTTGTCCGCCATGCTCCTCGTTGGAGCCGTTCGTTCATATTATTATTAGCCTTGGGCCCTCACACACCGTTGCCTTCGTTCGCCATGTGGATTTGTTGCCCCTACTTTTGCAATTAGTAACCGATACAATTAGCATAGCCCATTCGACTAGCACCGCTCTATGACCCACAAAGAACCCGACCTCTTTTATCTCCTGTCAAAATATCCCCGCTCTTGTAACCCGTTTAATGCCTTCAAAGTTCCCCTTAACACGTTGCGAGAGTTTGTTTAAGCCCCTGTGTTTGCCTTAGCAACGGTCCACGCCCATTGTCCAATGTCATAGCATCGATCAAAGCCGTGCCTAAATGGTTCTATGTCTAGATAGAAACTTCTCGAGATCGATCCTCTAATAGCCATGAATATACCATCTATGTTTGCAAATGTTGTGATGGGGGTTTACTAGGTCGGAATTGGTACACTTAATAGGTTTTGTTTGCATGTTCTTTTATGGATCCTTTTTAGATGTTTTCATTGTCTCCTCATGGTTGGAAACACATGATAATTTAGGGTCACAAATATACCCAAAACCACTTTTTCAGACCCATTTTGGTTTTTATGGAAATCTAATGCACAAAACAACATCGCATATGCATTTTAGTTAAGAGTGGAAAGTTTTATATTAGATGTTATGTTACAAGCTCGTTGAGCAAACACATTTATTCGAAAAAAGAAGCCTATGACTAATCATGTGGAGGATGCTTGTGAGCACAAATCTTCCAAGGATTATTGTGAGCTTGAATCTTCCATTATACCACCATCCTCATCAAGCAAGTATTGCTCAAGAGAAGAAAAAAAAAAGTTTTCCGTATGTCCTTGAGCTTAGGAGCTATGATATGAGGGATTTCCATGGTATTCCTTGTGTTCAAACATTTGGACATGGAGAAAACTCATAAGTTTTTAACATTACTATTTATGATCACCTATGGATAGGGAGTATGTTACGTTGTATCTCAATGTGCTCCTTCTCATATATGTAGACATGAGGTAGCATGGTATCATAGACTATAGCTATTAGCAACCTTTACTAATCCAGGAGGTAGTCATTGTTATATTGTGGTATTTGAATAGACACACATAAGATGGGAGAGGTTAGTTATGAGCCAAAATTTCTAGAAGGTAGTCAACATTTCATGCTAGGAGACTAAATAAATGAAGGTGGATGCTACTATAGAACTAATTGCAAAGTATTTTTGGTAATTGAATCAGACTCCATAAATTCCTACACAATCTATAAAGAGAAGGCAAGGAACTTTGGAATGGTCATTCTTTGTCCAAGATATTTGGGAATTTGAGAGAACAATTTCAAAGGCACTTTTTGAATATGTTCATCAAGGACAATGACTAATCCTTCTTCTTTTTTGCGGGGGATTGTTTTTTCATGTCATTTCAAACATTAAGACATTTCTTTATGCATGAACTCTCCAACTAATTTTCTCCTTTTTCCTTCTTATAGACCACTTATAGAAATATCAGAGTACCTCGAGTATGAAAAAAGAGAGAGAGATGTATGTAGCTCAGATGGCCCTACATTCCACAATGGCATCTAGTGAATTAAGAGATAATGTATGAAGTATATAATAGAGAGGTGAGTAAAATTGGGTTTCAACCCCAAGACATAGTGACTTGTCATAGTGTAACAACTTACCAATAGGGTAAGCTAATTACAATAATAAAAAAGAAGAAGAGATACGTATATAATAGAGAGAAGAAGACATAGTGGCTTATAGTGTAACAACTTACCGATAGGGTAAGCTAATTACGATGAGAGAAAGAGATTCTTTTCTCAGCGGAGTGTTAGTTTTGCCTATAGGCAATTCAACATGTTCCACTACCCATTGTAAGTAGTGTTTTTCACACACATTTATTAAAAAAAGAAAAGAGATAGAGAGGTATTCACATGGCTTTTGTATGTTACACATGCAAGCCATTGTTTTCTCAAAGGTCTCATTCAAACTTAATTGCTAAGAAAAAATCCATGTGGGGAAACCTTTCCTTAATGTTCTATGTTTATGTGCACATTACGGCATGGTTCGGACTAAATAATCATGTATAAATACATGTTATGTCACAATATTATTGGTTGTAAATATAGTGAATTTTCAATGACCTCCCTTGTTGTATGTTCAAATGCATGCTATGTTAGCTCTAAAGTCTAATCAAGATAGGACAACAATTTTATATAAATACATGCGATTATGGCACAAAAGTGGAACATACACCTTTTTGTTCAATTCAATATGGTTGGACAAACGTGTCTTGGATGGACAAGAAAGGAAAGTATGCCAAGTAAGGTTAAACTCTTGTTCATTGTATGCTCACACACATGCCAATATTATTTCAAGGGACTATTCGAATTAAAGGCTAAACATAAATCCATATTGGTGTTCATAAAAACATTAGATGTGAAAATGTGATTTTGGGGCTAGACATCACAGATACACAAATGTGTTGAGTATGATCAAACACCATGACTTGTTTTAGATAGCCGCTTTGGGCATCACCTTTTCGCGAAAATCCAATCCATTCTCTTTGACAACTATATACATGGTAATGAGGTTTGAATCTCCACTAAAAGTCCAACAAAAATGGGTCATATGGATATGGAAATTGGTATAGAGCAATGCAAGAAAAGAAAAAGAAAAAGGTGATGCCTTCAAATAGTAGGAACAACCAAAGTGAGGGGAAACAATGATTCTAGTTCTAATGATCATGAAAGAAAATGACAAGTGAATAGTTTTTGTATTTTATGTTCAGCCAAGATTGATGATCTTTCCATTCGAATGGTGGTGGAAAAGTTCATGACTGTGAGACACATAGTACATTTTTAATAACTCACGTTTCCTTAAACTAGTATGTTATTATAAAGTTCATATTTCATCCCATAGTAGAGAATCTACAAGAGAATGTAGTTTTGTCGTTTTAAGACTTTGCACACACATGATATGCATAAAGTGGTTGACAAATGTTTATGAAGCAAGATGCTCTCGAATTTACAACATTGTCCAAATAATTTTGTTAGACACGGTTGAAGTAAACTATGACTAATTTTAGGGTTCACAAAGCAAATGAATGACCTATTAATGTTGGAGTATACCACCATTGAAGCGAAATGTTTGTGGATAGACCAATGACCATGTTGTAGTTGATTATGCTAAAGCATGGACATACCTCGTTGAAGAATGAGTAGTGACTATTTAGAAGACTAGACTAAATTAGTTGTTTGTATGTACATGTTTTGGCAGTAATCGACGAGAAGTTTGATGTGGACTTGATGAAGTAAAATATATGTTTTTGGATAAGGATGAGTGATGACGGTGTGGGGGGCGAAGCATACTCTCGTGAGGGTATGAGGAAACAAGACTCATTGTATTGTTGTATGTGCGAGATTTGGGTGGTATTTGGCAAGGTGAATGATGTGGACTTAAGGAAGTAGAATTTATGTTTTGGATAAGGATGATGATGGTGTGGAGGTCGAAGCATATTCTCATGAGGAGACGAGGAGGACTTTACACGCATTTTATTGTTTATGTGCAGGAATTTGGTGGTATTCGGCGAGATAGTTCATGAGGACTTAACGAAGCAATTTTTATGTTTTTGATAAGGATGAGCGATGATGGTGTGGGGCTGACGAATAAGCTCATGAGGAGAGGAGGAAACTTGACTTAATTTGTTGTTGTGTATGTATAGGATTTTGGTGTAATCCAGCAAGATGGTTGATGTGGAAAGAGGAAGCATAATTATTGATTTTACAGTCACAATGTGAATAGTGGTTCTCTTGAAAAACCAAACAAAGTAGTTGATCTTCTTCAAATACGAGATGTACAAGTTGAAGAAGTATTGAATGGCTCATAACTATGACCTCAAAGGGCTTCTTTCTGAATAGAGATACTTTTGTTGTTGTCTATGGATATGGATACCTTGCAATGTGTATAGGGAATAAATTGTAATTACTGGACAATTTTCTCTATGTTCGAGTACATAGATTTGTTTCCTCAGCCATTATCTTACACAAGACGGGGTTGGGGAAAAAATACTTTGTATGTTGAACTGTTATGACCTTTCTATATAACTAATGGAAGGATATTTTGTTTTGGAAAAAGAATGAGTAGTGACTCTAGATGTTAAAGAAAAATTAATGAATATTACAATTAAGAGTGCGCATTGTGAGTGTGAGGTCAACATTTAGATTCTTGAACTTGTTCAAGGCAAAGCATGCATTGTTAACAAGTCTCATTGCATGAGCATCAAAACCATGTCTCATATCAAAGAGATTGTGAGCTATATGGTATGGAAACAATGATAAGGATGGTGCAATAAGAGGTTGGCTTTAGCTCATTGTTAATGCACAACCATAATTGATATTGAGATAGGTTTTCTCTAATCCTAATGTGTTACGGGCATGACCATATAATATCCTATGGTAAGATTGTACCGTAGTATTCTATACACGAGATATTATATAGCCATGCCCGTAACATAACCATATAATATCCCGTGGTAAGATTGTACCGTAGTATTCTATACACGTGGATAAAGTATGGTTATGCCCGTAACATAATGCACTTGCTTTGAATCTCGAACACGTAGGGGGAGACACGATAGGGATCTCGACACATGATTGTGAGAGGGTGCTTAACGCACACAATTGTGTCAAATAGTGATGTCACAATCAAACGATGATGTTTGTAGAAGCGTGTATATGACCATTGTAAAGAATCAAGAGATGGATTCTTGTGAAGCGGAAGAGATACGAGTTATGTGTGTGTATGAGAGAGAGTGAGAGAGTGAGAGAGAGACAAGGAATAAGACACAAAGAATACGCAAGGTAAGAGTATATTAACAAAGGATAAAGACTCAACAAAATACAAGGTGGGAGGAGGGTGCTTTCTATAGTCACCCTCTCTCTTCATTAACTACAAGACTCATGGAGCATGGGGAATGTGAAAGCTCATAAGTTATGTGTCATAGAATATGATTTTATGACTCATACTAAATGCTAAAATACAAAGAGGTGACATAATGGTGACTCTTGACTGTTGGAGTGTCTATTCACTCTCAAGGTGAGTTCATACACTAGATCAAGTTGAGCTTGATTCTCAACAACTATGATAAGGCGCCCAACGCACCTATGGTGGCGCAATGTGATGCCATGCAATGTCGACACAAGATTATATCATGCTAATATGGTGACACATGCCACAAATACACCACAATGAACCCATTGAAATACGACCATACACACCAAAGATAACATAAAATGAAGCATGTGTAACACACTCAAATTGTTACACATGTGACATAGCTAAGAGAGACTATATGACAATAGAATAGATGTATGGGCTTTGTAACTCTTCTTGAAGGAACTTCCCAAGGAAGCACTCTTGGACATTTTTCAAGTCTTTCCAAAGTAGACCTAGGGATATACCACTATCCCATAGTTCAGGCCACCCCCACCGAGAGTGAGAGTTGTGAGCATTCATAGTCAGTGGCAAGATTTCTCCCATTACTCATGACGAGTACGACGATATTTCCAAGGGTCACGCATGCTCAGTTAAAAATAAAATAAAAATCTTTTTAGGTTATTTCCCCCGTCGTCCTCATAAAACGAAGAAGCAGATCGTCTATCTCATGTCACACAGTTCTACCGGAACAATCAAATGCATGCGCACGCAAATGCATCCTCCTCAGAAGAACTTGCTTAGTGGCAACACTCGTGGCCGATTGTGATCTCTGTCTCTATGTGTGGGTGTGTGTGTGTCTCTCTCATCCCATTATTGTAATTTGTAACCAATTCCCTCATGGGCCAAATTTGGTCTTTCTTTCTTTCTTTCTCTCTCTCTCTCTCTTTCGTGTGTGTGAAGAAACCAAACAATTTGGTGTGAAAGAGAGAGGAGGAATCATGAGACGGAAAATAAAGTTGGGAAAAACTAATTTAGAACCCTAAAAAAAAAGAAAAGGAAAAAGGGGAAAAAAAAAGAAAAAAAGGAAAAAAAGATGGAGATGACGTCGGGGCCCCACAGAACGGGAAAAAGAAACAAGGGTTTCCTCGAAACGACGAGGGCCGTCGATTCAACTACATTGATCGGACGGCTGTCATTCAAGATCCGCTTCTTCTTGTTCTCTCTCTCTCTCTCTCTCTCTTCACAGTTCGCCTTCTGCTTCTTCCATTTCTGCACAGCTGATCTTCTTCTCCCTTCCATCACTGCGGAGGAGGAATTCTTACTCTCTCTCTCTTTCTCTGTTTTTACAGTGTGTTCAGAAAATCCATGGCTCTTCTTGCGCGATCTTGCATCCTCTCGTCGAAAACTGCCACCATCTCCGAGAAGACGAGGACCTTTGGATCGTCATCTTCCTCATCCTCTTCGGTTGTTCCTATTGTCAGCTCCAAGGTGCGAAATCGAAAGAAAGATCGCATTCTTTTCTGTACATTTTCTCATCTATCATTTTGCATTCGATTTGAGTCGTTTTGGTTTGGATTCATCCATCATTTTTTTTTTGTCACGTAAGCTAGTCATTGAGGTTCGGATCAATCATCTACTATCTTTGCTCAGGAATCTAGCCCTTTTTAAGTTTGGATTTTTAGTTATTGAGGTGTCCATTTTTGCTATATTTTTTTGTCTCCTCGCGTGCATGCAAAGTAAAGTTTATATTTTTTTGCTTCGGAGTCTATCTATTTACCATTTGCTTAGAATTCCAATCATCTATGTTCGGATCTGGTCATGCAATTCCAGATTCTAGTTATTTAGTTGGTGTTCTTCGATACTGCTCGCAAAGTAAAGCTGATACTTTTCTGGTCCCTTTCTCGTGTTTTGCTTGTTTAGGGGTTTGGCCATTTAGGCTCGGATTGATTGATTTTACGTTCTAGTTATTTGTTTGCATATTCTCATCATCTTTTGATTCGAATTTTGGTCATTTCAGTTTGTATCTCCTCATTTCCTTGCATTTGTATTTTCTGCGACTGCTCTCTTATTATCTTTTGTGTCCAATCGTAGCTGTTTAGGTTCAGATTTCAGATCATTACATTACTTCACTAATCATTTTAAATTTGCCGTTTTCTTATATCTCTTCGTGTACATGCATGGGAAAACTTGCGTTATTCTTGCTCTTTTTCTCATCAATCTTTTGCCTTCTATTGTAATAATCTAGTTTGGATCAAGCATGCTTGAATTTTTGTGCTCTTTTTTCTGATCTATCTTTGGCTTTGGATTCTAGTCAGTTTGCGTCCTATTTTAATTATTTAGATGCCATTCCTCATAATCTTCTGCTTCCTTTGTAGTTATTTTTCATTTTCGTCTTCTTCTTCTTCATGTAGAGTAAAGCTTTTAATTTTCTACCTCTCTTATCATTTTTCTTTTGCTTTGGTTGAAGATCTGTTTTTTATCATTCAAATATTTTTTTAACATCATCTTTCGAAATTTAGTTAATTATATCGTCATATTTTGTGTGCATTCCAGTTATTTAAGTGATTCTACTCATAATTTTTTACTTTATATTTTAGTAATTTAGGTTTTCTTTTCATCACCTCACGTTGTTTGTTGATTTTTTATTTGTGTTTTGTTGCATTGTTGAGATCACCACTGGCATTATAGTGTTGTTGTGGGTAATACCATGGTCCACCCATATCTTGATGTCGTTGTAAAGATTATCACTGGTGTCTTCATACTTTTGGGGATATCATCTGTATTTTTAATGCTTTTTGTATGTCACCGGTAATTTTGATGCCTTTGTATAGATTACCAGTATTTTAATCTGTTCACAAGTAAATTGCATTCCAATATTTCTTGCATTCATCAATTTTTTGATGCTTCGTAGAGAGATGTGTTCCAATATCACCGGACATTGTGAATGTTGATTTCTTTATAGAGGGACCTGTACCATACTTTCTAGAATTATGCTTGCGTAATGTTAAGTTATCCTTGAGAAATAGACACATCTTTTCAAACTTCGTGTGTTTAACTTCTGGAATGTTATATTTTACAATCAGAAACTGTCTAGTTTGAAATCAGCTGATTTCTTTGGTTCTACTTCATCCTTCAACTTGAGCTGCAATTCCAGGTAATTCAAAATCAGTTAAACGTGACTGGATGATTTAATTGATTAATTAGATGGTTCCTTTTTGTTCGCTACACTTCATTATACTAGGTTTTATTTAACTTTGGGGCAGTGAACTAGCTTCAAAGGCATAAATACAATTTAAACCTTTTTATCTCTAAATCCTTTTGGGTTAGTGGGAATGAACAAGGCTAGTGTTTCCCCTTGGGGGAAGTAGAGTGCTGATATCTCATTAAGTGAGTAAAAAAAGAAAAGATAAGCCATATGGTGCTCTCACTTGGAGGAATTTGAAACTGTATGGAGTATTTGAATCACTCGGGTGATATTTCTGAAGGAGTTGCAAAAGAAGTTGCTGTTTCCTTTGTGATTAATTGTTCCTAACATGACCTTACTACAGGAAATGTTGCAAGAAGATGTCTCTGTATGAAGATCATGAAGCTGATGGTGTTGCTTTGGGCAGTCATCAAAGCTTTGTACGACTAGGCACCCTCTTTATGCATTAGAATTTTGTAACCTCTATAGACATGGATGAGTTTCATCGATCCAGTAACCTATATAGAAATAGTGGGGGTGGGTCGCCTGGGCAGGGGGGAGGAATTTAGAGAGGACATAGTTGCAGAGAAACTGTTCCTCCTACACCTGCTTAATCTATTACCTTACAAAACATTCTGGCGCAGAGTTCACGGGAATGGCACCCGTATGGTCAGAAACTGTGAAATGTGGTCAAAAACTGACTGGGACTATTCCAGTGCTTATGGATAATTTTTAGTTCTTTCATCCCCTGTTAAGGAATAGACAACTGACAGGAACTATTCTAGTGCTTATGGATAATTTTTAGTTATTTTCTAGTGGTTTTTTTCGAAGTCATAAGATGCTAATAAAGTAAACCGACCACACTACTCAATTAATAGCTAATCTCACAAGGCAGTTAGCCTGCAAAACGTCAAATAGCCTGCAAATCTCTCTCTAAATGAATATTGAATAATTAGTTATTTATATATTATGCGTGTATGCTAAGTTCTAACAATGTATACCTGTTTTGTGTCCAATATTGCTGATTTGGTTTACTTTTCGGGGTAACTCTTTTCTCGAGTATAAACCTTGATTTTTTCATCATAGTACTTAAACACTTGGAGACATGTAACTTCTTAAAATCACTTGGAATGTCTATTCCAAAATCATCTTCTTTCTTGATATGTGAACCCAAGTCATGTACATCAATTGTGGGGAAGAAAATGTTGTGCAATAAATAGAGCAATACAAAATTTGTGAGGTTTTTTCCATTTCCCATATATTTGACTTCTTTTCATATTTGTAGATCTTATGCTGCTCCAAAGAAATCATTGACAATCTCTGCAAAATCTAGTAAGAATGGATTTCTGAAATTATTTTCCTTATCTGTAAACTGTTAATGAGTAAAAAGTTCTCTTATAGTATTTTTTTGACTTTGAAATTGACAGAGGCTGGAGTGAAAATTGGAATAAATGGTGAGTTTCATAAACAAAAGTTTTTCATTCTGTTTATCCATTGTATAATCTTTGCATGTATAGTAATTCCAATAAATTATTTAGGTTTTGGACGCATCGGAAGGCTGGTATTGAGAGTAGCATTAGCTAGAAGTGACATTGAGGTGGTGGCCATTAATGATCCTTTCATTGACACCAAATACATGGTAAAATTACGAAACTGAATTCATTGAAGTAAGACAACACCATAGATTTAGCATTAACTAATGTAGAATTTCTAAATTTTGAATCTCTCATTTAGTAATTTATCTGACCACAAAAATTGTATTGCTCATTTTAATCCATTGTACAAATGAGTAATGTAGAATTTCTGAACGCATTAGTATTTCTTTTAGGCATACATGTTTAAGTATGATTCAACACATGGAATATATGAAGACGAGATTAAGGCAATTGATGACTCAACCCTAGAGATCGGTGGCCACCCAATTAAGGTCTTTGGAAAAAGGTTAAATTCTCATGTTGCTTTGATTATTTCCCGTACAAGGTTTTGTTGAGAAGGTTAGTAGACTTACACAAATAAAGTTGATCTTTATAGAGATCCAGCTGAGATCCCTTGGAGCAGTGCTGGAGTTGACTATGTTGTTGAAGCATCTGGAGTTTTCACGACCATTGAGAAAGCATCATCACATCTCAAGGTTAGCTATTTGAAGTACTACGTCCTTGATCTATCTTTATTCACATAGAACCCAATTAATAATTCATAAATTCTCTCTATTTTTGTTTTCATCTTATCAGTCATGCTAGCATCTGTGCTTCTTAACTTAGCATGTTCAGTTTTTTAATCATATTGCAATCTGATTACCCATTTAGCATTTTATCACTCAATTAACATTTTCATCATACGTGGTCATTCCAATCTGCATAGCTCAGATCTATTGTTATTCTCATGAATCATTCTTACTTGCTCGGTCTATCTTCTGCCCTCATTTATTCATTCATTTTGCAGCGTCACATCTGATTAATCTCTCAGATATGATTCTGCTGTGTGCTTGGGTCGCAATCTGATTAATCACTCAGAATTGATATATCTTTCTATATCATAATTTTATCACTTATTTAGCATCTTAACATTATTGTAAGGTCATCATGTTTGTTCGATTTCTATTGTATTGCGATCCAATTAATCATTCATATCCGCTTTCTCTTTCTATGTTCTCACTGTATTGCTCATATTTTGTTGTGAACTGGTCTTCAATATAGGGCGGTGCGAAGAAGGTGATTATCTCAGCACCTTCAGCAGATGCTCCAATGTTTGTTATGGGTGTTAATGAAGAATCGTACAAGCCAGAAATGCAGATTGTTTCGAATGCAAGCTGCACCACAAACTGCCTTGCCCCGCTCGCTAAAGTAAGTGAAATTTGAATTCCTTTCTCTGTACAATAGATAACAGATTTTGTATCTAGTACCTGCACGTTTTATACAGTCATAGATAGGCTCTCCCATAGTAGATAAATAAAATAGTGTATATATATCATTGCGTAGGTAATTGATCTGGAGTTTGGAATCAAGGAAGGCCTTATGACAACAGTCCATGCTACTACAGGTATTGATCTATCCATCAAAATAGAGAGAGACGTAGTACATACTGTTTGCGATACAAACTCCCTATGTACACCAATAGAGATGCATGTGACCCAACATCATCATATTCTACTTAAAAATGTACAAAGCATCATATTCTACACACAAGTGTGTCCAAACCATCATATTCTAGACATTCACGCCTATATTGGCTTGTTGTTTTTATCTAATAATAAATGGCCAAAACATCACATTCTAAAGCTCTCTATTGTTGTCTATGTGTAGCCACCCAGAAGACTGTTGATGGTCCATCTTCAAAGGATTGGCGAGGTGGGCGTGGTGCTGGTCAAAATATCATTCCAAGTTCAACAGGTGCTGCCAAGGTATGGCCAAGTTTTTGTGCTGTTTGTGTATAGCATATTCTCCAGTAGTTGTATGTTCAGCAAATTTGTGCAGGCCATCAAAGGCCATATTTTCAAGTAGTTATTACTTGTCAATTGGCACATGCATGTATAGACCATATTCTCGTATGCTGCATGGGCCATATTCACAATTCAAACTAGGTATGACGTTGAATTAACATTCCCCAGGCAGTAGGCAAGGTGCTTCCACAATTGAATGGCAAACTCACTGGAATGGCATTTAGGGTGCCAACACCAAATGTTTCTGTGGTTGATTTGACGTGCCGTCTTGAGAAGGAGGCCTCCTATGACCAGATCAAATCAGCAGTGAAGTAAGCTGTAAATTACTATTGGTTTTCAAGAAATATGTAGTATTTCATATTATATATGTTTATTTTAACATTGGTATTGTTTATAAAAGAAATGATATATCATATCATATATGCACTATTTGAATATGTAATTGGTTGTAAACTCATACTATATCATATGCATTGCTTTGAATAAATATGATATAATGTCCTCACCCTATCTTTTGTCATTTCATTGTGAACTTTGACACAGGGCTGCATCAGAAGGTTCTTTGAAGGGAATTTTAGGATACACTGAAGATGATGTTGTGTCTACTGATTTTGTTGGTGATAAAAGGTATCATTTTCGTATAGACTTCATCACATCTGGAGTTAAACCTGAGCTACTTGTTTGATGTGATCTGTGTAGATCTAGCATTTTTTTTTTCTTTGGATTTTAATAATTTATGTGATCTGTGCAGATCAAGCATTTTTGATGCAAAAGCGGGTATTGCTTTAAATAATGGATTTGTTAAACTTGTGTCGTGGTATGACAATGAGTGGGGATACAGGTAAAAAATCACTGTTTCCTTTCATTTTTACTCATAATGTGAACATTTTCCTTTTCATATTGATTTGCTTGAGAAATTGTTTCTTCATTTTTCTTTGTGTTTTTCTTTGGCCTTTGCAGCAACCGTGTTGTTGATCTCATCAGTCACATTGCTGCTGTTTCTGGAAGCAAATAGCAATCTTTATGATTGTTGTAGGTCATTTTAGTGTCACGGTTTTGCTCGGAAGAAAATTTAAGTGTGAACTGTAGGTTTGCTGACTTATGAGATTTTTTGAGACTAAACAAAAAATAAGTTATTTTTCTTGAGGTTTTGTCACGCAACTTGTTGCTTCATGATATCAAGTAGCGTGTTATATCATATATTAAATAATAAGCTACTTGATTTCAAATAATATGATATAAAATATGCCAACACTGCCATGAAATAATAACTTTAACCTAGAGATTCAATATATAAGTTGTGATCTGAAGGTGTTGAGACCAGGGTTGTTCATATTTCATGCTTTGTAATAGATTTGATAACCCCATGTTTCTTATATATATATTTCCTATGCAGTTTTTATGGGGATCAAACTCTTTACGTTGATTGTTTTCTTGTGTGATTTTGTTTACTTTTATGGTATTTTGCCCTCCCAATAATAACTTCTTTTTTGAGGTAAAGAAATGTGAAAGGGGATAAAATCGTCACGAAGTCTATTGTTAATCCTTTTTGGCAATGTGCAATGGATATCAATGAAGTGAAGTGCCAATGGGTCCTTCCTTGTTGGAGAAACTTAGACAGACATAAGAATCATCACCAAGTGATCACATGTTTGGATTTGATGTATAGTGAGATCAAATGTTATTTGAACTGCTACATGAGTGGAATGGACATGGAATGGTTTCAAGAAACAACAAAGAAAATAATGGACACATTCCTTAGCTACATGCATACCACCTCATGTTTTCTACATGAATGATTTAATGTCTCTCGACAACCATTATATGCAAACTTGTGCTGCATTAATAATGAGTTAATAATCTTCTCCAACCCAAAAATTTGAGTTGTACCTCTTGGCTTTTTGCAAGCACCAGAAATGTAAAAGATGAAAGGGTATATCAACCAAAATGCATAATATCCATCATTGCACCCCACAACAATATTATATTACACATGGGGCAATCCAACATTGACGAGTTGAAATGTCACATAGTAATGAATATGAATATGTAGATTCTTACCGGCATTTATGGGACAAGATTTTGTAATTATGTCAATGGGCGTGAAACCTTCTACGTCATGGAAAGGTCATTGTTTTAATTGATAAGAGTTTTGATCTTTGCCTTATTTTGGTACTTTGAAGTCTATAAGATGATGGTTCCTCAACACCTAAAATAGACAAAATGAGGACAATTTGATTAGAATGTTGATGAAAGAGATTTGGAGAGAGGGTTATTGAGAGCATTTTTGAGAAACAAAGAAAAGTTAGGGGCTATTAGGGAAATAAAGAGAATCCCATGGGGTATCGTATAACTTTTCCATGTCTAGTATATTATTCATTTTGTGCAACCTTAGTACAAATTATGCATCCATAGGGAGAACATATGGATCCAATGTATCATGTATTGGTTGGTGAAAGTTTACATTGAAGAGATATGTGGATCATCCTTACGTCTTCTTGTAAGGTACCATGTTTCCTCGTGTGATTTCTATCTTTATGTAGGACATGAGCTAGTGGAGTATTATACAAACATAAAAGTCAACATGGATCGCATGACCATATATTTCAATGAGGAATGCTTCAATCAACAACACTCTTGCTATGGTAGTTGCGATTAGAGAATGGTAAGAGCAAGTTAGAGATCAGAGAAGCAACCCTTCTTATGAGCATTAGCTTGTGACATGGAAATAAGGTCTCGTACAATAGACTTTGGAAATAAGGTCTCCTTTTTTTTTTTTTTACCACATGCAACCGACTTGTAAAATGAGAAGCGATATCTTGATGGCGAGTTCTTGTTTTGCTACCGTAATCTGGGCAATATGTAAGGAAGGGCTGAAGCACAAATTGGGATGTTGTGGAAGAGGAGGCCCCCCCCCTGCGACAGGGTCTCGTCTCTAGGCCCAAGTGTTTCTTGTGGTTTTGGGCACACAGGAAAGAAAAGACCTAAAAGGGGTGTTAAAGAATTGAGAGATCAGAAGTAAAAGGAAGAAAAACATAAGAACCCATAATGAATGAATGAATATATGTATATGCATCTAAAACAAGAAGATGAGACAATCAGATTGACATATCATATGTAGATATAGAATATATATGTACATATTATTATGTAGTAGTAGATAGATAGATGGATTAGATAGATATATGTACATATACATATAAATAGAGGTGATCAAAAGAATGTGAGGGGAAATTCATCCCTCCCATTTTTCTCCCAAAACCCTTGCCCCCCTCTCTCTGTCTCTCTGTCTGAGGTTTCTATCCATCTCAGGAATTACAGAACCGAGCTCCAGATTGGAGTGTCATTTGCTTATGGTACCTCTCTCTCTCTCTCTCTCTCTGTGCGTGTTTCTGCCTGTCTCTTCTAGTGATTTATGGAAACGATTTTTTTTCTTCTTCTCTTCCTGTGCATGTATGAAATTTTTTTGTACTTCTGGAAGTTTCCAGCTCTTTTGTTAACCAAAGTTTCTCAAGTCTCAGCATGGAATTTAGCTTCTGTATTTCACATTCCATCATCGAGTTTTGACGTCCCTTCATATTTTCATGCGTGTTTTTTGAGAAATTGTGCTTCTTGATTGGCCTAATGAAGTATGCATAGCAATGTATGGTTAATTGTCCTTCTTTATTTTAAATTGATGAGCTTATTAACTTTTATGGACAACTTAGAATGCATAAAACATTCAAGAAAACCTAACCTAACCATATGCAACAAATCCTTATACAGTAATGGTTCGTGAACTTTCTCTTCTTCTTACATATTTACTTATCTATATACATATGTAAAGCTATGACGATGGACACATTAGTTGAAGAAGGAATAGACCTTGTACATCAAGGGAAGCTCATACAACAAGGAGCTGAAGCTGTGAGTACTCTTTTCCCTCCCTCTCTTTCTATATGTATACATAGGGTTTTTGGATTTAGAATCTATGTATATCTATGAATTTCCTATGGGACAATGTATGACATGGAGCAGAAATGAAGAAAAATTTGTTGAAGAGAAAAACGATCAGGTTTGAAGTTTAGAATTTCAATGGCGATACTTTCAAATTTTGCTAGTGGAAATGATGCTAATCTAGGTTTTCCTTCAAACACTGAGATAGATACTAGATGATTGGGACAATATTAATGACTGATATATATAGGGATGGCAATACCTTAAGTTCAATTTATTTTTCATGAAAATTCAAGGAAGTTGAAGTTGTGAAAATAGTTCAGTAGCATCCACTTCGTCAAAAGATGTTTTTAGGACTTATGTGTTAGATGTTTTTTAGGACTTGCATGTTAGTAATATATGTTTACTAAATGTTAGCTCATTCATTCCATTTGTGATTGGAGGGAAACTCAAGCCCAAGATATTTGAAACTTTCTACAGATTCAAGTGGTTTGTTATTGTACCGAATGCATCATATATTCTTATCTTGCATCTTCACAAGCATAACCTTCATTTTGGATATGTTAACACTTATCTTACTATTTATACAAAACTTTTCCAATACACTCATAAGTTTTTGGGCATCTTCTAAAGTATTTGCAAAAAGCACCACATCATCTACTTACGACAAAAGCATGGTTACTACATTCCCAATGGCAACCTCTTCAATGAATGCATGATTACTACTTTCCCAATGACAACCTCTTCAATGTCTTCATCCTTTACAAACTTGGAAACCATTTGTTCATCAATACATTGACCAAGTATAGTTGGAGAGAGAGAGAGAGGGGGAGAGAGAGAGAGGGGGAGAGGGGGAGAGAGAGAGAGAGAGAGAGAGAGAGAGAGAGAGATATGCCATTTGTCTCTGCAGCGTGTGTATGAAACCACCTTCCTCGGAAGAAGGGCAATTGTGAAAGAGCGCTTCAGCAAGAAATATCGACATCCTATTTTGGATGCGAAAATTACGCAGAGGCGCCTCTATGGGGTAAGCCACACTGAAATGGGTACATTCAAAATAACTTATTTGACTTGTTTTCTAGTCTTGAATCTGTGAAAAAATGTTCAGGAAGCAAGGAGTATTGCAAAGGCTAGGAGACTTGGTGTTGCCACACCAGCTCTCTTTGCTGTAGATTCGGTTTTACACACCATAACCTTGGAATATGTGGGTGGCACATCTGTCAAGGACGTCTTACTTCGATCTGAACCACTTCCTAGCCTTGGTATGTTATAGTTCCTCGATTACCTTCTCTTCTTCCACATTTATAAATTTTGCATAATAAAGGAGTCATCTATCTTTCTAAATCATAGGGGGAAAGTTGGAGCAAATTGCATCAAAGATAGGTTTAGCCATAGCTCGAATGCATGATGGTGGGCTAATACATGGTGACCTAACAACTTCGAACATGTTGATCAACAACGAGACAGAAGAACTGGTGTGCTTTCTTCTCAATTTCTAAACAAACCTGGAAGTAGAATTGGAGGGATGCTTTAAAGGCGGAAATACGAAATACTTTTGTATGTTAGTTGCATTCTCAAACTATCATACATACTTGCAGTGAAACTATGAAATGTGTTGCATCCATTTTTCACCTTTCGCAAGTGCTGGAGGAAATGAAGTAGGCCCTAATCTGTTTATAACAAAATTGGTAGTAATTCAAAGCGAGATAAGTTTCTATGAATTCTTCTACATCTGAATTTGAGTAGTTATTGTAGGTTAAATAAATCTAAGGTTGACTAATGCTTATGCTCGTTCCTCACTAATGATAGTAGGGTTTGGTTTTACATGTCATGTGTGACTTGGTTGTTTTTAGTTCATACCAACAAACGTCTAGTTTTTAAGCTTGATATCATATTTGGAGTTCTATTCAAGTTTTGTGTGGGAAAGCAAATTTTGTTACATGATTCAACATGAACTCCTGGCCCATGCAAAGATAGAAATCACATGAGGAAACATGGTATTCACATTTCTTCAATGCATATTTTGACCAACTAATACATAATATGCTGTATCTATACTTATCCATGTGAAGCAAAATTTTATGTTAAAATAGCTATTATATTTCCCTTAGTTTTCAGTTGCCATATGGCACCTCTGTTATTTTACCTTCATAACTCTCCACTAATTAAGTTTGTTACATTTAACTATTTATATGGTGCTCGTTCTACAACAGATAATGATTGACTTTGGGCTCAGCTTTACATCTTCGCTTGCTGAAGATAAGGCAGTTGATTTATATGTGCTTGAGAGAGCTTTGCTGTCTCTTCATTCATCATCTGGTGATGTTGTGAGTGAAACCAAATTTGTTATGAACTCTTATTTTCTGTAAGATAAAGTCCAAAATGATTGACTCTAAAAGAGAGCGGTCTTTGTATATTATTAATGTTCTGGCTATTATGTCTACAGATGGAACTTATTATTGCAACTTACAAAAAATCCTCAAAGCTGTGGTGTGCTACTATGAACAAACTAGCACAAGGTACCCTTCACTGCGTCTTTATAAATGATGATGTTTGGTATGCATTATATATTACTTTCAGTGATTATTCGGATAAAGCACAATAGTTAATAGTGACTGTATATGTAGACGATTTATGGTAGTATTACTCATATGATGGTGGAATGCTGAACATTAATGAACCAAGGAAAACATCCTGACTTTTTCTTTCTTTTTTCTCCTGCCCCTAGCTTTTCTCTATTCCCATTTCTCTATTTCCATTCTCCTTGGTGAAACCCCTCTTATAAATTTATGGTCAATACACCTCTTCTCAATTATACAGTCAATTTATTCTTGTTTTATCTTGTGGGGGGTTAACCAGAGAAATTTTGGGAAATAGATCAATCTTTAGGGGCATTTGGGGTAATAAAAAACTTTGGTATTTCAGATGTTCTCCCTATTTAAATGATTCACTGTCTACATAATCAATCCATTGTGATGATGATGCTTCTCACATGGCGCTTTCTATTTGAGGTTGTAATTTTTTCAATTTTGTTCATTTGAATTTAATCATCACATCTGAATAAGGAATTATTTCGCTTGCAGTTCGGTTAAGGGGAAGGAAGCGTGCCATGATAGGATAATCTTAAAACACTCATGACAATGGGAAACTGAGGTTCTATGTATCTTCTTATTGGCATGTCCTCTGCAAAGGAAGCCATTCAAAAAAATAGAGATGAAAATATTGCTTTGATTTTGAAGAACAAAGTTATTTTGTAGTATCACTTGAATTTGATATATCCATAAATTCAATCTGATTTCGTTGTATTCTATGATATGCCTTCATGGTCAAATTTGCAAAACGGGCGCATTCATTGAGACATCATGAAGCAGGTGCAAATGCATCCCATCTTCCAAACCATTTTTGCATATCTTGCGTCTGTTTGAAATTCCATGAGTAAACTCCAAGTAACGATCTGATTAGTTGCATCAATGTGGAAGTCAATAGTTTGATGCCAATTAAAGATAAGTAATCATTCAAAGACATGATCTAGATGAAATTCAATAATATTGGTAGACATTGTTATGCCAACATGATACTTTGAATTCATGATTAGTGTTGCTATTGGTTCAAACAAAAATGCTTGCCCCAATACCTATGTGTTATGTTGACTTCCTAAATATGGAATAGTTTTGATGAGTTCTTACATGATAAATATTACTCAGCGATGCACTTGTTTCCTATTGAAATGGGAGATCATAATGTGTTTGCAAGTGGGATAAATTGAAGTTGAAACATGTTTGCAAATGTGTTTGTCATAATGTATATCTTTTCTCCAATGGCATGAATATGAATAATGAACTTCATACTATTCTAATTCCATCATGATGCATTCATTTGTTTGACATATGATTTTAGAGTCTAAATGGTATTGAACTTTTGATTCTCTTTCACGTGGGAAAACAATTACTTGGGTAATGACATGTATGAGATTTGTGTTCAAATTTTGTTGTGTGTTCTATGAGTGCTTGGGTAAGGAGATGGGTAGTATGAGTGTTTTATTTTTCATGTGATCTTTTGCATGTAGAATGTAGGGGCGATTCGACAACAAAGAGAAGTCAATGTCATGACAAGGAACAACATGCGTTAAGCTGTCTTCATAATGCATTCCTTTTCATACGAAAGTTTTACACTTGAAATATTTATAGTTACAAACTACACTCTCTAAGGACCCGTTATAGAAGTTTGTTCGGGAAAGCTCTCTTATCAGATCCCTTAAAATATTTTGTTTGGCATCCGCTCTCTAGTGAAGCACAAAACTGTGGGTCCATGAGAGATCCATACGGTCTTAAAGTCTATGTTATCATTGGAACTCCACAATGGAAGATGGTTCCCATGTTCTTATGAAATTCCCACTCTAATGCAGTACACAACCGTAAACTGCATGTCCATGAGAAATCCATCTGGTCTTAGAATTCTATGTTATCATTGGAACATCATGAGAGTTCCCATGTACTTTATGATAATGCTATGAATAGATCAAGTGGATTCCTTTGTTCTATGTTTGCCATGTAGCATAACATGGATCATACAATGTAGGAACCACAACTTGAAAGCATTGCATGTGTAAATCATAACAAGTGACAACCTTTCCAACCGCTCATGAAAGCCACATGCATGATGTATGCCTCATGACATTCAAATGACGACGTAAACATTGATGACTCTATGAGGCCAATAATGTTATTTTCACCACCATAGTCTAGTTTGAAGCACACTAGCTTTTGTATCTTAGGGACATTAGGAACTTCACTCTTCAATGTTCATTCCTCAAAGTTCAATGTAGTGAGGAAACTCTTACATTTGACAGATATAAGGAAGGGAAGCCACTTCTATTAAATCGTTTGTTTTGAAATGAACTATCTGTTAAACAATTTGTTTACAAAGCTAAATTTTAAATTGATTTTGTTGAGAGACAAACATAATCCTTGCAAAACTAGTGCCCATAAAACATTAACAATATCTTCACACACCCTGCCTTTAGGGTCCATGGGTGATGTGGTTTAATGAGATTTGGTTAATGTGGATTTATGAAGTACATGGACTAATTATAACTCCGGTAATAAAATGTTGTGCTCTTGTGACAAACTAGGAAGAGAAAGCAATCAAATAATAGAAGTCATTTCAGAGATGAACATTTCAATGGCTGATTGATATTGCTAGATATCATTATTAAAAATAAACAAAAAGCAATTATCATCCATTAATAAAAGTAAATGCCTTGACCCCGATCACATGTGTTCTTTATCTTGAAAAATGTCTCTCATAATACCAATTTCATAGTAGGGAACCACATTAAACCAAGCCCTCAACATTATGGTTCAAAGTCTCAATGAACCCCCGCTGGCTTTATTTTCCATTTCAAAGTCTCAAAATGACCATTTTGAATTTGCCAACATTGTGCCAATTGTGAAAATTCAAATTACAAATCATCTTTGGGCATGCTCAAAAACTTGTCAAATTTATAGTGCAACAAATAGACAAGACGAAACTATCTCAAAAACAATTTAGTGCAAGAACATGACATGACAAAACTAGCTCATAAAAATAGGACCTTAATACACCTCGAAGAAAAACAATGTAAGAATCAAGAGCAAAACATAACTCACAGTTCTAATATTAAAATAACATAAATGCTTGAGAAACAAATACCTAACATAAGTATATAACACAAAGACATGACATGGAATAGCCGAACATATCATGGAAGCACCAACATTCTTAAAGAGAACATAACATTGCACTTTGGCATAACTTACAAATAAACGAAATATTCAAAAAATACAATTCATAGTGGTACAATGTACTATATAGTTTGTGAGTATGTCATATTTATCCCTTACTAGAACACGATTATACTCAAAGTTGTTGTGGCTACTTGATGACCGTATATTTGTAGACGTTTCACTTTGAGTTGTATGCCAAGGGCCTCAACAACATCTTGTAATGAGAGTGACAGGCCGCCTCCATAGCATGATGAAGGTGATTAAAAAGGACAACAATGAGAAGACTCATTGACTTGCATGTTTTGTCTTGAACAAGTTTGTGAGTCATGAATAGCATACTTTATTGCAACATTCCACCTTAAATCACATTAGAGGTTGTTTTCCTCACATTCAACACTAACCTACACTACATATTTCCCTCCCAAGTTACATTAGTCCAATATGTTGTATTTGGCCATTGAGAATGATGATAAAATTAGTCTATCTATGTTTGTCAGTACAATTGTGGTGTAAAGATTAATAGGTCTGACAATATATATATATATTAATACAATTGATGTAAGCTAGCATACTATATTAAAATAATTGTATAACAACTTAACATAAGTCATACATAATTTAATGCAATACAACATAACACAAGTAAACAAGTGATTTACCTCCTATGTTCAATCTTGAACGATCCATTGTCGTGATTATGAAGAGCTCTTGAATAAGGTGCAAATTGGAAAAAATAACCTCTAATAAAGACGTGTTATTTTACGATTTAATTTTAGGATTGATTGCATGATAGATTAGGAAGCTCTAGTATCAAGTTCCATACCTTAACCATGCACCTATCCAACAAGGCACATGGTCATGGTTTTGCTATATTATGATATGTCCAACATCACTAAATCGTTGTTGTATGCAACTTAAAAATTTATGTCATGGGAAACACTTATTTACTTGCTAGTCCTAGACACACGAAGTGCCTCTTATGTATGTGCTTATGTAAAACCCCAAAAATGAGGTGTTGAATGTGTCAAAAGAAGTAACCCCTTGGAACCAAAGAGTGCTCAAGGTCAAGAGTAGGGAAATCCCCTAATAGATATTGCATAAACATACTCAATATATGCATGTATTATCCAAGCCAGTCATAGCTAAAGAAATCCCACATTTGGTTCTCATCTCTCAAAGCTTTCAATTCAATTAGTGTAAAAGTACACTACTGGATACGTTGTAGTATTGCTCAAATTCAAGTATATAAGGCTATTAATGAGAAGATGAGAGGGAAAAGAAGGGAAAATGAATAGTGAGAAGCATAGAAGAGAAAAGGGTGAGAAAGAGGTATGATAGATAATACAATGAGGTAAGTGAACAATGTACAAAGAAGAATGCTTTGTTGTTATTAGGAGAGTGATTCCTAGAGTATAATATGACGATTGGTGTTCTATTGTTAAAGGCTTGTTAATTATGTGAGAGAATGTGCTTATGGATGTATCCTAGTCTAGGGATCTCCTTTGAGTTTGAGTGCAGAGAAAAATATAGAGAGTTATGGAGATACTATAATAACCTCTTTGTTAAAGTTAGTAGATTGCCCTATCCTAATCATTGAGTAGAAACCATCTCTGGTTAGTGGCATGCTCTTATCACTTCCAACCCAAGGTGTGAACATGAGAGCATTTGGATTTTTTCAATTGTCCCTCTTTGTGAGCCTAGGGAAAAGTTTAATCTTTCAAAATAAAAAAGACTCAGTAAACATGATAATTATGATACCGCTATACACTTTCTAGATTCTAAACAATTTGTAACTTTAGGTTATTTTTCTACATTGATTTAATTCCCAAAAGACAATATAGGTGCTATAGTTAGTAGCAAGTTTGTGGTTCAATCCTAATGGGTGTCCATGCCATTGCTCAATAAAATCCATAAAAAAATGCATGCCTTTTATATTGATGTTTATAGATGGAGAATCATAACTTCGTAACATCATAAGACAAACATTCATGCATCCAAGTGTTAACATGCTTCTATACATACATACATACATACATACATACATACATACATCCATGCATACATATATAAGAATCCACATAAGTAGTTTAGTGATGTGGTTCAATACCAATACTTGGTTGCCAAAACTCGAAAAAAGAAAACAAGATCATTTTATTTGGTAAAATGTTTCCCAATTTGATACATGTAATGGTCATTTTTAGGTTGTGCAAATAATTATTCGCACATTATGCATTTCGAAAGATCTTTCAAAAGGCAATGATGCCACTTTGTACCAAAATTTCCAAGATCTTTCTTGGGAAGGAAAAAAGAATGTATCGTGCAATGCCTACTTCATCCTTTTCACCATTTGTAATGATGAAATATTACTGTATCTATCATGGTCTATGATTATCGTGGTAGCACTACATCAATCATGGTCAATTGTTTCGTGCTTATTGGTTTGATGGCTTCTAAGAAATCGGGTAGAAAGTGGGATTAGGTTATAATCTCTAGCATGTTGTTGCACTACACCCAAACATGTACGTAGATATGTAATTGATTCCAATTTATCCTTTGAACATAGAAGTTAAGCTTGTTTGACTTCTCTTAAAGTGAACCCATTATAAGCCTTATCCATGTTGCCAACTTTCTCTACTCAACATGGTGTAATAAGTTGTGAATTAAACATCCATATCATACACATGATTCTAGTTGGTCTTAATGGGTGTCCCGAAGCAATGTGTTTGAAATATACAAGTTTTTTATGAAACTATGCATGATTTGAGACATGATCCCACATGGATTTTGTCTCTAGCAGTAGAAAATTTATGAATAAAAATATTATTGTTTGTAAACCATGTCCTACTATGTTTTATTACATGGCAAAAAGTAGTAACGAATCACATAGGAACAAGAAAGCATGTAGTTTCCCTATTTAAGAAGCAAAGAGATTTTGGATGATTTGGTACACACGAGAGGATGTAAACCTTGAAAGTTCATACAAATTTATGAGATGTAAAGAAGATGTAGCTACTATACAACTATGCACATTGATAACATGATGAGTTATTATTGTCATTTACAATCTTAATAACGATATAATAGGCTAATACTTTGTGGGACCTTGCTTCTAAGTGTATACGGTTTTCTCAATGAAGTTGCATGCTAAAACAATTAGAACCCACCGTGCCAATAGAACCGATGATAGTAAACTTGTAAAATCATCAACACTAGCATAGATTATATGAACTAGAGTAATAAGTAAAAGGTATAATGTCACATTAACATGAAGAGACACTTATATTATTAAAATGCAAACAATCACAACTTACCACTAAATCGAGGATGACATACATTTATTATATCATAAGACGTTTCCCTTAAATACCAGGCATATCTATTGAGCAGATCTTTATTGGGGAAAACTCTCAAACATGGTATAAAATAGTACAAATAGTGTAATCAAACGTGTGTGTATGCTCAATGTTTCATGTGAACTCAATCAAGCCCTACGTGACTAGAAGCATGATTTGCAAAAAATAACATGATTTCAAGGGTACTACTACCTACACCATTTTGTTGCAATAAAGTGATTGAGTTGTATATTTCATTATAGGATCACCCAATGCATGTGGGGGCAAGATTCGTGAGTGTAGTGTGTTGTGCAATTTGTAACTCAAAGTGGTGGAATGTGGAAGGATTCCCTAATTCATTGGTACAATGCATGTGGAGCCCAAGAGCCAAGGTTCAATATTGATTATTGCAAGGCCAACGTAACTCGAATCCTTACTTATAATAAAACTAAAATTGAAAAAACTTGGGGTTCAATTCAGTAGTCCCTCATTGAATTCCTTCGCTTCAAATTACGTAAATTCTGGCTATACAAATTTCCATCTATGTAGATTTTATTTTCCAAAAATATCTCACACTTTTGAGGATTGATTGCCCTTCATTCGAAAGCTTTAGAAAATAACATTGTGCTACTATCCGTGAAAGCTTGTTCGAGTATGTCAAAGTGATCTTCGACACTGATGTATGAGGGATGAAATGTCAAGGACGTGAAATGAGATGGAGGAAGTGATGGGTGGAAGAGATCGACAAAATAATGGATGATGGAGGGAGGGAGAGAAAGAAAGAAAGAAAGAAAGAAATATTAATGTCTTCTAAGACCAAATTTGGCCCATGAGACAATTGGTTACAACAAAATTGACAAGAGAAAGACAGATCAGATTTAGATCACGAGAAAACTGATGACAGTCACAATCGATGCCAAAGGCGAATATGAAACTTACATTTCACACAACGTTCGTTACAAGCAAGTGAACAAATGAGCTTTTTAAGTGTGGTGATCCGGGGAAGGGAAAAGAAGAAGAAGAAATTCAAGGATCTCGTGAAGATGACCGATATGACAAGGCATGAGGGAACGAGACACACCCCTATTCACATTCGCATGCGCATTTTGCATAATACGCATATATACACATACATGTACATATGGAGCTAGGTAGGTTGTTCAAATACAAGGTATTGGGTCATGGGAAATAGGGACATTTCATATGGTCCAAGGAGATCTCTCCAAGGACATGCAATGTACATGGGACACATACATACACACAACCACACACACGTGACACATCCATCCATCCATCCATACATACATACATACATACATACATACATACATGCATGCATGCATACATACATACAACCACACACACGTGACACATCCACCCATCCATCCATCATCCATACATCCATCCATCCATACATACATACATACATACATACATACATGCATGCATGCATACATACATACAACCACACACACGTGACACATCCACCCATCCATCCATCATCCATACATCCATCCATCCATACATACATACATACATATATGGATATATATGTGTATAGATATATCTATATGTACATATATGTATTGACCTTAGGATTGTCTAATTTGTCACGTCATATAGTAGAGCTAAAGATAGAGTCACTCTATCCATAATACTATATGTACATATGTATTATGTATATAAAAAAGCTATAGTAGGTATAGCTATCTTTCATCTAAATTATATATGTAGATATATACATATGGCTAGCTAGCTAGCTACTGAGTCATGCTAAGGTCACCCTACTCTCTATACTATATATGTACATAAAACATGCACTCCCTATCTCTCCTATCTATCTATCTATCCATCTATCTCTCCTATCTATCTATCCATCTATCTATCTATATATAAATAGCTAGACCCTATAGCTACTATATGTATATCCTATTATACATACATACTTCAAATTCAACTCAGTCTCTCCATAGCCTTCTCTCTCTCTCTCTCTCTCTCTCTCTCTCTCTCTCTCTCTCATTTCATCATCTTCTTCTTCTTCTTTAATTAACTTCAACAAGCATCAATCCTTCCTCTCCCCTGCTTAAACCCCCACCCCCACTTTTTCTCCCAATCTCTAGCATTAACAAGAAGCCCTTCCTTAATTAGGGTGAGGATTAACTCCATTTGCAACCTTAATTTCTCTTAAAGACCATACATACATACATACATACATACATACATACATACATACCATGCAGGCTAATTATAGCGACCCTTCGCCACTCTCTTGGGGAGATGAATCATCAAGCCCTCATGTCTCTCCAAATGTACTTCTACTCCTCCTTCAACTACATACTGATATTCTCTCCAAATTCTCTCATACATGCATACATACATAGCAATAACATACATACATACATACATACATGATACATACATACATAGCAATACATACATACCTACATGCATTCATGCATAGCATACCATTCTTCTGCGGCGGAAGATTTTTTTATACATTATGGACTAATCTGTTGTTATTATGGTGATTATGATGATGTTTGCAGGAAGACAGCATGGAACGGTCTAAAGAGAACAACATAGGAATGGCCAATGCATTCAACAGAATGATCAAGGAGAATGAGAGCAACACCATCAATGATGGTAAGAATAAGCATAAGAATCAGAATCAGAATCAGAATCAGAATCAGAATCATGGTGATGGCGATGGCGATGGCGATGGCGGTAAAGATGAGAGAGTAGTAAATCATGGGCAGTTCATCAGTAGAGAGCCATTAACACTGATGAGCGGCTCTTACAATACTAGTAAGCTGCCTGTACCCATTAATCCTAAGCTCCGATGCAAGAAGGCTGTGAATACTGCTAATCTCCCTGAGATTAGTGTCAGCAGCGTTAATCACTCTGAGATTAATCCAAGCCACAACACTCAACCAAGCATCATCAGGAAATCAAGCCCCGGATTCGTGAAGAATGACTCGGATGCCCTCATCATTAAGAATGCTGGGAGAAGAATCCATATGATTCCTTCCAAGTGGGATGATGCAGAGAAGTGGCTTTCCAACAATAATGATCAGATTCACCATAATAGTAGTATTGACATGATCACACAGCCCATGATTAATGAGGGTCTTGGAGCGATCCATCCCAAATCAGTGCTAATCACTCAACTGCTTCAGAAACCTACGGTTTATCATGGTGCACAATCCGGTACCCATGAATTAGGGTTAGATTCATCAGGTAAATATGCTGCAGAAGATCCTAGGTTAGAAAGGAATCATGGGTGTAGGATGATTAATGATGAGAATCATGCAATGAAATCTTCCTCCACTTCATCCGATGATGGGACCCGATTCGGAAATCCAATTATGACTAACCAGGTCCCCTCAAATAAGAAGAATGATGAAAGGCTAGATGATCATGGACCGTTGCCATTAATTCATCAGAGGAGTGGGATGAAAGAGTCCGTCCTTACTAATTATAAGCGAAATAGTTATGATCATGTTGATAATCATGTGTGCAGAAGAATATTTGATGGCTCCCATTCGGATGCCGAGAATAATGTAACAATTGAGGCAAGCAACAACCATGATAGCTCTGCACTATCTAGTAGTAATGAGCATAAAAATTACTGTAGATTAATTGACATAAAGAAGAATGGTAATCACAGCCACAGCAACAAACACAACACTAATGTGGTTGTTAGTGATGGGGAGGTCGCTAATCACAATCGTATTAATGTTAATGCTAATACTAATGCTAATGGTCGAATTTCTTGGATCGATTACAAAGAGAGATTTAAACATAATCAAATCCTAGGGAAGATGAAAAGGAAATGCGGATCAACATCATCATCGTCATCAGCATCAGCATCAGCAACAGCATCTTCCAAATCCAGTGATTATAATATGTCCAAGAATGGTATTAATCCTGCAGATAGCACTAAAAATGGAGAATCTGGATTAGTATCCCAAGAGATGATTAACATTAAGCCATTAAACATCGATGATGATGATGATGATGATGATGATGATGATGGTGACGAAGCTACTGGAAGCGAGTCACAATTGATCAAGGACCAGAATATGAATAACAATCATGTGGCACAAGGTAAGTCTTATGGATCATAAAATTCTGGACATTACATAATCCTACATTTGACTTTAATAAGCCTCAAGAGTATATGCAAACTGTATATGTAATGGATTTTGTGTAGGTTTAATTAATGTGGGTGTATATATATGTGTGTGTGTGTAATTTGTATGCAGGTGAAGAAAGTTAAAATAGAATTGATTGAATCTGTAAATAAAAAGAAAAAAAGAGAAATAGAATTGGGAGGTGATTTTCTATATAACATGGTGGTGTTTTTTGTGTGGCTGGATTGGATTAACAGGTCCCAATTATAATGGAAGTGATGAGAATGTGGTAGGATATAATTGGAGGAGGAGCAGGAGCAGGCATACTAGTGAGAAGATTACTACTACTAATGTAGTAGTAGTTCCTAAAGTTCCTTCTTCTTCTTCTTCTTCTTCTTCTTCTGCTGCTGCTTCTCATAACAACATTATAACATGTGAAGACATAGTGAGGCAAATGGAGTTAAGGCTAGTAGGGTTGAAGGAAGGAGGCACTAATAAAACCCTAGAATCAATGGAGGGTAGCAGCAGCAGCAGTAGCAGCAGCAGCAGCAGGTGGAACCCTAATTCCAGCATGAAGGACGCGGGCACGGAGGTATCGGCATCGGTGTCGTGGAGGGACATGGGCACGAGCACCACCCCGTTCCCGAGCTCCCGGGCAACCTCCCCCCCGCCCCCGCCTCATGCCCCCGTACCGCTACCCTTATCCGAACCACTACGCATACCCGTACCCGTACCCGTACCCGTATGCGGGCCATACCCACCACCACCACCACCATCACATTCTCATCACCGCCGCTCCCTCGACCACTTTGAGCTTGTGGAGGAGCCTCAGCCGCCGTATACCCCCGCCAAGTCGAACCCCCCCTCCCCCTCCCGTCTCCACCACAACACGCCCGCCCGTAGATCCATCTCCTTCCATGGCATCCCCTACACCATACCTAACCCTAATCCTCCCAATCACCACCTCGAGCTCGAGGCCCACCATCTGGCGAAGCTCGGTCTCATCGTGAATGACGGATCTCGCGATCATCATCTCCACCATCATCAATATCGTATGCGCAAGGACCACGTCCCCAACCCGCCCACCGATGGACGATCTTTGTTGTTGGACGATACCCGGCACCGTAGTAGCCTCGATAGGTTAACCCATTGCACGTATCACACGGATTCTCGGCATTTGGTGGGTGGTCCGGGGCCCTCCCCCGATGCGACCCTCGTATCGAGCGGCTCGGCAAGCCCGAGCTCAATGCTCTCGGCCTCGAAGCAAGTGTTTTTATGCGGCAAGGACAACATGATCGCCAAGAAGCTCGACAATGCGGAGGAGTGTGATGTCCATTATGATTGTGCCTCTAGCTATGCAAGTAGCGAGGTCACGAGTAGCCATTACACGAGTAGCAACTCGGCGAGCTCCATCTTCGAGCGCTTCGGTAGCTTCGAGGCTCGGGCAACTGCGTGGGAAAAAGCCGAAAGAGCGAAATTGAACTCCAAGTGAGTGTGCTTTAATTTTAAGCAAAATCACCCTTATTAAATACTACTTAGTCCCCGGGCAACAAGTGGAGTAATTTCTCATCTACAATTGCAATTCTATGGATCAATCTTTCATGGGGTGTGTATGTGTGTGTGTGTGTGTGACAAGGATTACTTAGGAAGTGTCTTCCAAACTTGTCTCATGTCCTTGGTACAAACTTTGTGTGATTTCTTTATTTTCCATTTTTTAACCCACCCCCTATTCTTTAGATACAAACGTGAGGAAGCAAGGATCGATGCTTGGGTAGCTTTGCAAAGGGCCAAAGCCGATGCCGAGTTGAAGAAACTGGAGGTAAAAACTTTGGTGTAATATTGTAAGCATTAACAATGATAGTGAATTGGACCCTTTTTCCAGCATGATATGTTTTTATGAGCTTATGAGTTACCATATAGTCATGTTCGGGAATCTCATAATGTTAAATAGGTTTTTAAGATTGCTTTTTAAGGCTCGTAAAATTATGAACACTTTGCTCTAAGCAAACATGGGGGGATGTGGGCTCTTTTCTCACATTAGGAAAATGTGGGAAAAGTGTAGATAATAAAAAGACGAAGCCGAGAACCCATATTCATGCTTTTAAGGTGCGCTAGCAAGCAAGTGCAATGTAATGGAAAGGCTACATACATTATATCGCGACTACTTATATAATGTGGCATGCATACATGCTATAGCTATTTTAAATGTGTACGTGATTCTAATGATGTATAGGTGAAATTGGAGAAATTGAGATCTCAAGCCACAGACAAGGTGATGAGCAAGGTGGCGAGCGCGCGCCGCAAGGCGGAGGAGATGCGAGCGTCTGCCGAGGCCCAACAAGCCGAACAACTTCGTAAAGTGAACGAGAAAGCTGCCAACATCCGGAAGACCCACCACTTTCCCGGTGGTTTGACGGTGTGCTTTGCACGCAAGATGTGATGGATCATATGTAATGTAATAAAAAAGAAACCCCTAGACAATATGTAATTTTGGCTAAATTTTTGCTATGTCATTGGACATTTCCAAGTATGTTCTCACATACTTAATGAAAAGAAAAGGAAAAACTTTGCATCAATTTATATACCTCGGCTTTCATTGGTTTTCTCCATGTGAATGAGAATCATCCATGAATTTGTGCAAGAGTACTCTTTAGATTTGTATAAGAGTTTAAGAAAACAGAATTTTCAACACTAACATACATGTAATTGTGATGAAACCATGATATTGTAACACCAAGTAAGAGTTGCTTGTAAGTGTGACAATGTAATATATTTTGCTCATATGCTCATTGAAGATTAAAAACCCACAAAAACTGTAAGTCCATGATCTATTAGACACACATTTTTATGTTCCTTAAGGTTGGGACACGGATAGCTTATTAAATTACACTTCTGATTCACATACAATGCCAAAAAACAGTACCACGTAGAAAACTAGTAATGGGTGTTTATAAACTAAAGACAAGTAATAATAGCATCATTATCTTGTGGGGTGTTTTTGTGCAAGGTAATATCTAGCATGAGAGATGGATTTCATGTGACTTATGCATCGTGATCCATCATCTTCATCATCATCTCGTTAAATGCTTGTTTACATTTGTAAGATTTATTACATACATACATACATACATACCCTGGTCCCTAACTACTATCTAGGAGAACATGGCACATGGGCATCACTATCGTGTTTATAAAGATTCTCTTTTTAAAACGACATCATGATGGGGAGAGGATCCTCAATTGTTATCATGTCATGACAAGGGTAGAGTCAAAGAGTCAAGGGTCAAAGAATCAAGGGTCAAAGAATCAATGAGAATATGGTCAATCATAGATGAGTCATGATGGGGAGAGGATCCTCAATTGTGATCATGTCATGACAAGGGTCAAGGACAAGTCAAAGAGTCAAGGGTCAAAGAATCAAAGAGAATATGGTCAATCATAGATGTGAGTCATTCATAGGTCATCATTTTTCTTGTTTGTTTCTTTTTAAACATTCTCCCTTTCAACAACATCATCATGAGAGGAAGAAGGGGATGGTCAATAATGATGATGATGTTGACATGGTATGGCATGGTATGACAATGACAAGTTGATTGATTGTGACGTCTAAATTTGAATGTGTGAGAGAGAATGGAATATAGTATAACATATATGATAACTAACTCACATGGAAGATTCTAGAAATCAGGATTTGATGTATTATAGTCTATAGATGTGCACACAGTTATTCCTCCCCACACATACACATGCACACACATGTGTGTGTGTAAGAAAGAGTTCACACACACACACACACACACACACACACACAATAGGTCAAAGTCCAAACTTTGAATGTTAAAACCTCAAGCCAATCCATTAGGATTTGTGTGTGTGTGTGTGTGTATGTCCAAGATATCATTTACCTTTTTTGCATTATGTTTGTCTTCAAGTATTAATGCCCCATCTTTTATGAACCAATGATCTTCTTCCTGCATATCTACGTCTTGTTCACTCTAGTAGGAACAACATATTATAAATTGCTTGAGATATTCTGAATGACACTCTTCCGACAACATGGTTGTATCATGCACACACGCATACAAATGTTGACCAATGTAATAATGTTACATTTCTTGTACATACTCATCAAATCATCTACAAATGATCAGTGTATCTCTATAGCTTAAGATATTGATGCAATATCATGGGCAAAGGTAAGAAACTCATCTGAGTTGCAGATAACAAGTCAATAAGTGAGCCTTGATTTCAATGATAGTAGTAGTTGCATACTTACCAGGTTAATACAAAATGCAATACATGTGCAAGACATTGATTATGCCGGACAAAAAATGGCCAATTGCCTCTATGCATACATAATTTAGACCTCCCATGGTTCACTCTCACTTTTGTAAGGAAGACACGTAATGATTGATTAATATTCGTAATTTATCTGATCATTGGAAGCATTAACGAATGTGAATCTAAAGGTATATGTGATTTAACCTAGACGTAAACTAAGTGTACGTGCTTTAAGTATGCTATAAGTCCAAAACCTAAGTATACCAATTATCTATGTTCTTATTCGCCTATGGCTTTACTAATTCAATTTCTCTTTCAAATATAAAATGTCTTTCAAATATAAATGTTTAGAGCTTAGTTAAGTTTCACAACGTGATGTTTGAAAACAAAAACTTATTCCCTTCCTCTGACAAAGTTAACGATATTGTATCTTGGCAATAGGCAATGCTAGTCCAATCATCAATGCACACTATCTTTTCCAAACACTTGGTAGGTTTTGTTCAACGATGCACACTATTATAAATACGCATAAAAGGCATGCTATTTTCTTCCAAATGCTCGGAAAATCGTGCAGTCATCGATTCGTATAATTCATTGAAATCTTGTTGTATAAGTACCAAACATATTCAACCTCTACTTTAAATTTAAAATTTTTTATTTTTTTGTGCCTTAGTTTCTCTTACATGTCTCTACAACATAATAATAATAATAATAACATATGAGTGCATGGACAAAATAGTTCCATGTTCTTAGCACTATGCCTTGTCTTAGAATAATCCTTATTGGTTAAGAAGTCATGCTTCACCAAATTGTTGGGGATAAACTATATGTACATACATACAAATATAGCTTTTCATTCATTTAAACATCAACATATTCTTATTCATTTCTCACACAATATACTCCACATGAGAAAAGAAGTAAGCATCCATATCTTATTCCTAGTAATCTATACATCAATCACCCTTAAATACATGTTTGAAGCACGAAATCATAATTTACACAAAATTGTCGTATATTCTTAGCATCCCTAGTGCTTTTGCAGTGATGATTATTGGTTGCAACATCATGTTTCACTTAAATATCATAGCATGATTGTATTGTGCATTTGTTGTAAGTAAGCAAATATAGTAAATATATACACATTCATGCATGTGCACGTGCTTATAATATCTTCACTAAGATTGGCAAAGTGGGTTTGTGGTTTTTAAAGTATGGATAATCCAAAACTATGAATCGTGGTGTTTCAATATCCCTATTATATTTAACTATCCCATTAGGATCACATGTGAGGTGTGTTAATCCGTGGAATTTTCATACCCATATTTATGAAATGCTCAATAACCTTAACGCTCATTTTTAACCCTCAATGGTTACAAAATCGTGCTCTCCTAAATTTTATTGTTGTGTACTCTATTCTAGATAGATAAGGATTCTTATAGTTTTCCCACACAATCTTACACTACGACGACATGTCTTTAGCACAAAATTATCAACATATGTTTTTAATTGACCCATTTACTTAGGACCCACATGATTTTACATAAACTTGGCTACAAAGTCATACTTCACTTTACGAGGCACCATGGCTAGACAGAAAGTAGGTTTACGTGTTTATGAATGCATGAGTCCAAAAGTAGGCATCGTGGCTAGCCCATGCCAATTAGATACAGTGATATCCCTTCTCTTTGGCATGATCAATGCGTATTAATCTATATCATAGTTAATCGAAGCACATTATATGTTGATACATTGTCAAATTTATAGTATTTATGAATGTGATTGAACTTTTCATTATATTGTTCAATTGATTGAAAGTTTGATTATTTTTTTCTTACATCATAATATGTTTAATTTCTTGCACAAATTCTTTTATCATGAAATCATATTAAGAAGCTCATATAAAACTGGTTTGAGATTCTTATCACAATTGTAAAAAACTCGTTATTTTTTCCTTTTGAAGTAAATAAATGTTTACTTTATCCTAAACGTCAGTTTTTTATTTTGTCATGAAGTCATAATTTGTCCCATACATATTCTTATCATCCATGTGCTTTTAGCGTTAATCCTATTTATAGAAGTCATGCTTCACTTTCTTCTTATACATTCTTCTATATGGAGATGCAGACATGGAATTTACTAGCATGCCAATATCAATTGACAGTTTGGGTGTTGACATCTTTCCAAATTTGCATACTTCCAAAACACTTTCACGCATATCATGTGGTCTTTTAGTTCATCCCTTTCATAATATTAGTTTGTCATAATGTGAAAGAATGAAAAACATTTGATGTGACCTGAATCCTAGATCTTGTTAAAAACTTCAAAATAGAACTTTAGTTTTAAGCTACAAATGAGTCTTATAATCCACTTTTACTAGATTTGGCAATGCATTGGATGATCATTTGTGAGCTAGATCCATTTGATTGGGTAAAGTGTGTAATGGAGGTTAACATGAGAGATTAGGAAGTGCTTTGCTTGTATTAGTTGTTTATTGATGCACGTGTTTAAATGTGAAATGTAGCATAAACTTGAAGGAAAATGTACTAGCATACGACATTATAGTCAATTGGGCTTCACATGATGGAAAACTCAACAACAGGGTATGTCCACTAATGTTAGAGGTTTTAACTCTCTATTGTACAAATGTTGGTTGATATTTCTTTTATCTTAGTTTTCATCTTTTGTTTTGTACACAACCTATGTTTATATTTGTTGGAACTAACTAACCAAGGTAAATGGTTCCTTGCTTTCAACCCTTTGGTTGTCAAAATGGAAACTGTAAAGTTATTTTTTAACCAGAAATTATTCAGTTCCATTGTCATTCAAAATCGTACACATGCAAACATGTGAAATCCTGGATTACTTGTTTTAACCTCATGATGAAGACAATCATTGCTATTGCTTTTTGAAGTCGTGAAGCTACACTTCAACAAGAAAACTTCAAGTTGCAAGCAATACTATTGAATTTTGATGTCATGAAGCTACACTTGAACAAGAAAACTATCCATTTGTAACCAATGCTATTGGTTTGAACCCTTGTAATGTAAAATGTCAATTTGTAAATCCAGATGTTAACAAGAAACTATGAAGTTCCATGTTCTTCATAAACTTAAAAGACGTGCAAAGACATGAAGTAATGGACAAAATCATTTGAATCCATCATGAAGGAAAGTAAATGATGTTATTTTTATAATTTATAAAACTAAACTTTAACAACAAACTATCAAGTTGCAAGCAATGCTTTTGATTCAACTCTAGCGTTATGAAAAGCTAGTTTATAAAAATAAACTATCAATTTGCATACTCTTGGCAAACCATGAATGACCCATGCAAACATGCGTAGTAATGGACAAATTGGTTTGAACCAATGATGAAATGATTCATCCTTTACAGAATAAGACTCTAAATATGGGCCGAATTTACCAAGTGCTAGTCAAGTATCACCATATGTTTCATAACTATATTTGATCGTTAATAATCGAATTGTGTTTCTTGAAGCTAAATTACAAAGTGTGATTGCACAATCATATTTGAAATATGTCTTCTTGAAGTCTTTCAATCTTGTGATTGAGCACATAATTTTGTACACGTAATTTATTCATAACATCCTTTTATATAACTGTTATTGGTATTTCTCGCATCACCATTTTTTAATGAATGCACTATTCATTTGATCTTATATTTTTAGTTGTTTTTTTCCAAAAAAACAACAACTTCCATTAGTTAAGGCAATGTACATAGGATAATATACAACTCATATCTTATAGGCCAACTTGCATGTCGAAAAGAAAACATGTGTAACGGAAACAACAAAAAAACTCCAAAACACCACATTATTCGATGAGCATAGCATTACTCGACCGCATACCCTCCACGTGAGCCTCATACAACCCAAATTCAGCATAGACATCCTCCACTCTCATCACCCATCTATATGTTAGGGATACTTGGAGGAACAACCACCGTGGTGGTTGATAATTCCACTTCGCTTTGCCATCCACCATCTGCAGCATCGAAGAACCACTCCATTTCAGAAGGAACCGAGCTCTAGCTTCTTCACTTGCGTGTGAGGGCCCTTGAAGGCTTTCAAACTCTCCTCGTAACGTAGAAATCAGATTAAACCAGATCATCATTAAACTCTCAGCTGGTGGGGTTAGTTTACCTGAGAAAGTCTCCTTGCACCTAGATACCCACACTTGCCAAACCGTAAGGCCGATCACTAATAACCATATGTCCACGTAGCGTTCCTGCATGTAGAATGAACCTCCTTGTGCCGGTTGTACAGTCCCTTGCATCACCTTTAAAGAAGGACTATTTCCATTTCACCCTTGAAACCACGTAGCGGATTTAGTGGCCAACCAAGTGACTGATGCGCTCGATACATGAACCTCAACCCCAAATCGAGCCCAGGTTCTTAAGCTCCTCAGTTAAACTTCTTGGGCTTGTGGGTAGCTCCACAAACAATGTGCGATGTCCTCAAGCTCGCACTGTAGGCCTTGCAACTACTCATGCCACCTCTTTTCCCAAGCCACTCTCCCGTTGGAACAACCCGATGGGTGATTCACTAGAAAAACACTTTGATCCGCTCGGGGAGGGATGATTCCCTTATCCTGCTCCTGATTCTATCCACGAAGACCAAATCGACAGCTACATGGGCCCATTTGTTGGCACACTTCTCACGACGCCAACATAACTTTCTCCCCAAACGCGTCAAGTATTCAAAGAAACCTATTGATTTATCTTGTTCTCCCTTCCACTTATATTTAGAAGGATCCCATTCTAAGCACTCGAGTGGCTTCTCTTCAACCATGTACAAGATCCAGTCCTCCTCAACCTCACCGACTGGTGGATTCACCTTCCATTTCTTGCCGTCTCGTGCCACAATTCTAATCGGGCACCAACTTGCAGTTTCATCTATTGATCCCAACTGGACGATCTTCCCATTCTTTCCTAGACCCCTGACATTGATAATTTTTCTCATATCATCACATTGTCTAGACCATTCAGCCTCTTCCCCATTACTGATAGGAACAAAGTAGACAACTGTATTAACAAGGTCAAGCATCTTCCTGCCATTTCTGAACTTTCCCACGTCTTCATAAAATTTATCACGATTATTGTCAGACAACCGCATCCAATCTGCCACTGAATGAATCCCTACACAATACAATATAGCCCACGACATACACTTGCTCTGTCCAAGCATCTTTCCCTCTGACGATTTTAAGGTCTCGTTCCACAATAGGGGTTGGTGCATCCATTCAATGTTAGTACTTGGATGAATCCGACTTAGATGCCCATGGAGCATACTCCACGCCTTCATCATTGACATACATGTACGATCAGCCAACCGATTAGATTTCCTCAACTTTAAGTCCATACAAAAAAACCATGATTTATGTCGCTTCCATTGCCCACCAAGCCTTGGACTCCTATTATGTATCAATGTTTTCCATAACGTAGCAAGCTCCTTACCAATACCTTACATAGCAATGCCTGACTCTGCAATCTTGGGTTAATCAATCCTAAACCCCCCTTACTCTTGGGAAGAACCAACGTAGACCATGATACTTTGGCCGCCACATTGTCTTTCTTGATCCCAACCCATAGGAATCCCCTAATACGCGCTTTAATAGTACGAATAGCTTGCTTGTCAAACATCCACACTGAAACTACATGTCATAATGTAGACAAGAGCACATGGTTAGCTACTATGATCCTACCAGCCAATGACAAGTTCATCCTTGACTAGTTGCGTATTTTTTCACAAATTTTACTTTTGTTGCAACTGAATTCCTTTGTCGATATCTACACCAATCCACGTTCCCAGATATCTAGTGGCTTCCCCTTTTACAATCCATTTGAATTCAGCATTTGGCTTCCATACAGGCTCTGACTCCGAGCTAATCCAGAAACCCTTGGACTTATTCCAATTGATGGAGGCTCCTGATGCTTTGCAAAAGAGATCGATAGCACTATGTGCCCTCTCAAGATTCACTTCATTGCCTTGCAGGTACAACATTGTATCGTCCGCGAACTTGGAGTCCAGCAAGGACTTCCTTGAGTTAGGGATCGAAAGACCATGTAGATTTTCCCCATGACTATTAAAAAAGGCAGACATTGCTTCAGTAATAAAGAGGAACAGAAAAGGGGCGAGAGGACAACCCTGTCTGATGGATCTAGTTAAAGAGATTCGAGCTCCTTTCCTCCTTGCAATCAACACCTTACTCGAGCCATTCCTATATAAGCCTTGGGCAACACACCTCCATTCCCATGGTAGCCCAATGACCTTCATCACTTCTTCAAGGAAAGACCATTGCACTCGATCATAGGCTTTCTCGAAGTCGAGCATCAGACATGCTAAGTTTTGATTGGTCTCCCTCGTCGTTGCAACAACCTCCCAAAACAAAATCACGTTGTCCATAATAGATGGATGCTCCATGAAATTGGTTTGATTGGTCTAGATGATATCTCCTAGAAAGGGCTTGATTCTCTACACTAGTATGTTAGCAAATTTTGTATAAATTAGATTTAAAATTGTAATGGGCATCCATTGTCTAATCTCATACAACGCAGTCTCCGATTTAGGAATAAGGTAAATCAAGCCTTCATTGAAGCTGCTCGTCATCCTTCCCATCCTCCACATCTCCTGCAATCTAGCTTCCAAGATTGGAAAAATTTGTTCCCAAAACTCCTTGAAGAAGGCTTTGGGAAGGCCGTCAGCACTAGGACAAGCCATACTATGTACCTTGTCTAGCCCCACTACAATCTCTTCCTTCTCTATGGCTTTTGACAACTTCGTTTTAGCTACCTCTCCAATCCTGGTCTTCAAGCATGCAAGTACATGATGCATCAGGTTACTCGGAGGGCTATTTGTCAACGTTGGAGCTAAAAGGTCTTTGTAGTAATTAGTCAAAATTTGCAAGATTTCCTCTTGATCAGACGCCATCGAATCATCCTCATGTTTGAGACTTTGAATATGCGTTCCTCTCCATTTCAGGGCCTTGGTAAGAAAAAACTCCCTATTAACTTTATCTCCCTTGACAACCCACCATGCTGCCGATTTTTTGAAGAGGAATTGCTCACGTTGCTGCCTAATCTCATGCAACACCCTAGTGGCCTCTTGCAGCCTGTCTTTTGCCCAAGCTCAACATGGGTCCACTTGCGTGAACTTTTGAGCTGAGATGACTGCCTTCCTCAAGCGTTGCAACCATTATTGACACCTTACCCGCTCCTCCCTAGCCACTTTCTAAAGAACAAAAGAAGAATTAATTATCTTTTCCTCCAATACTTGCACCGGGTCGTCGAATGATGGGGATGCCACCAAATGTTATTCATTGCATCCTTAATCTTCTGGATACCAAAAATCTTCGGAGGAATCCTCAAATTGCTCTCACTCTTCTTCTTATAAATAGGTTCGAGAATCAAGGAGACTGGAAGGTGATCCGAATATGTAAAACCAGATAGAATGGATGTGTAGCTACTCCATTCCTCTATTCCGGGGCTCACATAGATGCGGTCCAATCTAGAGTGACATCCTTCACTCTCCTTCCAACCAAATCGTGAAAACCTCAAGGAATTCGCCTCAAATGTCATACTAGAATACCATGAATCCCGGATTCCCATCATAGAAATTAAGAAACCCCATGCTCTAAGCTCCTCCCCCTGTAGCAAGTTCGAATGAGCCCCAAGACAATCTCCCATTCTTTATGTCATGTTAAAATCCCCCGCCACTATCCAATTGTCGAAGGAGGGAATTTTTTTTGCCAGCAGACTCCAAAATGAGTTCCTTTGACTACTATTGTTTGGTGCATAGACATTCAGCAACCCAAATTTTACATTCCTCCATTCTAGGTAGCTGAACATGGCCCTGCCTTCGATTAGTATGCCATGATCCAAAATGGCGATATCCGGTGATTTCCTCACCGAAATATAGACTCCACCTCTCCTCTCTAACACATCGTGAGGAGGAGCCCACCATGTGTACCAATCCCCTGGCAACGAGTCTTTGAAAAGTTCTGTTCTTTCTCGTCCAAGGTGATGCTCTTGTAAGAGCAAAATATCAATCGTCTTACATAAGCCAACAACTTCCAACTCTCTCCTAAAAATTCGCTTCTCTAGCTGATGTTGTGACCCACCAACTCCCTGCACATTCCAAGAACAAATTCTCATTAACTTGGTTTCACGAAAAAAGCCAAGGGGGAATCTCCCATGCTCGACAAATATGTCTCCATCATACGCCATAGAAATTCCCACTCCATACTTATTTTCCATTGTTGATTCTTGGTTAATTCATCACAATGGAAGTGGAACAAACCAAGCTTCAACACTAGATCTTGTACCTTCCATATGCAAACCAATGGAACATCTTGAGCAAGTTCAATAAGCTCACCTTGTATCGGGGAGCTCTTCCATAACGTTTGCAGCCCCACAACCTCGTTTTCAGATGTAAGGTACCAGAAACATATTGTTGCCTTGTTACAAAACGACTTCAAGGACGAGTCTTCTCCCCTTTTATCTTCCAAATCAGGCTCCAAGTCAAAAGAACAACCGGTCTCCGGTCTACCTGAGTTGTTGTTGATGAGGACCATGTGTGCTCTACTCCACTCGTGAACTCTTCCCCTTGGATTACCAATGTTCACCGCGACCTTGGGTACTTGCATAACTTGCATCCTCAATTCTTGCAACATAACAAACTCAACTCCCGTAGTCGAGGGATTTCCGACCTCAATCCATGCGACCATTTTTTGCAATTCACTATTCCCAATGTTCGCTTGACTTTCCTTGTCCTTCCCTTTCTTGATCCATGCCTTAACCATTCTTAGGTCTGATGAAAATCTATTGCCACGGCCCTCGGAGGGCTCTACAAGTGTTTCATGGGTCTCGACTCGTGGCAGTAAATTGAATGGAGTTGCTAAAATTATTTCTCCTTCTTGGGATTCCATTTGTGATAGGATGTCAAAATTAATCTATTCAAAATGGAACTGCCACTTGTAGGTGGGCCAATAAGACCATGGAGGTCAGGCTTGGCAATTGTCCTCAGAGATAGCCATCCTTTTCCCCCTGCTACTTGCTTCCCATTGTGAACCCGGATCATCTGGCCTCCCATTCCTAAATTTGGGTTACCCTACAACTTGATGCCTTGATGTGTCCTATCCGCTCTTTTCTTCCCATACAGAGGGCACTGTTTGGCCATACGGTCCATCTCCTTACATGCAAAGCATTGACCCGGCAAGCCTTCATAACCAACCTTCACCACCCTTAGGCCAAAATCCTCCATGGGGACTCTAATCTCAGTTGGTTGTTCATTAATGTCTCTAACCAACACCTTAATCTTGGGAATTTCGGCTACCTTATCTGCAAATGAAGGTTTCATTGTACATATCATCCCTATATTGTGTGCGGGCTTTGGGATGAAATGGTGGAGTTGGAAGGGTAGGCCTAGGAAGCATACAATAATTACCATTGTTGTGGCCGCTTTTTTTTGCTCTTCCTTTGCATCGAAGTCTGGCTAAACCCTTTTTAGTTGCTTTTGTGAGATGAACTACAAGTAAGTTATCTATTCTCTTGTAATGTTGGATGGATTATTTCATGAATCCCAGAATTGCCAATGTTTCTCTTGTTAGTATTCCACATAACCAACTTGATCAAGAAAGGAGACATCTCACACCATGTTACAATATGACATATTGTAAATAACCCATGTTTTACTTCATATTCTTTGTTATAATGAACCAATGATCTTGACAATGACTTAGAGAACTATTAGGAAAGATGAATCATTCGTTACCTCACACCCCCAAGTTTTACTTCATATTCTTTATTTCTTGAAAATGACTTAGAGACCTATTAGGAAAGATGAATCATTTGTTACCTCACACCCCCAAGTTTTACTTCATATTCTTTGTTATAATGAACCAATGATCTTGACAATGACTTAGAGACCTATTAGGAAAGATGAATCATTTGTTACCTCACACCCCCAAGTTTTCATCTTAATATAATGTGTTTTGATATGGAATCTTTCGATAAGTTGAAGAGCTCACAAATTGATGAACTTGGTGTATATGAGATCATCTTTCTTTTTTAGCATCAACACAAATAGCAAATGTGCGAGAAGACTTTAAAAAAGGACAATCCATGCATTGTTTTATTATAATGATCCACTTCACTCAGTAGAAAATTTCAAATATGGAACAAATGTGCTATTCCCAAAATAGATCTTACTATGAATTTGAGAACAGATGAAATAGAGGAGAAATCAAACGTTAGGTTCTAAAAAACGACCTCTTACACACATCGGCGATATCAATGCTCTTATGGAGTTGAAATTCGTTGGGATTGTTACTCCCTCTTGGAGAACAACTTTGATTACTCCTCCTGAGTAATCGGGTCAAGGTATTGTGGTGTGCAGAAGAGTGGGTCACGACGTCCTACCGAGATCGTCAACCGAGTCGTTACGGTTATATGACTTCCTAAGGCCCGTGATTGTTATTTAGACTGTCCCACTTGGGGAGGGATTTACGACCGGGGAAAATACAAAGGATAGGCTGCGGAATCAGCTACAACAGATTCTTGGATACGCTCCTTACACACACCAAACTTATATATATATATATATATATATGAGAGAGAGAGAGAGAGAGAGAGAGAGAGAGAGAGAGAGAGAGAGAGAGAGAGAGAGAGAGAGAGAGAGATTATATTATCGTCTTCGGAGGTCAAATATGACCTATGAGACAAAAAATATTACATTTCACGTGATACGTGTGAAAGTGAGTAGTGACTCTCGATGTTCAAGAACTTTACCAATGAATGTTGTAATCGAGAGTGCACATTGTGGTTGTGAGAGGAATTCATGCAAAGATTGGGCTCGATTGAAGAGATGTGGAAAGCATGGTCGAATATGATCAAAGGCAGAGCATTGTATCAAAGTGTGATACTCAGACTCGCGAACTTGTTTAGGGCAAAGTGTGCATAACCGACCACTCTCATCACTTGTACCCCAACACCCTGTTTCACATCGCAATGCATGTGAGCTAAGTTGCATGGAAGCAATGGTTCGAATGGTAGATAACGGTATGGGCTCTAACATGTATGGATGTGTACGATTTCCCCGTTCCGCAAAGAATATGGTTTTGTAGTTAGGTGCAACATGTGTAGTATAATGTGTGAAGCGTGAGCCTCCACATTTGTCCCATGTCATGATACATTGGCGTTGCAAAAACAGAACACAGAAGTTACCCACAAAATGCCTACATATTTGTTTAAAGTGTAATATGCAGATACAAGCACCGAGTACTCTCGGTTACACTCACTCTCTCTCAGATTTTCTATTCCTATCCTTAGTCCTCTAGATCCCTCCACGCTCCTCTCTGTGTTCGCTAATCCCCGATATATATAGCTCCCTTCTGCTCGGTGCTTTCCACCGATTCCTTCCTTGATATTCGGCTTCCTCTGTTAGTGCTCAACTCCTTTTGATATGTTTCACACTTGTCACACTTGCCCCAAAGGGTAACAGGGATATCAAACTCAATTGTTCGAAGATGTCGCAAAAATAAGCACATGCATGTGAAAGTGTAGTAGAAACACTAAGGATGTGACTAAGGAAGATTGCTTTGATGGTGGCATTGTTGATGAAGTTGGGGACATTCCCTTCTTGATCGACATCGGTGCAGTCATTATGTGGGAGGGAAAGTCTTATGTAGTTGACATGACAATGTATAATGTGGTTAGGTTCAATGAATATGTATATCGGGTTCAACGAAAATTTAGGTGTTCAAAAAAATGCCTACATAATGGACATGCCAAACATACAAATAAATGTCCAAAATGACAACCACCTATATTTATAGAAATTTGTGAATCTAGATTTTGATGTACAATACAATATTTACAATTCATGTATCAGAACTATTGTTTTCGAAATCTATGCCATCATCTTCAAACCCATCAAATGAATTAGTAAGAGTTTGTGAGGTCTCATCGTCATCATTAGTGGCAACTAATGCATTGTCTTCACCCAATTGCAATCCAACCTCACCGTGGTTATGAGTCATGCTTCTTCTTTTTTTCCAAAAGAAGAATATACTACATTAGTTAAAATATACACAACTTCAATCCCTTTCTCAGGTAGGCCTTGCCTAGACTATCCAATCCTTCATAAATGATCTCACTTATTTATCTAACACTTTCACCCGTGTCTCTAGCCATCCTTTCCTATACATCACGTGCATTCAATATCCCACATTACATCTTGTTCACACCCCACTTTTAACTAGTGGGAGGGGGGAATAACCATTTGGGTACTACACATTGCCATCATATATCCATTCCATTTGTTATGGCCATCGGTGTAGTACAATACCATTTTCTAAAATTCAGCCTTGTTTGTCTTTGTGTTGTATCTGGAGCCACATTTGGGATCTTCTCTTTTAGTATCTTGATTGTGGCCTGTTTTGGTCAAAGAGAAGTCATACACTAGTATGTAAATACTATCCAATGTGAGAGTAGACATGCTCGGTGCATTATTTCTTCTTCACTTTCTGTTTATGAGATTTGATTATAAACTTTCTGTTTACGATATTTAATTATGTGAGAGAAACCTTCAAGGTACCATTTATTCTGCCAAAATCCTTAGATTCTAAAAGATTCCATAAAGATGCTTTTTCGTTTTTCTTAGGATTTTGTTGTATACACCGAAAATCCAATGTAGTGCATGACATTCCAAAAATTAAAAAAAGAAAATCTTGGATTTTCAATTGAAATCTGTTGCATTGCATCAAAATTCAGTTGAAAATCCAAGATTTGTTTTAAATTATTTTTGGGATTTTTTTTATGGAAAAAAAATCTTGGATTTTCAACTAAAATCTGATGCACTACATTGGATTCTATACATTGGATTCTAGATGTATAGAGTAAAATCCGATGCAGTGCATCGGATTTCAGTTGAAATCCAAGATTTATTTAGGAAATTGGTAAATTCACAGTTTTTTCTGTATATATCCCATTTCTGTATACATATAGACATGTCACATGTTTATTTCATAATGTCTCTCTGCCTCTGCGCATGTCTGGACGAGGAGACTTAGTCTGTCTTCCACCTCTCTCTGCCTATGATTCTCTACATCCACGCAGTGCCTGTGACATCTAAATTCCAGTACCTGTACATGTTATGCCCCATCCATCCATCCATCATCACTATCAGATTTGTCATTATTCTCCAAAAGAACTCTGAAAATACCAAAAAAACTGTGAATTTACCAATTTCAAAAAAAAAATTGTGAAAATACTAAAAAAAACTGTGAATTTACCAATTTCCTTTATTTATTTTATTCTATACATCTAGAATCCGATGCAATTCATCAGATTTCAATTGAAAATCCAAGTTATTTATTTAAATTGTTTATGGGAAAAATAAAAAAACAAAAAATATTGGACTTTGAACTGAAATCCAATGCATTGCATCAGATTTTAGTATGCCTAGATTTTACTATGTTGTAAAAGACTATAAAACTCAAATTTGTGCCTTTTTTCGTCTTCTTCATCGTTCTTAAGACTTACACTAGAGCTTTTCTCCCTTGCTCTCTTTGTCGATTTTTCATGAGATTGATGTTAAATGCTTAACTCTAAGCCTTGTGATAATACTCTTATATGCGATTGTAGCGTATCTTAACTAATTGAAACATGTTTTTTTCATTTGTGTATGCTTTGTCATATTGTTAACTTGCTTGGTTAAATGATTGACCCACATTTTCACACTAATTAGATTTGTAGTTATGAAAGGAAGATCTCTCTAAGATCATAATAAATGACTATTGGTAGTTTTGTAGAGTGATTGACAACTACTCTCTCCCCTTTTTCAATGAATAGGTAAACAATGATCCAACCCTAACACACAATGTCTAAGAGATAGAACTCCAACCAAAAGAAAGAAGAAATGTTCAAGTTAATGCAACACACTTAGAAACAAAATCTATTGACAAGCTTCAAGTTAATGCAACACACTTAAAGGAGATATATGACTTTAAGAGATACATAGCAGATGGCGGGGAGGGGAATGGGAAAGTGTTAGCCCAATTAAACAATATTAGTTTCAATCACGTATTCTTGATAAAGAAAATGATATAAGTGGTTGTATGTTGTTGCATGCAAAGCAATATTCATCTTCCCCACAATGGGAGCCAAAAAACAGTTGCCAGTATTTGCATCATATGCCATCCACTACCGTTTATGGTGCAAAACAAATGCCGATTGAGACTAAAAAGGAAATGCATAGTGAGTTGGTAGATGAACTGTCACGGACACACCAACCCTAGACTACGACGGAGCACGAATGACGAGGCTACGACCGATAAGGTTACAAACGTGGAACTCAACGTGGAACTCAACGTGGAACTCAACGTGATGAGGCTAGAAACTCGGGAAGTTGGGAGCAAGGAGATGAGGAACTTAAGACGCTAGGAACAATACAATAGCATAAAGACAAAGATGTAAATCAAGGAGAGAAGATTGGGCTAAACAAGAATACTAGATTGACATGTCAATGACTGGTGTTAAATCCCTTGAAAGGGACCAAGGAGGTTACAAGTATTTATACTGTGAGTCGAAGTACATGCATTAGAATATTCAGGAGAATATTGTAGAACCCTCTAGAACCTTCTAATTCTAGAACTTTCTTAAAAATCCTAGAACTTGAAATAGATAATCTACTAATAATCTACTAAGATATACATAACATGACCATGTATTTGGATGTGTTGGTTAGAACACAACACTTGACTATATACAAGAGGTCAAGAGTTCAAATGTTGTCTTCATGTCTGTGACATGAACAAAGGAACTTCTGGATGCAACCCTTACAGGACAAAAGGAAGCACATTGATATGCAAATAAGTATGTTGGACCACAATATACCCCATGGTGGGACGTGTTCTTTAGTGATCAACAAGGAATTATTGATAATTCCTTCGTTGGTATTTGGTCCTTGTAAATACCATTTACGTGGTCCATACAACACTCACCTAATTCTCCAACGCCACCTCATGCTGATCTTGACAACTTGCTCCATCCACAACAGAGAGACATTTAGTGGGACCAAGGATGACAAAAGCAACAACAGCTCGTTGGCAAGGAAACTTGCAAGAAATTAAGGTTGGGATGTTGATTGGCACACCTACAAATGACAATGACTTCAGGCACCAATTCTGGATTGGTTAAGTATTGGACGTGGTGATACATGAAAACCAAAATTAGATAAAGTCTACAAAGGTGCATTGGTACAACACTAAAAGCAAGAATGCATTTACATGCAAATATACATTGGAGATGATGGAATGTCCAACATCAAGAGGAAATAGAAAGCAGGGATTTTTTTTTTGTAACACATCGACGCTTGACATGCAAGAGGTGAATATCATTGTGTACGACGTTACATTGACAAAAGCTGGACGTTTAAGGAAGTCAACAATAGACATAATAAAAGAGAAATTGCCAAGTCTACAAGGCTTCTTAGATCAAAGATGGACACGATCTTCTACACATGATTTGGAGTTGCAACATTTGGTTTTAGATGAAGACAATGCTTTGATTGGTACATTTGTCGATGAGGAGGATGAGTCACCATTGTATACTAGGCTCTATAGTAGTGATTCTTATTAGAGGAATAACTCGTGATTGTATTTTTGGCATGAACGGTAGTAATAATATAAGCGTGTAAGAACTCAAATGATATAAATCTAAATTGTTTTTAAATCAATCTCCCCTTGTGAATATTGTTTGTTATAAAAAACATCAACTATTAATTTTACGGTAAAAAACATGGCGTAACTTTGTGAAATTTGCCTAATTTTGTGAATTTTTCAATTTTATGAAATGGTGAGATTTAAAGCTTTTCCATTGAATATTTAAGCACATGTGATACATGTATCACATGTTTTCTGAGATGGTTATTAAAACCTTGAAATCAAATGGAATATTCCTTATCCTTCCAATTGTGCGCGATCCTTCCACTTCTGAACGCGAAACGTGTTAAATAAATATGATGGGGAGTGTTTGAAAATTGGAAGGTGTCTAAGTGGGGTAACTACAAGTGCCAACTATGGACAAAGGAAGAGTTTCACCAAATTTGGATGAAAGTTTACAAGTTTATTTTGCAAGAGGAACACTTGTGGAAGCACACTCAAGGGAGGACAAGAAAACCACTTAGAGTCGTGTACAAAAGGATGGGCAATTTGTGTTGCTTGCCAAATTCCATGATAGCTTATGGGCTGGTCGTAGAGGAATACGGGTGACATTTCCAAAGCTCAAAGAAAAATATATGTAAGGATGTAACACATTATGTAGAGACATGTGAAAGTTGTCAAACACACTCTAATGTGTGCATAATAGGATTGACTACATCCAATGTACCCTCTAACCATGGATTACATGTTAATGGTAGGTATAGTGGTGTAAAAATCTAAATTAACATTAAGCAAAATTAAGGAGAAACTAAGAAAGAAAGGACACTAGACCACCCCCTAACAAAGGTAAGATGGATTTGAGTCCCTTGTTGGGTGTCCCATAGCACAGAGTTTGAACATGGATCATATATTGGGTTTGAAGGAGGCACACGTGTATGAAGCTAGAGTTTTGTTACATTGTTAGAGTCTCTATCAAAATAACAAAAAACATCCCCGTAATGAAGGTAGCTAGCCTTCTTATATTGATTGAAACCCTAGGCCTTTATTTGTTTCACATTTGATTGCTTTATTTTAAGGAGCCAAGACTTCCTGAAACACTCTAAAGTTATCTCCCAATGTTGTTGTTGTTAGATATAATCAATGATCAACCCCAAATTGTCAATTTATCCCCATATGTACTCTTAGAGAGCGCACATTTTGTGATAACTCCCCAAATAAGGAGTAGTTATTGTGCAACCCGACCATATGGGTCGATAAGGTGTTAATTTAAGAAATCATAGATGAGTAGGACGGAATGTATTTAGGAAAGAGGGAAGTAGGGTAATAGGATTGACTAGTCAAGTCGATTAGAAGAATATTTTGTAGGCGAGTTACGATGTACTTAGTCTTGAAGTATGTGTCATTGACTTTAATATAAGTACTATCTAGAACTAGGTTGTATCTAGGGTGCTAGGTCATATTAAATGACAAGTCAATTGACAGAAAAGGAAGATCTCCCCTACTATCAATTGACTTGCACATTTAATATGACACCAAGCCAAACAGAGAATATAACCCACTCTGTCTATCTCTTACACAATGGTTGTGACTATTATCTATCCCCACTAATTTTCTAGTTGGTTTGTCCCAATCCCATCTAAGCTCTAAGGTGTGAGGGCATGGGTGGACTACCATTGTGAGCCACTCTCATATGTAATAGAAAGTCTGTTTTCATATATACATATTTGTGATTGTAACTCTATATGCATATCTAATTGATTCTCAATATTTCTAACAGTTGTGATGTGAGGAGTGCACATGAGTAAATGAATTAAAATAAAAATATATAAACAATTGAAGGATAGAGATGATAAGAAGGAAACAAGACAATATGAAATATATAAAAATACTTAGCTCAATCATCAAATATTGTACAATATGAATGGAAGGTCAAGGGTTCAAATCTTGTAAAGGATGATAAAGACAGAAAGGTGATCTATAGGAATCGGTTAAAGATATGTAACAATCAATTGAAACTACAAACACAATCAAACAAAATGCCATGAACATCGACTCGAAGTCAAACCAAGGTCCTTGTATGTTTCTCTTAGGCAAACTTTAGACATTGACCTTTGTACAAAGACTAGTATGAGTTAGCATGCACAACTTGGTATTATAGTATGTATGACTTTTTATACATGAAGTGATGCATGTTAATACCTACATGCCAAGGATGGTAATACTTGCATGCCAAGTCATACATACTCAAACTTCGATACTATAATACCAAGTTGCACATGCTAACTCATATCAGTCTTTGCACAAAGGTTAAAGTCTAATGTTCACCTAGGAGAAATATATATACAAGGACCTAGGTTCGAGTTCGAGTCAATGTTCATGATACAAGGTATCATCGAATCTTGACATTGTATAAAATCCCAAGATATGAAACATTTTAATGATGGCTTATTCAAATATTATTTATTAAATCATTGTCAAAGTGTTAATAACTCAAGATTAAAAGAGAAAGGAAAAAAGAATATAGTTTTTTGATTGTTCTAATGTTTAAAATCGATCAACAATCTTGTTCTTCACTCCAAAAAAAATACAAAAAACAAGAGAAGAAAAATCATTAGTCCTACACTAAAATCAATCCTTATAGATCAAACAAAAGAGTGACTATGAAAAAGAATGCATTTGGGTGCTTAACCACACCCTGACTATGTCGAAGAGATATGAGACAATAGCTTCAAAAAGTACAATAAAATAGAGAGAAGAATCATTATATTGCATTGATACAAATATTATGTATAGTATGATAAGATATTAAAGAAAATAATGGAGAAGGGTGCTTAACCACACCAATCATTGCCTTGTGAAGGACATGAGCCAAACATTAATATACCATCAATGTCCCATACAACCAAATATTACCTTATGTTATAACTTGGTAGTTGATAATGGATCCAAATATGAGAGCTTAGCCTACGCAATAGACTCTGAATAGTATCTTAAGATGTTGTATTGAAGGAGGTTGCTAGTCCTCTTTGTATAATCCAAGGCTTAAGGCTCGTAAGACACTACATGTCATGGATCCTTATGGGTTTGTCCCAATTCCTAGGATAACTAGTTTCCCCAATATCCTAACCTTAACTCATTAAAACTAGTTTTAGAATTAGTCCTTAAGGTTATGCCTATAAAAATAGAACCTTAAGAAACAAAACAATGATATCAATATGCAAATTCCTCTTAGAGGATGTCATCTATTGGTATGGGTGCATAGGAAAATTGTCCATAGCATGTGTCACAAGCCGAAACCAAAACCTATATTGAATGAGAAAGAAAAGTAAGAAGAAATGGAAAATAAGGAGAAAAGTAATATATTATGAACAAGGATAAGGTTTACAGGTGTGTTGATGGCTAACATTGAACCAAAATAATTCTAACACGACAATGTCTTATCTATATATATACACATGGTCACCATTTCAAACATGTAAAATGTATGGAATACAGCTAGCAATGGGCACGGTTTCGGCTCAAACCGAACCAAACCGTTAAGCCATGGTTTAACGATTTATTGGTTCCAAAAAAATTTAATGGTTTGGTTTTGTTTGGATTCTCAATAAACGGTTCGGTTTTGGTTCAGTTCGGTTCTAAAACTCGGGTTTATAGGTTTGATTTAAAGGTTTATAGGTTTTTGGTTAACTTTTTTTTTATTACCTTAATAGTTTATTGATATAATGGTTTTTTATTGATTTAATTAATTTAACTTAAATGTTTATTTAATTTAATGGTTCAATTAAAGTTTCTTTTATTAAATTAATAAATTTAACTTAAATGCTTATTTAATTCAATGTATTTTTGTTTCTTTAGATGTTAATTAGTTTGACTTAAGTGGTTAGGTTTAAATTTTTTATTAAATGGTTTTGTTTGGTTTCAACTTTTCCCTAAACGGTTTGGTTTAAATACTTAGAGTTCATAAACAGTTTGGTTTGGTTTTGTTTTAAATAAACGGTTTGGTTTCTTTGCCTTGAAACCGAACCGAACCGTGCCCATTTCGAAATACAACATAAATGTTATTTGTTTGAGGTTTGGATGTGCATAAAGGAGGTCTTGAATTTTAGTCCCTAAAAAACTTGTTGAGCGAGCAAGCTCTACCGGATCCGGATCGGCTGGGTAAGCTTGAACCGGATCGGTATCCGGGACGAAGAACCAGATAATATTCGGAACCAGGAGCTGGATCGGGGAATCAGATTCAAATGTGAACCGGAAGGCTAGTAGTAGCCTATACACGTCTAGACTACTAGGTAGTCAGAGTCCTTGTAGTTAGAGTCAGTTGCTTGTATGAGCATCGAAGTACATGGTACTTTTGTTAGTCCTCCAAGGACTTGTATAAATAGTGATGTCAAGCATATTGTATGAATCGAGTTACAGAGTGTTATTTATTGAATAGAGTTTACGTTCTCTCTCTCTCTCTCTCTCCCATGCATATTCTTTGTGTTAAGCTTCCATTGAACCTTCCTCTCTACTGTTGCTATCCGGTAGAGCCGGTTTGTAATACGCTTCCACATGTTCCCATTTACATGGTATCAGAGTGCGAGGGTTGAGAACCTCTGCAATCGATAGACGCTTTCGAAGACAAACCCTAATACCTGACAACAACAGAAAGAGAGGTATGGACAGAGGTATGGCGAGTTCACTTCCAACAGAGAAGCTCGACTGGAGCAACTATGCATCTTGGACATATAAAATGCACCAATACCTGCTGGGGCATGGATATTGGAGCTATGTGGAAGGAACCAACGAGGTAGCATCGAAGCCGGCACACAATGACTTCCCGGCATGGGAGCAAGGAGCGAGCCGAATATTGTACTGCCTCGCCTCCTGTGTGCACAATCAGATGTTCGGCTACATCAAGGATACAAAGACGTCGAAGGAGGCTTGGGAAAATCTATGAAAGATTTTCGCCGCGAGTACCACAGCCCGAAAGTTGCAGCTCCGGCAAGAGCTGAACAACATCCGACAAAGAGACATGTCGGTTACGGACTACACCATCAAGATAAAGGAGATTTGTGACGCGGTCAGGTCCATCAATGTGACGGTAGACGAAGACGAGATGGTACAAATTTGCCTTGGAGGTCTAACGCAAAGGTATGTGCATATCCGGACAGCTATCCTCACTCAGGAGAAGCCACCGTCCTTCTTCGACTTGCAATCGATGCTGATGGTAGAAGAAAACCATGTGAGTAGGTCCACGACCACTCAATCGGACAACCGGATGCGCACTGATTCGAACAAATCCAGATCTAGCAAAGACGGTTGGGAAAACGGGCAAAGTTTGCGCCACGCAAAAGGATCGGAAGGATTCGGAATCAGGAAGACCAGTAAAGGGCCAACCTTCGTGATGAAGCACAAGGCTAACTCGATGAAGAAGACTACTTCCAAATCGGAGGAAGTATGGTACATTGATTCTGGAGGATCCAACCACATGACAAGCCATGAAGAGTGGTTCTATTTTTTGGAGAAACTGGAACAACCGGGGATTGTCAAAACCAGAGACGACACCCCTCACCCAATTGTGCATGTTAGAGAAGTCCCTTTAAGCCATGTCGGACAAAAGGGGAAGCTGATGAACGTACTACATGTTTTGACTATCACAAAGAACTTGGTGTCGGTTGGACAAATCGTCGACCAGGGGATGCAGGTGTCATTTACACACCTCGGGTGCTTCATCGAGAAAGAAGGCCGGATAATTGCGCAAGGGCACAGGGAAGGGAGGATGTTCATCCTCAACACCAATGACGTTGGCACCGCCATGTTTGCCAAAGGACAGAAGATTGAATCAAACATCGATCTCGGGCACAAGCGGATCGGCCACGTCAATTACCAGAGGCTTTAGGACTTGCAATCGAAACAAGTTGTGTTTGGTTTGCCAAAATTCAGTGGTCGGATGGCTCAAATTAGTGAAGCCTGTCAGCTCGGGAAGCAACACCGGCTTCCATTCCCCACCGAACGAAATTGGAGTCGTAACAAGCTCGACTTAATCCATTCGGATGTATGGGGACCCGCACAAAATGTTAGTCTTGGTGGGAGTCGGTATTTCGTCTCCTTCATTGACGACTACAGACGACACAAGTGGATCTACCTCATCGAGAAGAAAAGCGAAGTCTTCGACTGTTTCCGGAACCCTCAAAGCTTAGTCGAAAGGGAAACAGAGAGGAAGATAAAGTGCCTGTGGTCGGATGGCAGAAAAGCATACTTTTCTGGCCAATTCAACAGTTATTTGCAGCAGAAGGGAATTCAGAGAGAATTCAGTTGCAGGTACACACCGGAACAAAACGGTGTGGCCGAAAGAAAGAATCGGTTGATTGTCGACACAGCGAGGGTAATGCTAGAGGAAAAGAGCATGCCCAAATTCTACTAGGCTGAGGCGATCCGCATGGCCGTCTGCATCCAAAATCGGATTAGAGACAAGGTGTGTGAATGTTAGTGTGCGGAAGCGTCAGACAGAACCGGCTCAACCGGATAGCAATAGAAAAATGAGATGAAGATTTAAGGGAAAAGCTTCAAACACAGAGGAGACAGAGAGAGTAGAACATAAAACTATATTCAAAAGTTAACTCTAAAACTCTGTACATACAACATGCTAAACAACACTATTTATACAAGTCCATAAAGGACTGACACTAACTGCAAGACAATGATTACCTAGTTGTCTAGGCTACTACTAGGCTTTCGGTTCCCGCTCGAATCCAGCTCTCCAATCTGGCTCCCCGATCTGGCTCCCTATAATACCAATCCGGCTCATCCTTCTGGATGCTGATCCAACTCAAGCTTATTCAGCCGATCCGGATCCGGTTGAGCTTGCTCGCTCAACACTCCCCCTCAAGCTCAACTTGAGGTCGGATCGTGGTGTTAGTGTCCACGGCTGCCAGTTCTTCTACTTGGCTCCTTCTGGCGTTGCTCCGCCTCACTTGCGTTCGTTGTCTGGTCTGGTTTTGTTTGCCGTGACCTTTCTGGCTCTGCGCACCACGACCTCCTCGGTCGGTTTGTCTGCTCAACAAGCCCATTTCAGCTCCCTCGCTACTGCGATCTGGCGCTTGTCGACCTGTCGGTTCCTTCGTGTTGACGTTGACTTCCGCTGCGTCCGTGTCCGCTTGGCCTTTAGTTGATCCGTCTTCTCTGAATCTTCAACCGAATCGGTTTCCTTCGATTCGTTCCAGCGCTTGTCCGAGTCGGTGTTCTCCAACTCGTCTTCCGGTTTCAGGCCCTTCACCACACCGGACCACGTCCAGGTCTTGGCTGTTTTCTTCCGGTCGGCTCTGTCCTTCTTGACTCTACCGCTGCCGCCAAGTCGATGAAGTGCTGCAACTTGTCCGATCCAAGCGGTTTGGTGAAGATATCGGCAATCTGCCGATCCGTCTGAACATACTGAAGTTCAACTTTACCGCTCAAAACCCGTTCACACAAAAGTGATAATGGACTTCCATGTGCTTTGTCCGAGCATGGAACATGGGGCTCTTGGCGAGCTGAATGATGCTCATGTTGTCACAATACAGCAGGATCGGGGTCGGGACCTCAATCCGCAAGTCTTCCAGTAGTCGCCGAAGCCAGACGGCTTCACAGGTGGCATTGGTAGCGCCCCGGTATTCAACCTCAATGCTGGACAGAGCCACTGTTGGCTGCTTTTTGCTGGTCCACGCACAACCATGCTACCCAGAGAAAACATGTAACTGGAGGTAGATTGACGATCCAATGCATCACTGGCCCAGTCGGCATCTGTATATCCAACTAGTTCTTCGGTTATACCATGCCAGTATAACAGTCCCCACTCACATACCAGAGTATCCGGTGTGCGCACTGAAGGTGCTCGACGGTCTGCTTCTACATGAACTGGCTGATCACTCTGACTGGGTAACTGAGGTCGGGTCGAGTGATTGTCAATTATATCAGGCTTCCGACGATTTGTCGAAACTGTTTCTCATTGCAGGCCGGTTCGGAGTTGGGACAGAGCTTCTGGTTCCGGTCGAGGAGTGTGGAGACATGTCAGCACTCCATCATACCGAACTTGTATAGCATATTCAACACATAGTGTCGTTGTGAGAGAAATATGCCTTCGGGGGTTCGGATCACCTCGATCCCAAGAAAATAATGAAGGTCCCCCAGGTCCTTCATTTCAAATGTGTCTGACATCTGAGACTTTACTTGGCCGATTTCATTGAGTCTGTGTCTAGTGATGACTAAATCATCAACATAAAGTAGGATGAAAACCGGACCATCCGGACCTTGCCGAATGAACAACGACGAGTCAGATTTAGAGGTCACAAACCCCATCTTACGCAACCGGTGCGTGATCTTCGCATTCCAAGCTCGGGGGGCTTGTTTCAGACCGTAAAGCAACTTCTTGAGCCGGCACACCGCCGACTTTGTCATCTCCGACTGAAAGCCGGGAGGTTGGATCATATAGACCCGTTCTTCAAGGTCACCTTGAAGAAACACATTCTTCACGTCCATCTGGTGAAGATGCCACCCCCTTGCCGCAACAACCGCCAGTACCACATGAACCGTCGTCATCTTCGCTATCGGGGCGAAGGTCTCGTCGTAATCGATTCCCTGGGTCTGTGCGTATCCCTTTGCCACTAACCAGGCCTTGTACCGGTTAACTGAACCGTTGGCATTGTACTTACCTTGTACACCCATTTGCAACCGATCGGTTTACAGTGTCGGGGAGGGTCAACGAGGTCCCATGTGTCGTTGGCATCTAGTGCCTGCATTTCTTCGTCCATAGCGGCATGCCAATTTGCGTCCTTTGCCACTTCTGCGTAGTTCTCTGGCTCACGCATTTCCTCCACCTTAGTCATCAACGCATAATGATGTGCCATGTACTCATTGTACCCATACCGCGTAACGGGATTCTTCAGGTGGGAAGACAAGCGTAACTTGGTATTACCCGGTTTGGGATCCTTCTTGGCTAGGTCGGACTTCGTTCCCGAAGGTCCGCCTTCATCCTTTCCGGAGTCGATTCGCTCCGATCCGACTCAACATTGCCGGTTTCGTATTCCGGCATCTTCTTCTTCCCCTTCTCTTTGCGCATGAACCGTCTCCTCAGTTCCTTGCGTGGGGAGAGCACGACAGAGTCTCCACTACTCGACGGTTCCTCATCCGACTGGTCATCTCGACTCAGCCGCACATTTGGTCCACTTAGCCGGAATGAAATCGAACTCTCTTCTAGAGTGCCGACGTCTTTATCTTCTACCCGGACTTCCTTGGGCTCACTAGCCTCATCTTCCGAAATCGGGTCTTCGTCGGGAGTTGGAGTCGGTAAGGAGTACCATGATGCTGTCTCAACAAACTTGACATCTCAGCTTACTTGGACCTGCTTAGTCCGGGGGTTATAGCACTTATACCCCTTTTGCTCATGCGAGTAACCAACTACAATGCACTTCTCCAACTTTGGATCCAACTTCCTCCATTTCTCATCTGGTACATGCACATATGCTATGCTACCGAATATCCGAAGGTGTCTCAAATTCGGCTTTTGCCCGAAATACATCTCATTTGCTGACACCTTGTTACCGATCCGGTTTTGGATGTAGACGGCCATCCGGACCATCTCGGCCCAGTGGAAATGGGGCATGCTCTTCTCCTCCAGCATTGCCCTTGTTGCGTTGATGATCGACCGGTTCTTCCTTTCGGCCACACCGTTTTGCTCCGGTGTGTACCGGCCGGAAAAGTATTCTTTCCTGCCATCCCACCGTAGGCACTTGATCTTCCTCTCCATTTCCCATTCAACCAAGTTTTGAAGTTTCCGGAAACACTCGAAGACTTCGCTCTTCCTCTCGATGAGGTAGATCCACGTGTGCCGACTGTAGTCGTCGATGAAGGAGACGAAATACCGACTCTCGCCAAGACTAACAGTTTGTGTTGGTCCCCATACATCCGCATGGATTAAATCGAGCTTGTTATGGCTCCGGTTTCGATCGGTGGGGAATGGAAGTCGGTGTTGCTTCCCGAGTTGGCAGGCTTCACAAATTTCGGCAAACCGAAAACGACTTGTTTCAATTGTAGGTCTTTGATAATTGACGTGGTCGATCTGCTTGTGCCACATGTCGATATCCGATTTGACCTTCTACCCTTTCGCAAACATAGCGGTGCCCACATCATTAGTGTTGAGGATTAACATCCTCCCATCTCTGCGCCCTTGCGCAATTATCCGGCCCTCTTCCTCGATGAAGCACCCTAGGTGCGTAAACCGCATATGCATCCCCTGGTCGACGATTTGTCCAACTGACACCAGGTTCTTTGTGATAGTCGGAAGGTGTAGTACGTTCATCAACTTCCCCTTTTGTCCGACATGGTTTAAAGGGACTTCTCCGACATGCACAATCGGGTGAGGGGTGTCATCTCCGGTTTCGACAACCCCCGGTTGTCCGGTTTCTTCAAAAAAGAGAACCACTCTTCATGGCTTGTCATGTGGTTGGACATTCCAGAATCAACATACCATACTTCCTCCGATCCAGAAGTAGTCTTCTTCATCGAGTTAGCCTTGTGCTTCATCACGAAGGCTGGCCCTTTACCGGTTTTCCCGGTTCTAAATCCTTTCGATCCTTCCACGTAGTGCAAGCTTTGCCAGTTCTCCCGACCGGTTTTGCCGGATCCAGATTTGTCCGAATCGGCGCGCTTCTTCCAGCACTCGCTTTCCCTATGGCCCTTTTTGCCACAGTACCAACATTCCATGCTGGCCTTTCCTTGCCGGTTCTCAGTGCCGTTTTGACTCCCCCTGCTTGTGGAGGGTTCGGAACTGCTATCGGCACACCCTCTGTGCCTCCGGTACTGCTCTTGTCGGCCACCTCCATTGTGTGCCGACCCACCTTGTCCACCACGTCCATGGGGCCGATCTGTCTTCGTGTACAGCATCCGGTCGTCTGATTGAGTGGTCCTTGACCCACTCGCGTGGTTTTCTTCGACCATCAACATCGACTGCAAGTCGAAGAAGGACAATGGTTTCTCCCGGGTGGAGATCGTTGTTCGGATTGCCTGTACCTTTGTGCTAGACCACCGAGGCAGAGTTGTACCACCTTATCTTTGTTCACCGTCACGTTGATGGACCCGAGTGCGCCGCAAATCTCCTTTATCTTGGTGGTGTACAACATCCAGTCGTCCGATTGAGTGGTCCTTGACCCACTTGCGTGGTTTTCTTCGACCATCAACATCGATTGCAAGTCGAAGAAGGACAATGGTTTCTCTCGGGTGGAGATCGTTGTTCGGATTGCCTATACCTTTGTGCTAGACCACCGAGGCAGATTTGTACCACCTTATCTTTGTCCACCGTCACGTTGATGGACCCGAGTGCGTCGTAAATCTCCTTTATCTTGGTGGTGTAATATGTAACCGACATGTCTCTTTGCAGGATGTTGTTCAGCTCTTGCTGGAGCTGCAACTTACGAGTTGTGGTACTTGCAGCGAAAATCTTCCGTAGATTTTCCTAGGCCTCCTTCGGCGTCTTTGCATCCTTGATGTAGCTCAGCATTTGATCATGCACACCGGACACGAGACAGTACAGTACCCAACTCGCTCGTTGCTCCCATACCGGGAAGTCTTTGAGTGACGGCTTCGGTGTTACTTCATTTTTTCGTTCCACGAAGCTCCAATATCCATGCCCCAGCAAGTACTGGTGCATTTTATATGATCAAAACGCGTAGTTGCTCCGGTCAAGCTTCTCTATTGGAAGTGAACTCGCCATTCCTCTGCCCATATCTTCTCTCTGTGTGTTGTTGCATTCTTGCATGTCTGTTGTTGCATTCTAGGGTTCGTCTACGAAGGCAAGCGTCGGTTGCAGAGGTTCTCAACCCTCGCGCTCTGATACCATGTGAATGTTAGTGTGCGGAAGTGTTAGACAGAACCGGCTCAGCCGGATAGCAACAGAAAAATGAGATGAAGGTTTAATGGAAAAGCTTCAAACACAGAGGAGACAGAGAGAGCAGACCATAAAACTATATTCAAAAGTTAACTCTAAAAATCTGTACATACAACATGCTAAACAACACTATTTATACAAGTCCATAAAGGACTGATAGAAGTACTGACAAGTACTTCAATGCTCACACATGTGATTGACACTAATTGCGAGACAATGATTACTTAGTAGTCTAGGCTACTACTATGCTTCCGGTTCCCGTTCGAATCTGGCTCATCCTTCCGGATGCCGATCCGGCTCAGTCTTATTCAGCCGATCCAGGTCCGGTTGAGCTTGCTTGCTCAACAAGGTGTCTGCACACGAGTTGTATTTAGGGCGTAAACCGAATTTGAGGCACCTTCGGATATTCAGTAGCATAGCATATGTGCATGTACCGGATGAGAAGCGGAAGAAGCTAGATCCGAAGTCGGAGAAGTGCATCCTAGTCGGTTACTCGCATGAGTAGCAGGGGTATAAGTGTAACCCCAGGACTAAGCAAGTCCGAGTAAGCCGAGATGTCAAGTTTGATGAGTCGGCATCATGGTACTCTCTACCGGCTCCAACCTCTGACTCCGACCCGATTCCGAAAGATGAGGCTAGTGAGCTCGAGGAGGTCTAGGTAGAAGATGAAGACTTTGGCACTCTAGAAGAGAGTCTGATCTCATTCCGGCTAAGTGGGTTGAATGAGCGGCTGAGTTGGGATGACCAGTCAGGTGAAGAACTAACGAGTAGTGGAGACTTTGTCATGCTCTCCATGCGCAAGGAACCAAGGAGACGGTTCACGAGCAAAGAGAAGGGGAAGAAAAAGATGCCGGAATACGATATCGGTAGTGAAGGTTCAGATCGGAGCGAATCAGACCCCGGGAAAGAAGAAGGCGGATCTTTAGAAAGGAAGTCTGAACCAGCCAAGAAGGGCCTCAAACCGGGTAACGAAAAGCTACGTTGGTCAACCCGTCAGAAGAAAACCGTCATGAGGTACGGCTACAATGAGTATATGGTGCATCACTATGCGTACATGACTACGGTGGCGGAAGTGCGTGAGCCGGAGAGCTACGCAGAAGCAACAAAAGACACAAATTGGCGTGTTGCTATAGAGGAAGAAATGCGGCCACTCAATCCCAATGACACATGGGACCTGGTTGACCCTCCCCGACAGTGTAAACCGATCGGATGTAAGTGGGTATACAAGGTAAAGTACAATGTCGACGGTTTAGTCAACCGGTACAAAGCCTGGTTAGTGGTGAAAGGATACGCACAGACCCATGGAATCACGAGACCTTCGCTCCAGTAGCGAAGATGACGACGGTTCGTGTGGTACTGGCTTTTGTTGTGGCAAGGAGATGGCATCTTCACCAAATGGATGTGAAGAATGCATTTCTTCAAGGAGATCTTGAAGAACGGGTCTATATGATCCAACCCCCCGGTTTCCAATCGAAGATGAACAAGTCGGTAGTGTGCTGACTCAAGCAATCGTTGTATGGTCTGAAACAAGCTCCCCGAGCTTGGAATCTGAAGATCACGCACCGGTTGCATAAGATGGGGTTTGTGGCCTCTAAGTCCAACTCTTCATTGTTCATCCGGACAGTTCGGTTTGCATTTTGCTTTATGTAGATAATTTAGTCATCACCGGACCCGGAGTCAATGAAATCAGCCGAGTGAGTCCCAACTGTCAAATGCATTTGAAATGAAGAACCTGGAGGACCTTCATTATTTTCTTGGGATCGAGGTGATCCGGACCCCCGACGGCATATTGCTCTCACAACGCCATTATGTGTTGAATATGATGTACAAGTTTGGCATGACGGAATGCCAACCTATCTCTACACCCCTAGACCGGAACTTGAAGCTACGTCCTGACTCTAGACCAGCCTGCGATGAGAAATGGTTCCGACAAATTGTCAGAAGCCTCATATACTTGACAATCACTCAACCCGACATTAGTTACCTGGTCGGAGTGATCAACCATTTCATGCAGAAGCTGACTGTCGAGCACCTTCAGTGCGCACACCGGATACTTCGGTATGTTAGTGGCACGAAGGACCGGGGATTGTTATACCAACACGGTATAGCTGGGAAGGTAGTCGGATATACCGATGCCGACTGGGTTGGTGATGCATCGGCTCGCCGATCCACCTCCGGGTACATGTTTTCTCTTGGTAGCGTGGCTATTGCGTGGAGCAGCAAAAAGCAGCCAACAGTGGCACTATCGAGCACTGAGGCTGAATACCAGGGCACTATCATTGACACCTATGAAGCCATCTGGCTTCGGTGATTGCTGCGTGACCTCCGGATCAAGGTGCTGACCTCGATCCTGATTTATTGTGACAACATAAGCAACATACAACTCGACAAGAACCCTGTATTCCATGCTCGAACAAAGCACATAGAAGTGTATTATCACTTTGTTCGTGAGCGGGTCCTGAGCGGTGAAGTTGAACTTCGGTATGTTCACACGGATCGACAAGTTGCTGACATCTTCACCAAGCCGCTTGGATCAGACAAGTTGCAGCATTTTTCGGAGATGCTCCACATTCAGTGTCTCGACGTGCCGCACTTGAGGGGGAGAATAGGAACAAGCTCAAAGAGCCGGAGAGGAAGAAAGAACGGATGCTCCACATTTAGCGTCTCGACGGGAACGGATGCCATCGAACAAAGAGCCGGAGAGGAAGAAAGAACCAAAGAGGGAGATAAGCAGAAAAAGGAAGCCGAGCTGACCAAAGGATTTGGCACATCTGAACAAGTCGGAGCAAGCAAGAGGAGGCGGATCAACTAAAGGCCAAGCGGACGAGAAGGCAACGGAAGTCGACACTGAAACGGAGTAACCAATGGGTTGACAAGTGTCGAAGTCTTAGCAGCGAAGGAGTTGAGATGGGCCTGTTGAGCAGACAAGCCGACCGAGGAGGTCGAGGTGTGCGAAACTAGAAGGGTCGCGGGAAACGGGACTAGACCGGACGAGGAGCGTGAGCAAGGCAGAACGACTCTAGAAGGAACCCGATGGAAGGACCGGCTACTACAGACACTAACACTGTGAGGACTACACGCTCGGTCACAACCGATTCTAGGATCAAACACAAAAAAACGGGTAATGTACGCACGATACAGTAAAGAGAATAATACACAAGATGTTTACGTGGAAAACCCAAACACGGGAAAAACCACGGCAATCCACAGACTGCAAACTATCACTATGTTATAATATACAATAGATGAACACAGAGGCGGTGTCATGATATAGCAAGACTCGAACCCATGACCTTAGGTTATATGGGTCGAGCTCTTGACCATTAGACCATCTATTGTAATACGTAGGATATTATTTTCATTTACATTTTATTATAGGAAATTAGTGTATATTCCAGATTTCTCTAGAACATTCTAGAAGCTTCAGGATTACTCCTGAAAACACTATAAAAGAGGGCACTAGGCATTATGTTGAACCAAATTGGTTCAACGCCAGTCTTAAGCCTTTTAGCCACCATTGTATATTCTCTTCATATAATACATATCTTTCTTATCATCACTCTCTCTCTCTCCGTCTCGCTCACTCCTTCCTTCTCTCGAAGAAGTTCTACACCTCTCATAGTACTAATCCTTCGTTTAGTACTAATTCCGTCTCTGTCTCAATACTGTTCCTGATAGTTTGAACCAATTTTCCTACCTTCTATCTCTCTCATTTCCTACTAATCTCTTATTCCTCTTTTCTTTCATCCCGCTGGAACAAGAAAACCAACGGTTGCTGGGGGATCTTCAGCAAATCTCCTTAAAAAAGCAGCAAACGCAACAACAGCATGGGGAACTTGCGTTACGCGTGCAACAACTCGAAGCAACCATCGTAGCAATGCAACAACAAGGGCCCAGAACACAAGGGATTCATAAAGAACCCAAGATTGGCCTTCCCACGAAGTACTATAATGCGCCTCCAGTGAATACTTCGACTCCGATGGAGATTGACACTACACGTCGTCGAGGGCCATTATCCGAAGAAGAAAAGCAGCGACGCCAACAAATCAACTATGTCTCTACTGCGGTGGACCAGGACACATTGCAATAAATTGTCCCCATAGGCCAAGAAGACAGGTAAACCAAATAGTTGCTAGTTCTAATTGTACTAAACCCGAGCCTATTACAGTAGGGATATCTGATAGTACTAATAGTACTAATAGTTCTAATAGTACTAATAGCCTAGATCTAGCGAACAAATTTGATGTCCTTAGTCAGTTAGAAGAAGAGTTAAACGACTAAGCCCAGCCAAAATAGGAGTTGTTTGGTTGGACGGCCCTAGATCTGTGCAGCCCATTAGTGGTTCCATTCCCTCTAAACAAGTTAGTGATGTGTTCGTAGCCCAAGTAATAGTTAGTACTAAAAATACCCCTCCAGTACATGTCCTAGCACTCCTAGATTCCGGAGCTAACTCTTGCTTTATGGATAAGAAATTTGCTCAAGCTCATAAGATATCCCTAAGAAAACTCCAGTGTCCAGCCTCTGTAGTAGTCATTGATGGACGTCCCATTGCTTCCGGAAATATCATAGAAGAGTCAGAGCCCATTAATATTGTCCTAGATAACTTCGCATGTGTAGTATCATTTAATATTATTAGTATCCCAGAACATCCCATAGTTTTAGGATTACCGTGGTTCGAGTTACATAATCTAGACATAGATTGGAGAACAAGAGAAATCCGGTGTCGACAAACCCAAGGGTCAACTCAGAAGATGGCAACCATTTCGCTACGTCAGTTGCATAAAGAAGGGCACAAGGAGGAAATACATTCCTCTTTGCAATATCAGTAAACCCCTCCAGCACCACTAAAGAAGGATCCACCGTTCAACTTCCCGAGAAGTATCGTCATTATGCCGATGTGTTCGATAAAGTACAAGCCAACACACTTCCTCATCATCGACCGTACGATTGCCCCATCGATTTACAACCGGGAAAAGAGCCGCCATGGGGACCGATCTACAATTTGTCACCAACCGAGCTGGAAGTCCTTCGGGCCTATATAGAGGAGAATTTGGAAAATGGTTTCATCCGGCATTCGAAATCTCCAGCCGGCGTGCCCATTTTCTTCGTCAAGAAAAAGGATGGATCGCTTCGTCTTGTTGTAGATTACTGTGGCCTGAATAAGGTTACAATCAGGAATAGGTATGCTCTTCCCCTTATCTCAAGTCTTTTAGAACGGATCAATGGTGCCAAGTTCTTCACGAAGATCGACTTAGGGGGAGCATATAACCTCGTACGGATCCGACCAGGAGACGAATGGAAGACCGCGTTTCGCACCAGATATGGGCACTTCGAGTATACGGTCATGCCGTTCGGCCTCACTAATGCACCGGCAGTCTTCCAGCACATGGCTAATGATATATTCCGAGATCTATTGGATGATTGTTTGATCATCTATTTGGATGATCTATTGGTTTATTCAAAGACCCAAGAAGAACATGATTCTCATGTACTATTAGTACTAAAACGACTTCGAGAAAATGGTCTGTATGCAAAGCTGGAAAAATGTAATTTCGGGTGCAACCAAGTGGAATTTCTCGGCTACATCATTTCGTCAGAAGGCATCTCCATGGACCCAACTAAGGTCAAAACGGTGGTAGAATGGTAGACTCCACGTTCGGTGCGGGATGTGCAATGCTTCCTAGGCTTTGCCAATTTTTACCGGAAGTTCATACAAGATTACTCAAAGATCGTTCTACCTCTCACACAACTTACCAGGAAGGGACAACCGTTCATCTGGTCTGAAGAAACGGACATGGCTTTCGAGAGTCTTAAAAGGGCATTTACATCGGCTCCAATTCTAGCTCATGTCGATCCGGAAAAAGCATTCATTATCGAAGCTGACGCATTGGATTTTGCATTGGGGAGCATTCTGTCACAACAGGGGAATGATGAGAAGCTACATCCTGTGGCTTTTCACTCACGCAAGTTTAACGCCGCCGAAATTAACTACGAAATTCATGATAAGGAGCTATTGGCAATAGTGGATTCTTTTATGCAATGGAGGCATTTTTTGGAGGGATCCTCTTATCCAGTCACCTTATTTAGTGATCACAAGAATCTTGCCTACTTTCAAGATGCTCGTGTGTTGAATCGACGTCAAGCTCGGTGGGCCCACTTCCTCACGCGTTTCGACTTCAAAATTACATATCGTCCGGTGAAGCACCAAGGGAAGGCAGATGCATTATCACGGCGTTCGTATCTAGCACCCCGTCTCGGCGAGCCAGCTTTCAATAACCAAAAACAAGTCATCTTGGGACCGACACGACTACAAGCAACACAGATCTTTGACATGCCCATGAATTCCCACGTTATCGATACCATACGTGAAGACTTGAAGACAGATGTGTTCGCCCAAGCTATACTAGCACAAATTGTTCCCTCTCGAGCGTCGTGTTCACAGTCGCAACCACCAGGTACGGACTATCGGCAATTCAAATACCATGATGGATTACTCTTCTTTAAAGAACTTTTGTATGTTCCTAATGGTTCTTGCCGCCTTCGAGTAGTTCAAAACTGCCATGACACATATACAGCTGGGCATTTTGGTAGTACTAAAACATTACATTTAGTACAATGATCATTCTAGTGGCCCTATATGCGACAATTTGTCGAGGATTTTGTTCAGACTTGTGATACATGTTGCAGAGCGAAAATGCCAAGGCATCATCCATATGGTTTATTAGAACCATTACCAATTCCAAGCAAGCCGTGGCAATCCATTGCTCTAGACTTCATCACAGATCTTCCAGTCTCTAAGGGGTTCAATGCGATTCTAACGGTGGTCGATCGATACACGAAGATGGCTCATTTCTTGCCATGTACTAAGGAGATCTCCAGTGAAGACACTGTCGAAATTGTCATGCGTGAAGTATGTCGGCATCATGGACTTCCCGATAGTATCATCAGCGACCGTGGACCCCAGTTCGTGTCAAAATTCTGGAAGCACCTTTTTAACATGCTCAAGGTCTCTTGTAACCTCTCCTCCGGCTACCACCCACAAACCGATGGCCAAGCTGAATGAACAAATCAAACGTTGGAGCAGTATCTGCGGTGCTTTCTTAGTTATCATCAGGACGACTAGGCAGATATTCTCCATTTCGCCGAATTTGCCTATAACAACTCTATCCACACATCCACTAAAGTTACGCCATTTTATGCTTATAGGGGATGTCACCCCCGGTGGAGTGTACTTGAAACCCCAGAGGTGTCCACAAATCCGTGCGCGGAGGATCGTTTGGAGCGATTACGCAAGATACAAGCGGATTTATCTACTCATCTCCAGCAAGCTCAACAAACACACAAGGTCTACGCGGATCGTCATCGACTTCCATCCAGTTTTAATATTGGAGATCGGGTGTGGCTGCTACGACGACACATCAAGTCCGTATTATTGGACAGATTAATGATGTCGCTTTTCGTCTCGATCTACCTCCTCAACTTCGGATACATCCGGTGTTTCATAGTTCTCTCCTTGAACCCTACCACGAAAGCACCATCCCAGGACGTCTTATCCAACCTCCACCCCCGATCGAGCTTGAAGATGGGCCGGAGTACGAGGTTGCCGCCATCCTTGATTCCAAGATTGTTCGCAACAAGCTCTACTATCTAGTCGATTGGCTAGGCTATAGCCCCAGCGAATGTACTTGGGAACCGATCGAGAATGTGACCAATGCTCGTGCTCTTCTTGAAGACTTCCATCATCAATATCCACACAAACTGGGTCCTCAATCCAAGACGACTCGTGACACTCGTCGTTTTGAAGGGGGGATAGTGTCATGATATGGCAAGACTCGAACCCATGACCTTAGGTTATATGGGTCGAGCTCTTGACCATTAGACCATCTATTGTAATACGTAGGATATTATTTTCATTTACATTTTATTATAGGAAATTAGTGTATATTCCATATTTCTCTGGAACATTCTAGAAGCTTCAGGATTACTCCTGAAAACACTATAAAAGAGGGCACTAGGCATTATGTTGAACCAAATTGGTTCAACGCTAGTCTTAAGCCTTTTAGCCACCATTGTATATTCTCTTCATATAATACATATCTTTCTTATCATCACTCTCTCTCTCTCTCGATCTCTCTCTTTCTCTCCGTCTCGCTCACTCCTTCCTTCTCTCGAAGAAGTTCTACACCTCTCATAGTACTAATCCTTCGTTTAGTACTAATTCCTTCTCTGTCTCAGTATTGTTCCTGACAGGCGGCGGTTACAACAGAGACAACGTCCTCTTCATCTCTCACTCTCTCTCTTTACACGGTTGCACTCAAATCTTGCACCAACAAGAATGACAACTACTCTACACTAAGTTTGCCCTAAGTCATATTTATACTAATATGACTTTTCGGCTATTTACAAATATAGCCCCAATGGACTCTCAGAAACATATTTACGAATATGTCCCTTCATCCGGTGAGCACTCCTCACCGGGCCTGCATCATCCGGCTCTTGTCGGGCACTCGTCATCCGATTCTCACTGGGTCTTTCGTTGCCGGGTACTCGTCATCCGGTTCTCACCGGATCTTCCGTTGTCGGGTACTCCACATCCGGATTCGGTCTCGGCCTATCGGCCTCGGCTGAGTTGCTCATCAACACTGTTCTTCTCACTTCCCATCCGGAGGGACCTGTTTCCTAACAAACACTACGATCCGACCTCAAGTTGAGCTTGAGGGGGAGTGTTGAGCGCGCAAGCTCAAGCGGATCCGGATCGGCTGGGTAAGCCTGAGCCGGATCAGTATTCGGGACAAAGAATTGGATGATATCCAGAACCAGGAGCCGGATCGGGGAACCGGATTCAAATGTGAACCGGAAGGCTAGTAGTAGCCTATACGCGTCTAGACTACTAGGTAGTCAGAGTCCTTGTAGTTAGTGTCAGTCGCTCGTATGAGCATTGAAGTACATGGTACTTCTGTCAATCCTCCAAGGACTTGTATAAATAGTGTTGTCAAGCATATTGTATGTATAGAGTTACAGAGTGTTATTTATTGTATCGTAATTAACTTACCCTAGTGGTAAGTCGATAACACTACACGCATTGTGTCTTAGGTTCGAAACCCAATTTCCTCACCTCTCTATTATATACTTCATATATATCTCTATTTCACTAGATGCCACTGTGGAATGTAGGGGTTGAACCCATGACCACCTGGTCTCCATCTCTCTCTCTCTCCAACTGAGCTACATCCATGGGCTCTCTCTCTCTCTCTCTCTCTCTCTCGCTCTCTCTCTCTCTCTCTATCTCTCTCTCTCTCCCTCTCCCGTGCATATTCTCTATGTTAAGCTTCCATTGAACCTTCCTCTCTACCGTTGCTATCCGGTAGAGCCGGTTTGTAATATGCTTCCGCACGTTCACATTTACAAAACTTATGACATATTGTATTGTCAAGATGCCATCCCCCTCGATGATTAGTTCGATGAATTATAATACATGAATTGGAACTTACTTTATTAGAATATCAGTGATGAAACTTAGCTACAAGCCTACAAGGTTTGTGGCATTGGAGAAATTTTCACGAAGATCCCAAGTTTTGTCATTGTGCATATAACCTAACCAATTAATACAAGCTATTCTGCACAACCATGGAGTTCAAAATGGCATCAACCTCATACTTTGGTCCATCAACAACTCAATAGAGAGTGAGGGAGGAATAATGTGATTTGGGAATGGAGCTCAAAGCATAAGGTTTAAGAAGCGAAACATGAGACACTTGGTGAAGAAGCACATGACTAAATGTGATTTCATTGATATATCATATATCTAAAGGTACATTTGAACCCAGACCATATAATCCAAAAAGTTGAAACTTAGCTTCTTTTGATGAAGAGTTGAGACAATCATATTCTACAACTTCTTATATGTGGTTTGAGCATCTCAAAAATGGTGTAAAAGGGTGCAAGCTCACTAATGATGTCAATTGGAATGCCATAACGCTGAAATACCTATCCCATAGTTATATTTGGTGTATCTTGACCATTAATGTTCTTCATGCATGCAATAACAAGTGCCACCTTAATGAGTTAATCTACCACAATGAGTTTGACCATTAATGTTCTTCATGCATGCAATAACAAGTGCCACCTTAATGAGTTAATCTACCACAATGAGTGCAACACCAAAACCCTTCGAGGTTGAGAGATCAACAATGAAATCTAGCAAGGTAGATTACCATGAATTGTCAAGAATTGTAAATGAATGTAGCGGTCCATTTGGTCGATGTCAATGACTCTTTGACCAACAACATGCATTTGAATTACAAACATAGTTCTCAACAAAGTTACAACCTTGAGGTCACCAATATCTCAAAGGAATTAACTCTAAAGTCTTGTAGGCACCAAAATGTTAGTGTTTCATGGGAATGTTGTAAGGCTCTGAATTGAAAAGGGCTCTTAGGAACATACCATAAGTTTGTTTCGGAAAACCTATTCATCATGTCAATTAAAGTAATTACAAGGACTCTTAAACCGCAAACAAGAAGCATGATCTAGAGCAATATGATTCAAGATATCTTGGGCAAATTCATCAAGATCGATCTCATTACTAAGGAATCACGAAGCCTCAAATATTCAAGTGCTTCTAATACACCACGTGTTAGTAGTCTTCTGAGTATGTACAAAGTACATGGAGGGGGATATCAACAACTTTCGAGAAAAGAATTCTAACAATTATAAGCAAGCAAGGAGCCAATGTTGGAAAAGAGTTTTCAACCTTCATCTCATCCTACATTTAGATTAACCCATTTCATTTTGTTTCGGACCTAGGTGACCATTCTGGTTGGTCCGTGGGTTTTCGAGGATCGAATATATGTATGAATGCGAAGAACTTCATAATAGGATTACGAGTGGGGGGTTGCTTTTGTAATTTCTACACACATGCAAATATACATATAGGTATGTCTGTATGTATCATACATACATATATGTATATTTGTGTGTCATACATACATTATGTAATGTATGTACAGTATGTATGTATGTATGTATGTATGTATGTATGTATGTATGTATAGACATAGGTTTGTAAAAACAGGCAGAGCTATTTTTGTAATTTCCTTTAACATGTCAGAATATTTATGCAGTAGTTCCTCCCATAATAAATTGAAACAGAAACCATGGAGTTCATCTTGGCGATGGCGATGAGATTGCTTTCATGCGAAAGACCAGCAGAAGGAAGATCACGACGAAGAGCTAGCTATGGAAGCTCCTCTGTGTCAGAAGAAGAAGACTTTGCTAGACTAAGATTAACATCGGGAAAAGAAGGAAGAGAGATTCATGGAAACAGCTCGGCTCCCTCACATATTGAAGCAAGCCATGGAAGCTCGGATTTCTCAGGTCTTGAATGGCGAGGCGGAATTTGTGGAGGTTCAGATTTCTCGGATCTGATCAGCAAAAGCAACAGAAGTAGTTGTTCTTCTTCAGATGAAGAACGCCATGGAAGCTTGAGAAGGAGTAGAAGTGGTGGCGGTCGTCGTTATGAAAGGCCAGATGAATTCCTGATATCATCAGACTCAAAGAAAGAAGAAGGAGAAGGAGAAGGAGAAGGAGAAAAGAAAAACAAGGTTTCAAAGGCAGCTCAATGGATGCTCTCTGGAGTTTCTTCAGCTTTCTTCTCGAGCCTCCATCTTTGCTCGTGCCTCCAGCTTCAGACTCGTGAAGATCTAGACATGGATTCTCCTCCTTTTTCTTCTCCTTCCTGTCTTTCGTCGTCTACGTCCTCGTGTTCTTCCTCTGTTTCAAATAACCCTAATGTTCAGACGAGGAAAAGAGCAAGAAGCCATATCTTCCATGTCTTCAAACGCCTCAAGCTATGATGATGATGACGGTGATGATGATGATGATGCTATACCACATACATACACATACAAATATAGAGCATTTTTAAACCTCATGCATGCGTGCATACATAGATACATACATAAGCACTTACAAATATACAGCATTTTTTAATACTCTCTATCCTATGGATCCATTTTCGCCCAACACAATCTTGTTGTTACGTTCGCTTTCTCTTTTCGATTCTCTTGACTTCGTTTGTTTCGTTCGTTTGTTCTCTCCACTTCAAAAAGGAAAATGTTAAAGACATGTTATAAAATCTCTCGGTGCGTGGTTAATTATTTATTCTAGGTACTTGTCGCAGTCTTACCTCTCGTAGGTAGGCCCTTGTAGTGCCGCAAACACCTCCATACCAAATTCGTTTTTTACCTCTCCTTTGCTCTCTCATCCTATCAGTGACAAATCTTTCAAGATTTGCTCGTTTATAATGAAACAAACAAACAAATTCGAATGATGTTGCATGCATGTTTATGCGCTCTTGAACTGTTTGGTAATTAATCCCTGTTTACAAGAGTGCAAATATACCATAGGGAAGCATCCATACACTCAAATTGTTGCATAGAGCATCTCCTTCTCCTGAGCATGTGAGGAACTCTTTTCATCGCATTATAGTGAACAACAAACAATGAGTGCGGAAACTTGGCAGGATATCCTTGACTCAGTTATAAACTAAGGAAACAAACCACTAATGCCTATGCCTACAAATGCCTAAATTACTTGTTCTCTTTTCTGCGCACCTATAGTCTGAAGTGATAACTTCTGAAATAACAATTGAGATCATGAAGAAAACTCAATGTGACAAAAACATAAACCATCCAATCATTGACATTGAGATTTCTATAAATATGCACAAATCCACCTCCTTTATCACCCACCTTGTATCTGTGCTATATCCACATGCTCAATAACATATATTTTTTAAATTGCAATTATTAATTACATATGCATTTACATACATACAACTAGAGGGACTTCAGGAGGAGTTATATGAAAAATAAACTAGGCTCTACAGTGGAAGATCGTGATCTTTAGCCATCCATCCACATATCAAAGAGGGATCATGCATGCTCTTTGGATGTATATCCCATTTCTCGGTTGTTCAAAAGAGATTACGTACATAATTCCACCTTGTCACCTTTACTTTATCCAAGGCATGTCCATTATGTAATTAAAAAATGTTAAAAGAGGAGAGAATTACGTTATTCTGTAAAGACAAGATTCTGAATAACAATTTGTAAAATGTTCCAACAAATTTATAATTGGAAAAATACGAGCTGATAATATTATTGCAACTCTACTTATAAATTTAAAACTACACTTGATATTGCCAAATGAGTTTTTGATGTTACTTACAAGTTACAATCAAGGATAGTAACAAGAAAATAAGCCTGCATGCTATATGTTGCATTATTTTGCTCCATCTGATGTGACTGGGATCTTTTAAAATATAATATATTGGATAAATACATCCCAAGTACTCCAGATGAAATCAATTACTAAGTGTTCTCATACTATGATTAAAAAAGACTCCAGTTATAGACTTTCACAGAAAAACCTTGAAGAATCTCCTTTACACACTTGGCAGCATGTTTGTCCTTCGCTATCAACATAGCGAATCCCCCCCCACCTGCACCAACAAGTTTGTAACCACATGTATATTTATGTACTTGTTTGAAGATCAGATCAATAAAATCATTGCTACAAAACGGGTCCAACTCTTGGTGTAACAGCCAAACATCCAACATAATTTTGCCCAATATGTCAAGGTTGCTGAGCTTTATTGCCTCCTCACACTTTTCAGCAAGAGAAACAAGTTGTTCGATTGTGGAAATGAGTGTTGTGTCCCGTTGGAGATAGCGGCGAACCACATTTTGGAGCACATTATGAGCCAATCTCACCTGTCAAAATGAATACATGTCCAGCGTAAGCCATGCTCAATTTAGATGGGTGCCTTGCGTTTGAAAGGCCCATATTAAGAGATTGCATTTGAGTGTGAATGTTCGATTGAACATGGAAGCAGGTTGAGTTATTCTATAAACAAACATCCAAACGGGTTCCCATAATGTTCAGCATAGTATGAAAGGCCCATATTAAGAGATTAAACCTCCTCAATATGAATGCATGCTTAGTTGAAGGGAGGTTAAGCCAGCCTTACAAATAGACAACCGGATGGGTGCATGCAATATTCCTGCTACTCTTGACATTGAACCTCCAATGCTGAATGCACCCAAAGCTTAGGTGTATCCTTGTAAACATGAAAAAAACGCTCAGGGTATCATGTACATGACATTTCGTTCATTCTATTCTCTATGAGCATCTAAAAGAATGGGACCACTCAATGACAAATATGAGGGCTCCAGGTTCCTATGTATATATAGGACCCCAACCTCCCTCCAATTAACGGTGTGGTGAGTCCTAACATTGGAAATCCAGTCTCTTATTAGGAGCCTTTCACGTTACGTCAGACACTGCAGCCAGTCTATATGCACAACTGTAATTGTAATTAATTCACATAGTAGATGCATACACGATGAATGAATTTAATGTGAGTTGTGAAAATCATCAATGCCTTAAAAACACACCTGTCCAGTGAAAAAAATCACGAGACGGTCTTCAAGCTCTTTCTGAAGAGAGGGGGCAATAGGAATATGTTCAACCACCAACACTAAAGGGCGTCGAGGAAAACTAGTTGTGCATTTTAAACTCGGGTATAAACCTCCTATTTGATCTTGCCAACCTCCACCAGTTCCCATTAGTTGCTCTACGAGTAGAACGAGATTAGTTACCTCTGCATTGGTCCCATCCCGACCCATTACACATAAAATACATTTCACAACAGCGGCAGCCAAAATGCTTGATGTTCCAAGACCACTCCCTCGGGGAACATTAGCCCATGTCCTGATTGAAAGACCATTATTCTTCAAAGCTGATGAATATGCAACTTCAGTGACAACGAGAGCTGATTTAACAAGCCGAAATGGATCATCTACTTCGAAAGGAGCACTAAGAGTGGATTGATCTTCGATAATTAGATGGTGATTCGCATCGTCAATAAGTGAAATCCCTATGTTTGAAGTGACTATTATCTCGGAACCAATGGGCACCAATCCATCAATACATATAGCCATGTTGAATACTTTTCCTACCCTTTCTAAGCTCCATGGTGGTGTATCACTCCACCCACCCGCGAAATCGATACGCACAGGTAGTTCCACCTTCGCTCTAATAACCGGAAAAATATAGCATGGTTGCTTGTATATTACATCCCTCTCTGAAAAAAGAAATGAGATTATTGTGTAATTGTTTTCCTGTTCTCAAATGAAAGAGATACCAACAACACAAAACAAGGCATTAAATACAAAGTACAATGTGATGACTGCTTCTTATTGACATTATGCACATGGCACAAGCGATACACTGTCTCTTATTTGCATATGTATTGATGGCTTATACCAAGTGAAAATAAGATAGAGATTGGAGGAGAGGAACTTAGTAGTAAATCATTGTTTAGGAGTTTAGATGAACAATTCTCTTACTTTTAGAAAAAGTTAAAAGATGCTAAATGTCCACATTCCATTCACCTATTCCTAGATAGTAGTAAGTTTTGAAAAATAATTATTTGCTTCCAAGGACGACTAAAACTCTGCTCTTTTATCCTCATAATCAGCCTTTACAAAAACCTTTGAACTTGCAGCTTTTAAAGAAGTAGAGATATTACTAATAAAAATCCCTCCCTTGCAGCAAAAAGTAATGGAGCCTTCTTTTGTATGTTATATTTTCCCTCTTCTAAAATAAGTAAGACTCCAACAAAAATGTGTGATATTTACCTTGGTTTTGGTGAATAGCCATCATAGTTTCTTCAGCCACAGCATCCCATACATGTTTTTCATAGGTAGCAATGGAATCCACATCATCATTACATGCTTTACTGATGTCTAGTTGAGCCTGATAGACTCTACTCAATGGCACCTTCCATGTATCCACTCTCGGATCGGAGAAAAATGTAAGCAAATCTTTGCATATCTCTGTACCTCTGTCGCAGCCCTTGACTATTTGTTTACACAATTTTGACAAGTCCCTATCGAGTAGGCCCGATTGTAAACTACCTTTGGCTAGTCCTAAAGCAATTCTTGATTGATGTGCATCCAGTTCATTACAAAACGTATGGAAATCAATTTGCCTATGAACTCTGGAAAGACTGACACGATCACACATCTTCCATTCGTGTAAAAGACCGCTGCAGCTTTGATAGACCCCCATCAACCACATGGCAAAAACAATCCCTTTCTCTGGTGCTACCACTGGAAATAGTTTTGCATTCCAAAGGGTTCTCTCATCGTTCAAAACATGATTAGGCCAAACATCATTTTCACTGATTCTAAGCTCCTCAAATTTTTCCTTCCATGATTTTCCACAGAAAGTTCCCCCCATTGTTAGTGCAAGCTTTGGATTATCATGGACACTGCAACATAAGGTCACTCTGGGCCCATTACCAAACACAGGTACACCCCAAAGACAATGATGATCAGGTACAACAAGGGAAAATGAAGATTGGTTTCCTCGCAAATTGTTTGAATGAATTCCCATAACAATACAATTATTTCCAATATCTACACTATCTGTGAATGTGCACTTGTATACAAGACTTTTCTCGCCCACTGAAGCATCGCCCTTAATTTCACTCGAAAGTATGATGGCAGAAGATGCTAGTTGAGTAAAGGTACTTTCAAATGCAAGTATCATATGCCTACGTCCAACTCGTCCTCCATGATCCTTGGAAAGATGAGCTAACACTTCCAAGCTAGTTCCGAAATGAAGAAATGACAAATCCTCTGAACAATGATAATTTAAGGATTAGTATAAATTAATGCAATTTGTCCCTTTATTCAAACAAGAATAACCTCCAATATTCATAACACCTATCCACATTGTATCTTCAGCCTAACAAAAACCGCATCCCGTAATTCACCTACGAGCACAAAAACTGAAGAGGAATTCTGAAGAAAGAGCTTCAAGAAGTTTGACACCCAACGGACGAGTTTTAATCCACTCATGACAAGCAGGGACCCAAGCTCCAGCAATTTCCTCATATAAACTGATCTGCAATGAAAAACCCACAAAAAAGCATCACCAAGCCAGTTCCATAGTGACCATGTTCTACGTTTTTCATATGCACAAACCACTTTCATATCATCAAATAGCATGTATTAACATGACTTAGGTATACACTATTGTTCACAAATCTATTAATTCAATATTGTTCAAAATGTAAAATATGTATTTTTGTTCCCCATTGTTTTTTGCCATTTCAATCCATACAAACTATTACAATGTTTTATAGTTGTTTCTGAAACACATTTTTAAAACTTGGTTCAAACTTCATAAAATACATGCTTGTATTGGTGTAAAACAATGTTCAAGATACATACTGGATAACTCTTTGTTCCTAAAAGGATATATCTGATTGGAATTTTGGTGGTATCCTTATGCATACAAACACAAGGAAACATGAATCAAAATGAATAACAATGTAAAAAAATACCTTCTACAAAACAAATGTGTGAAAATTGTGTCCTAGATTGATGGACCAAAAGAGCATGTATACAACAAAAACTTTATGTCTAAATTTTAGTTGTTGGGATAGAAATAAAACCTCCAAATTACATCCAAAAGTTTCTATTTAGCAATGACTCATGTATGAAGCACATGTAATAGATATAGCTTACTTCTTCTTGATTCTCCAAAAGGGCTGAAATAGGGTCTGGTTCTTCAATGGAAAGACCTATCAAGTTTCTCCAGGCTTTTCCTCGAACTGCAAAGATACCAGTATCGAGGAGCACTCTTCCATCCGAACGGATTGCACCACTCTCCAAGAGCTCATTATAGGTTGGTTTTTGTCGCAATGATGACACTTGTTCCAACTTGGTTTCTTGACCATTAACAACACTTTCCTTTTCCTCTGCAAATGTTAGAATAACTCCATGATTACAAGCTATACTTAGTTCAGCAGGTACACTCACAATGCACGCTCCATCTTCTGGTACCATGAAATCAGAAAAATCATAGCATGGTAGCACATCTCCTGTCATGATAAACAAACCTCCTGCCACCCTTAAAAAGATTTATTTCAGTTCAATTATCACTGCATATTGTAATAGGAGATCTCGTAAGAAAATTATACCATTAATTCCGAACCTTTGTTTTTGAACTGTTGGACTGTGTAGGATGATATTGCTAGAATATGATCAAATAATGATGGGACCTGGCTATTTGGTTCATTTTCAGCTAGAAATGGTAAAGGTAAGAATGCCTTTCCAATAGGATTGGCCCAAGGAACACGTTTTGAGTCTCCACCAGCATGAACAAGCAAGATCTTCATGTCTGAGATCAACTTGATTTCACTTTCATGATCTTGTTTAGCACTTCCCTGTGGAGTGAAACCTCCATTGAGAAAAATTTCTACATATGCACTTTATTATATACATGTACAAATTGAGAAAATGTAGAACTATTGAATTGGAATACAAAAGAGATGAAAAACATTGTTTGACTATAGCTCACCACAATGACAAAGTTGGTGCTAGAACTGAAAGAATTAAAGATTTAAAACAAATTTCACATAAATAATTCTGCTAGCAACAGTTTTGAGTCTGTTATTTCTGGAGTCATAGATAAATTGTCCTCAGCCTGAGCCAAAGATACCAATAATATCAGAAGTAAGTACCTTTACTAAATTTGGACTTGACAGATATCTTCATTAAGGCATAATATTTGAGATTGCTCCCTAGTATGAATGAGAACGCTCCTCTCATTCATCATGGTTAAGAATTTCCAGCGACATTACGTGCTAAAGCACAACATTCAATCACTGCTTTTATACATCATATAAGAGACTTTAGCCATCGCCACAAATGGAAGAATTGCCTTCATACATCATATAAGAGACATTAGACATCCCCACCGATGAAAGCATTGCCATTGCATACCATATATAAGAGACCATACACATCCCCACGAATGAGAGCATTGCCTTTATACATCATATACGAGACTTTAGAGATTCCAAGCACTTCCAACTCACAAGTTGTTGGTCATAAATTCACAAGCTTTCCTCTTTACAATTCTTAGATTGTAATACAGAAACATGATGGTGCAGCAGTAAAGATTGTGCTTTGCAGATTCAAGGTCATGGGTTCAAGACTCGAGCAATAGTTCTGCTGTCGGATTGCAATTACTTTCTTTGGTATATGTTTTGAAGGCTTTGGAGGTCATACGTAAGATCAGATAGGTCATAGCTATCTGTTGAAGACCCGAGCAATGGTTCTGTTGTCAGATTGCAACTACTTTCTTGGCACATGTTTTGAAGGCTTTGAAGGATATACGTAGAATTAGATAGGGCTTAGCTGTCACTGATGCATATGAGTCCAAATGTTGAGCAATTGTTTCTTTATCAATCAGTCAAAGTCGAGTCTCCTTTTCACATCACATGGGAAAATACCACTAATTTCATGCATGAAGCAATAGAAGCCATGAGGAAATACCAATAAAATTCGACATCCAAGGGGGGGATTTTTCTTTTATCAATCAGCTGAGTTTCTTCTTCATGCATGAAATAAGAGGGAATCATGAGAAAAAACACCACTAAATTTCTAGCTCAACTAATATGAACTGATGAGAAAATACCACTAAATTTGCACACCCATTATGAGACCTATTCAAGAGAAAAACAATAGCTACGCATTTTCCATTTTCCATCATAAAAGCCATTCCTTTGACAGAACAACAAGATAGATCATTTCATAAAGCATTAGAACTAGATTTTAATTAATTGGTTTATACAAAATATCCCTGAATTCTTCTTCATTTCATCAAATACCCCTATGTTTTTGTAATTTCCCAAATGCCAAACGCCTAAAGCGCTTATCTTTGTACTATTCTTGATCAATACATCTCCTTTATTTCAGATATTCGAGCAACTTGAGAAATTAATGGGTTGATCTATCTAGAGTTGACTATGGCATTTAGGGAAATAATAAAAACTCAGGGACATTTGGTGAAATAAATAGAAACAATAGATAAGACCTTTTCGTTTTATTGATTGATCGACCTACCTCGGCTGAAGACGGGGAGGAATTGCGAAGCCAAAGAAAGAGGGACCTAATGGCATGAAGGGTGGCGCCTCCCGATCCGATCCGACAGCCGAGGGGGTCTGGAATCGCAAGAGCAACAGTGGAAGATGCAATGGTTCCTCTTTCCTTCGCATAGTCTAAGTTCCATTGGTAAAGCAGAGCTTGTTCAGGGCTTGAGGCCGTGAGAAGAATAGCATCCCATGTAGAAACCCTAGCAGAACATCTTACAGATAGCCTTAGATTGAACCATGACTTGGATAGGATTGCAAGAGGATCTTCTTCCATGGTATGCGTGTGCAATAATATTAGCTATGGAAGTGATTTCTCGTGTGGTACACTCAATCAGTCACTCTATGTAATCAATGTGTCCATTATATACAAATCACTCACTCCATGAACACTCTCTCACAATGCTCTGCCCTTCGATCATATTCAACCATGCTTTCCACATATCTTCGATCAAGCCCAATCTTTGCACGAATTTCTCACACTAATCACATATATGCACTCTTGATTGCAAGATTCATTGGTAAAGTTCTTGAACATCGAGAGTCGCTACTCACTTTCACACATATCGCATGAAATGTAATATTTTTGGTCTCATAGGTCATATTTGATCTTCGAAGAAGATAATAGAATGTGTGGGCGTGTGTGTGTGGCGCATGTCTATCCGCAACCAAATCATAAATAGGGTTGGCAAGGGAATCGCAACCACAAACGGTACATGTCACTCAGTTGAGGGTGTGTGTGATATACACTGTCTGATTTAGATAAAAAATACGCGCGAAAAAAGAGTTATTAGAGGTCGCCCAACTCTGACCGTTGCAGGTTACCCAACCAAATGTATCATTTCCACCAAAATCTTTTAATCACTGTTGAGAATCAAGCTCAACATAGTGCAACGTGTGAACACAGCTTTTGAGAATCCATGATTACTCAAAGGTCAAGAGTCACACCACTACTCTCTAGACATTAACTATGTGTCATAGAATCATATTCTATGACACATAACTAATGAGTTATATATTCCCCATGACTATGAGTCTTCACATTCCCCAAGAGAGAGAGGGTGACTCTATATAAAGCACCCTCCTCGTACTTCATACTAAGTCGGTTGTGACTCCTTATTATGCTACATTTTGTAATTCTTATTCGACTTGTGAAATATACACATTCTTCTTGAGTATTCCTTTTTCTATCTATCTTGTGTTCTCTCATCTCTCCTCTAATTTCTCTCACACATACATATAACACACATCTCTTTCGCTACACAAGAATCACCATCGATTCTTTACAATCACTTTGAACTTGAAATTAAAACTTAAACTAACAAGTCAATCTGCCACAAACTAAAACATTAAAACTTCCAAAATCAATGAGCTTCACCATACTTACAAACTTAGGCTTAACAACAAAAAATCATTTTAACACTTCAAAAAATACACAAATTTAGACCAAACAACAAAGTCAACTTAAAACATAAATCAACATAAAACATACTTGATTCATAAATCTAATTACAATGGTCCTAAAACAAAATGTTCTGGTCTTTCAAAATTGACTAAACTAAAGTTCCTAAACAACCATTAAAGCCATGTTTATGGCTCATCTAGGGATGATGGCAAGATGCGGCCACAATTCTCGCAACAATCAGCATTCGAGTCCCTTGATCTAAAGGTTAAGGCATTGCAATGCAAGCATCGAATCTTCTTCGTCACACATATTGGCAACCGCCTCCTAACTTGACTTGCACCTCTTTGCATTTTTCTTGTGTGCGTTTTGGAAGTATTTGGGGAGTTGCCAATAAGATCTTGTGAAATGTCGACTAATGCTCCTCTCTTTGTACCAATTGCTTGCTTCCACCTTATGGATCCACCCTCTTCTTCATTGGTTGGTTTCGGTGCACCATCGCGATACACCATAGTTTGAGTCATTTCTTCAATGAACTCCATACATGCCAAAACTATTGCACGGTTGAGGGATCGTAACCCTTGCATGAGACATTGAATAGTTGCCTCGGTTGTTCGTAATTTCGACTCCCATTCCTCCATATCTGAGGCTATAGGGTTTGTCTCCTCGATTGGTTCTACCTTTGTCTCCACTTCTATTCCTGTGAAATGGTCATTGCGCATATGGGCCACGTGATCTATAAAAGGCAACGACCCACATAAATGTGGCACATGCCTCTCAATAATCATCTGGATGCCGAGTATGTGCTTACATTTACTCACAAGGTCTTGGCAATCACAATATGAGCAGTAGAGTGATACATTATACCATAGAGTAGGAGTTGTCAAGCTCAATATTTTAAACCAATATCGGGCCTCATCCACAATATGTACTGTCGGAATATTAGTTTCAAACATTTCGAGTATACTCTTGGCCTCTTTAATTCTTCACCTTTGATCCCTACAATTTGGATGGGGTGCAAATCTACCACTCTCACATATTTCTTGTCGTTGCTTGTACCATTCAAGTGCTAGTTTCATTGTCTGCAATTAAAACATGCACAAGATTGGGAATTGGTTGGTTTTTTTCTTCCTCTCAAGGTAGTATATTTGATAAAGTGGCAATGTCTCTCCACAACATGATTTTTTAGCGTGGAACTGACACAACAAAAGTCGTATAATGTGTTTGCGACCTTTGCCCATTTGCAACTTTTATATTTCATGACACTTGTCCCCCCCATGTCGGTAGGAGTTGACTTCGACACAAGTTGACAACAACAATGGTCAACCAATGCTTTCACATACACACTGGGGATCCCATGGTCATGAAGATCATGGATGTAATGTCTCTTTAACTAGACTTTTAGAGTACCCGTCAATGGGTGATGCGATGCGCCACCATGTGACGCCAATACTACCTTCCACCAATTCTCTACGTAAGTAGCTTGAAGATTAGGTGATTCCTTAAGGTAGATCTCACTCTCATTTCCAAGCATGAGACGGCTCTTCATGCACCTCCATGCATGGAGATTGAGAGGTGCACCCCTTGCGTCTGTGCTTAATGTTTTGTACCTCTTGCTACAAGCATCAAATCATATGTACCTCTTGTGAATGCAAAATACCTGGATGAACAGTACATGAAGGGATCAAGCTCCTTCTCCTCCCGTTCTAATGAAGACGACACCAACTCTTCATCAAAAGTTGCAGAGTATGATGGCCCATAACTATCCTCGTCATCATATAATGAGGTGATCAAATCAGGGTCATGTGGATTCATCGCAGTCATATTTTGAATCTTGATGTGATTAATTGGATAGTAGGATATGTTTATTTTCTGAATTAGATGGGATTAATTAGATAGTAGGATATGTTTATTTTCTGAATTAGATGGGATTAATTGGAGTATGAATCAAATGTGATTAATTGGTCCGATAAGATTGAGTGCTATTGGTATGATTAGTCCCTAATTAAAACAAGGGTCATTTCTTAAAACTCTATGAAGATATGGGATTAATTCCCTATGCTCAAAGACATGTTAATATGACCGTTATTTTTGCAGTTTAATAATCTTATCATAAACTATATCTAGTGAATCAACAACTTGGTATTTTTCATTTTTCATCTCTCTCTCTCTCTCTCTCTCTCTCTCTCTATGTGTGTGTGTGTGTGTGCGTGTGTGTTGTTTGGGAGTTGTCCCAACTCTGAGTTTTGGCTTATGGTTTGTCCCAAATTTGGGATTGTTGTAAGATTTATCTTGTTTATATGATATATGAGTGTGTTGTGCGTCCCAACTTATGTCCCAATCGTGTTTTCTTGTGGTTTTAAGGACCCCCATGAAATAGGGGCATAACAATAATGTGTAAGAAATGTGAGCCAATCGATACAATGGGGTTGTGGGAAGAGGCCTTGTTTGTAGAGGAATCTAATGGATGTATCTGTTTGCACGAAGCAAGTCAAGCGTGTTCACAATCTTCCAAACCATGGCATGCTTTCATTTTTTTCCATATAAGTTAATTATTTGCAATGCAATCCAACGCGATTCTTCATCTTCTAAGCAGTTTCCCATGCGATTCTTCTTGTAGGCAAATCGATGTAAAGGATGTGTTTTTATTTTACCTGAGCCCTCTAAGCGTGTGTATTACTCGAATGAGAAGTAGGTGTTTTACTTCCATTATTCCAGGCATTGATGATGATGAATCTCATGATGATCTCAAAGAAATTAGGAGAGGGGTATTTTGGGGAATTCTAGAAAATTTGGGGGAGGTGGGGTTGGGGGCAATTCCTGCAATTTTGCAAATCCTTGTGAAGACGACGACGACGACGACGAATCAGAAGAAGAAGAAGAAAACGACGGAGTAAGAAGCTTAGCCATGTTCGAATCCTTCTTCGGCACCCCTTTCAACTCTCCAAAATGGTAGGACTTCTTTTTGTTCTCCCCCTCCCTTGCTTATGGCTGCTTTTGCATTTGATTTCCATCAGACGATCAAATACTCACTTGATGATGATCTTTCTCCCTTTATTTATATGATCGTTTGAATAGATTTGTTTTAATCTCCTTGTTTCTTTTTTTTGCTTCAATTCTTGGTTGTGTGGTTTTCTATTTGATTCTCCTAGAAGATCAACTAGTCAACTGATGTTGATATCTTCTTCTTGGAACCAGTGAATTTCGAATTTGTGAATACGAATCCTCTCCCTTCACCATTTTAGTCTGTGATTTTAGATCTAGGAAGTGAAAGTTCGCCGTTGCAACCCTAATGTAGAACATGAACTTGCAATAGATATGTTTGGAGATTCTCTAACGACTTAACAAGATGAAAGTTATCAATACATTCCTTTTAGATGAGTAAAAGCTTCACATTCTCGCGTTATGAGAGAGAGAGAATTGGGGTCATAGTTGAGATGCTTGTGTTAACTGATATGGCATTTTGAACCCACAACCTTGTGTTGACAGCATAAAATTCTTACCACTAGATGGATAAGAGATTAAGAGTAACAAATGAGAGAGGGAAAGATATAGAAGTCAGTAAATGAAATAACTTAGAAGGTTGGACATGGAAAAGGACAAGAAAAAAGGAATTAGACTGAGCAAAGCAATAAATTATAGAAGCTTGAAATTTACATTTGTGATAAAGCTTTTAAAATCTGGAGATTTATATGTTTCATCACGACTTGAGAATTAGGTTAGAAAAAATCAAGTTACCTCTAAAACTTGAAGAGGGATAGGATACTCTACCTCCGATCATTAAAACTAGATGGACAAAAGGACTTTTAGAGATGACAAAATAGAAAATTTTACTTCTACAAAGATTTTCCCAGGCCTATTTTATGTTTGAAAAACTTCTTCAAAGGCATGCATGACAGAAGAATATTTGATAATTATTCACTACGTGGATAAATGGACAAATGAAAATAAAAAGTGAGAGAATGTTAACAATAACAAAATTCACTTGGGGGAAATATCTAAACCGCAAGTGTCTGCATTGCATGAAAATTTATTGTCTCAGTGTCTATAAAAGGCTAGTGCAGTTTATAAGACCAAAGTTACTACCAAATAGAAATTGAAAATAGATTGATATTCATATGTTCCGGACATACATTCATGAAATTTAAACAAAAGTGAAGGATATTACAAGTTGCCTTTCATGGAGCTTTTGGTACTTTTCTCTTCCAGTCTGTTCATCATCAGAAGAAATATATATTTCAGGCAAAAATTTGTTATGCGTTGCAACATTATATGACCAATGTTTATGGTGTTTTGTTATGTCTTCTTATGCTTCCGCCGAAATAACTTTTTTTACAGTAAAACCTTGCTACGCCTTGCAATATCGCGCATTAAGCTGCTGAGGAACAAGAGAGACATTCAACTGAAACAGATGAAGAGAGAATTGGTAAAGTTGCTTCAAAGTGATCAAGAGCCTAGTGCTTGCATTAGGGTAAGTAGACACTTTGGAGGTCATATTTAAGGGAAAACTCAAAAACACCAGAGTTTATTTATTTATTTTCCCAATTGACTCCAAATTGCCACAGAGTTATTCCTAATATTTAACACCTTTCAATCAAATTTAAGAATATACTTAGAATGTCTAAACTGCTGGAACAGGTGGAACATATATATCGTGAGCAGAATATTATGGCAGCTTATGAGATAATTGAGCTATTTTGTGAACTTATTGCTGTGCGACTTCCAATCATTGAGGCACAAAGGTTCGGGTTCATATAAACAACACCGTTGTCTAATTATTAGTCTCCTACACAGTAGTTATGCATATATGCTTTTTAAAACTATCTGAAGAATCATTACCAATTGTAAATCCAGTTCATGTACTAAGAACATTATCATTCATCTTGATTCTGTTGGAAAACCCAAATCTTTTATTTTTTCAGTATGGATTAACCTGAAGTTAGTCACTTTTGTAAACCTGATTTGTCTCTTAGGCAGATTTCTGCATCTAGTAGAGTATAACTAGGCAATGCCCAACAGGTTTGAAACTAGTAGTCCGTATCAGATAAATGATCTTATAAACCCATCTCATGCATTAAGATCAAGAAACCCCAAAGCTTTTAGTTTTTTTTCAGTATGGATTCAAACCAGAACTTACTCATACTTGTAATCATAATCTGTCTCATAGGATGATTCTAGCCTCTAGTAGATGCAAATATATCTTTCTTTCTAGTCAACGTCAAAGTAGATCTAGAAATAGTTGCGAGTACAACATCAATGATCTTATAAACCCACCTCATGCACTATGAGCTTTAGGAAACCCAAATCTTTTATTTTTAGAAGTATGCATTAGTGTGAAGGTCTGATGTCAATTTGTAATCATGATTTGTTTCACGGATGATTTTGGCCGCTAGTGGACGTTGATATATCTTTCTTGCTTTCTTTTGTGTCTAGGCAATGTCCAATCGATCTGAAAGAAGCAGTAGCTAGTATAATTTTTGCTGCCCCAAGGTGTGCTGATCTCCCAGAGTTACTTCAAATTGGGAACCTTTTGGGTTCTAAGTATGGAAAAGAGTTTGTAGCTTCAGCAGCTGAACTGCGTCCTGATTGTGGTGTAAACAGGCTGGTAACTTTATCTATTTGAACTTTCCGTATTCTACTTTATCGGTGCGTAAATTCCTTTATGTGATTGTTTAAATTAAATCTTCTGCTTAGTATATAAATTCCTGTACATAATTTATATATATAGTATTTAGAAATTCTTGAGTAATGGAGGCCAGTGTCATCTTTTGTTCTTTTCTCACATGTACATATTATTGTTACTTATGATTTTTATAGGATGGATTTGAAATTTACTTTCGATCTAAATGTATTCTTTTTGTGTGGATTTATGTACATATATATGTGATTGTTCATGCATTGAGATGCTTTCATCCGAATGAACACATGTGTATTCTCTCTTCACTATGGTTTGGAGAAGGTGACTTTTTCTTTAGTTATGCGGGTATCTTGGTTCATCTTTCATATCTGCATTCACACCCAAAATATTGTTCTTAGAAAGATTTACGCGACACAAACTTCTTAATGATTTCTGATTCACAACCAATATGAGCATCTGAAAATCCTGGTCTGTTATGACAGGTGATTGAAAAGTTGTCTATTAGGCCACCTTCTGGAGAAGTAAAGTTGAAACTCATGAAGGATATAGCATCAGAGTTAAGTGTAGACTGGGACCCTACAACTTCAGAATCAGAGCTTCTTAAGGCTCCTGAAGATCTTCTTGTAAGTATTATCATCTCTTCTCATCATAATGCAATAGCTTTCTTGTAACTTTTGTCTTCATAACATGCTAGCTTATATATACTATGGGTACACCCATGTTAATTTTATTTTCAGGAGGGATCAAACATATTTATGGGTGCAACGCAGATGTCATTACAGTCACGTTATGAAGAGAAACAACAGTATCAGCAAACAAAAAGAGGAGAACCTAAGGTTACATCATCACAAAATCCTAAAGAGATATCATTAAGCACTCCCAGTTCCTTCCAAAATAATAATAATAATATTTTAATTCACTGTACCTGTCTCAAAGCTTTTGAAAATATATTTATAGATTGTCTGGCATTTTGCAGGATGAAAAACAAAGCATTCCCTTGGTTTTGCCGTTTGTGAACCAATTGTTAAAGACAAATTATGTGAATGAATCTTTAGGAAGAGTTGATCCAGAACTACGAGAAGATAGCCATCATATTCAACCGCATATTTTTCATAATGATGATGGTAATGACAATGATGATGATGATGGTAAGAATGTTAATGATGATGATAAAATTGAAACAAAAATTCATACAAAAGATTCTTTATATGATATTGTTGCTGCTGCTGAAGCAGCAGTTAAATTGGCTGAGAGAGCAGCAAATGCTGCCCGAGCTGCAGCTCTTCTTGCCAATAAACATTTTGATCAAAGTAAGGAATTCCAATATGATTTTGATGAAGATGACTATGCTCCATTATCGAGAGACAAGACATATGAATCGGTGATGTATACTACAGACAATGAGCACCATATAAAGAATGAAGATCCGCTGTTTGATGAGAATGCTAAAGAGAAAGGAAGTATAAACGTTCATAAAATCTTCAACGAAAATAACCCATTGAATGGTGATAGTAATTATTCTAAAAGGAAACATGAACATGAACAAGAAGGCAACCTTGACACTGATAGTTATAGAAGTAACCTCTTTGATAGAGATATAGATCCAGAAGTTGGGTTTTCAAGTACTCATGCTCATTCAGAACTCCCAGATTATGATAGATTGTCTTCTTTATTTCAGAGTTTTAAAACAAAACGGTAAATCATCTCAAACCTGTGGTTGTTTGCTCCACATTTACATTGATATACACTTGGTACTATAGAATTGTCATTGACACTGTTATACTGATATACATGTTGTACCATGGAATAATAACTACCACAACGTAATAGAAAATAAGTAGTGTGTGTTACTAACAGAACTAATAGCCAGTATTCACAATACATCCATTATAGTGTTGAATATCGATGGTTGTGGATACTTGAAATGAAGTTTGTATTGCAGTTTAAATTTATCTCATCTCAAATGCATATTCTATTCAAGATGTTTTTTCTACACTTAAATCTAATTGCATGAAAGTGGAATGAATTCAAAGGGATAAAGTATCTTGTGAATACCATTGATTTAAGTGTAATGTATTTCAATTTGTCACGGGGAACTCAGAGCACATTTTTTGGAGATATGTAGGGTGTGTTTGAGTTTTTATGGATTGCAACAAAGAAAAAGAAAGACTTTTGCCATTTAATGCAGTAGTATGTGCTTTTAATGTGTTCACATATAAAGTGAATAAAAAGAAAGTCAGTCACAATTTCGAGGGGGAGGGGGGCTTAAGGAATCATTTCAATGTGTTTAGGTTTTAGAATCACTAAGGTTTGTTATCTTCTTCACAACCAACCATATTGTGGACATATATATGTATGTACATTTTAAATAATATGATAAATAGTCTATGCTCATTATATTAATTAATGTTAGTGCATATTCTTGGCATAGGCTCAAGCATTTGGTTAGTAAGGCCTGTTCATCAATATTCTCAAGGAGTCACATAAGTCTCTTTGAGATAAAATTCGAAATGGAGCTTGGTTGAATTCGAAAAAGAAAGTAGTTAAGTTTCGAAATATGCTTCAAATTGAGTACCTGATTTGGCTGCTAGTTATGAAATTTGAAAGATCAAAAAAGATAAACTAAAGGTTGGCTGCTTTGGTAGACATGTCAAAGAACTATGAAGCATTGGCATAGACCTATACATGTTATCATATTCAAACACCCAATGCATGGGGTTCACTGGCATCATTTCATTATATACATATCACTTTGTACATGGACCCTTGTAAGCACAACTGCCTTGACACATCACATGTACCTCTCACATCCACCTCATAAAAAAAACAAACCTCCACTCTCTATTTTGTTGATGTAGTAAATTCTATCTATTGTGAGTAATGATTACAACATGTGTATGTAAATGCTCTTACATGGTCATGCAACTTGGAAGAAATTCTTGTATAATTGCTCAACACAAATCCATTTAAAACCCTTGACTTAATCACTCATCTTGTTTACCCTATCATGAAATATCTATTGCCATTGGGAAAACAAATTACTTTTTATGTGTAACCTCAATATCTAGTAGTCCATCATTTAGTTATAGCCACAAGATTTGCAATTAATAAATTGATGTTGCATGTTAGCAATTTCTATGTAGACTGCTGAAAATTATCAAAGGGTATTGAAATTAGCTTATTGAAGTGGGGCTGACTAGAGGCATCAAAATGTGTCAACTGTGAAGAGGGACAATGTATGCCAAGCCATTTGCAAAGATATTGCATGATTGGCTTAAATTCTAGTAGAAATATACTACGTTCCCAAAAAAGTATTGGCAAAGATTGATTCTATTTGAAATTTGCTATGTTGTGCCAAGCTACTAAAATATGTCAAATGTATGCCAAGCAATTTGCAAAGATATCGCATGATACTTAAATTCTAATAGAAATATACTATGTTCTTGCTAAAGTATTGATGAAGATTCTATTAGAAATTTGCTATAGTGTGCCAAGCTACTAAAATGCATTTTAGATAACATGGTGACAATCTTCAAAAAATTGATTTGCAATGATTTGGTTTTGGAAGTGTTATTAGGCGTTATTTGTCGAGCTATTTCTCAGTCCAAACAATTTCATTTTTTGGATGAATAAGCTTTGTAATTATTACGTTGATAAGTAGCTATTTCAAAATTCCTTGTATGATTGACCAGACTACACAATCTTCCACAAGATGACTTCCTCATGTATTTTTTTGTTTGAGATCCCCACGAAAGAACATTTGTTTGCCCTTTATTAGTTGATTTTCATTTGTGATAAGTTTTTTCCCACCTCGTTAGGAGTACTCAAGGAATCTACTCAATGTAAATGAAAGCTCTAAAGTGTGCGAGAGCATCAACATGGTCTCAAGTTCAAGTGCTCGTACATTCTAAAGTTTGTGTGGGGAGCTCTCATTCGACTACTTGTATACTTATCAATTTTATTCGTGCCTTAAGAGAGAAACATATTGAAGAACTTTAGACTTGCCTTAAAGAAAAAGGCACTAAAGGGCGTGTAATGAACTAGTGATTCAAGTAAGATGTACAAGTTATGGGAATATACAAGAGAGGCTAGCTTCAAGGACTCTTGAGGGTTAATAAATTGAGTATAGCACTTATTAGCGCTTCTTGACATATGACCGTTGTACACTATGAGAATTTTAAAAAGCCAAATTCAATGAAAAGTAAAAGGTACTTATAAATGGCAAGTACAGATTGTAAAATGTTTTCGTAGTATCCAGCTATGCCTTCGTATTGTGGGCACTACTACACTTTGTCTTTCTAGAAATATTGACCCTTTCTCAAGTGGTCAAAATGTGGATATACCCTTCATTATTCTAAAAAATATCTGATCTTCAACTACATGTGCAAAATCATATTTTAATCATTTTCACAGAAACAACAAATTCATTAGGAGAGACATGATACTCGTAAAGATAATTAATTTGTGCTACATATATGGAACACAATGTTGTGATGAGTGCCAGTTAGAATACTTAATATTGTGATCAATAGTAAATACCGTTACAATACTCAACATTGTGATTAATGAGGCAATATTATGGCTAAAGCATTTCTACAACATCTACAATAATTCTAATTGCAACTTTCTTCATTAGGAGAATTAAAAATGTTAGTGACACACTATCCTCCTACCCTCCTTATGTAAATGGGGAATATTTTGATTGAGTGCTAGCGTGGTTCACTCCTAATTAACCCATAACCGAACTATGCAAGTTATGTTATGGCGTATCTCACCAATAATAATGAATTGTTTGATTTGGTGAATGAACAATTTTTCAAAATATTTAAGATAAGCTTGTGGGGCATATGTGCTTTTGACCAAGGATGCAAAGTGATGTTTTTTGGACTTAGAAAGTGTAGGACAAATATCACATGTGGTATTGATGTTTCTAAACATAGAAATACAGTTATGCAATAGCTAATGCCTAACCTCTTAAAAATGCACATGGGAAGTTTTCTATATGCTTTGATGATGTTTGACATTGTTCGTGTCATGGAGAGTGAATCTTATGAATGTTCTTACCAAGTGATTTGTCAATGGCACAATGCTAAAATGAGCATTAATGGAATTTGTGAGCCCCATGCATGTGGACTTTACTTTTGTAATACTCAGAGTTCTTATGAGATCTTGTAACAATTTGATGAGTTGTGTAACATTCAAATTCAATGCAAAGGAGTGATAACAATTTGATGTGTTGAGTAGGGATCAAAGTGCATGTGGGACCAATTTGCTATTGTGAAGACCAAGAACCAAATAGTATACGTGACAATTGAGTGCCATGGCCAATAAGATAATAGTACCACAGTTGAAGCATTCAAGCGCTAGAAAATGAGTCGTAGAAGATTGGTTGCCTCCAACGGATTGAGAGAAAATATATATTAGTCTCCAATTTCCAAAGGTAAGTGGAAATCAATAAACCTAAGAGGAGAGTTGATGAGGGGTTGCAAGATTATTCAAGTTAAACCAAAGATATTGGATGAAGGGAAATGATCAAGAACTTGAAATGGAATTGGTTCCCAACAATTGCTTCAAAGTATGAGAAAAGGACACTTGAGAGACTGTCATTATTTTCCTTCCATCCATTATATGTCAACCCTACATGAATCCAAGGAGTGATAAAAATTTGATGAGTAGTGCAATACTCAAATTCAATGCAAAGCGGTGATAACAATTTGATGTGTTATGTTATGCTCAAAATGTGCGTGGGACCAATTTGCTACTGTGAAGACCAAGAACCAAATAGTGTAAGTGATAATTGAGTGTCATGGCCAATAAGATAATAGTACCACAGTTGAAACATTCAAGTGCTAGAAAACGAGTCATAGAAAATTGGTTGCATACAATGGGTTGAGAAGAAAAAAAACATTAGTCTCCAAAGGTAAGTAGAAATAAAAAAACATTAAGAGGAGAGTTGATGAGGAGTTGGAAGATTATTCAAATTAAACCAAAGATATTGGATGAAGGATAATGATCAAGAACTTACAATGGAAATGGTTTCAACAATGGCTTCAAAGTATGAAAAAAGCACATTTGAGAGACTATGTTTAGCTATTTTCTTTCCATCCATAATACCTCACCCCTACCTGAACCCAAGTAGTGAACCCAAGTAGTGACCAAGCGGCAAGCGGTGTTCAAGTAGCATGCATGGAAAGAAAATTTAGCTACTCATGCTTAGTCTCAAGTGTGTTTTTTTCTTACTTGGGAATTGATTATTAGGGTTATTTTGGCAGCTATTGATGAGTGTGAAAGATCGAGAGGGAGGGCTTTATCTACATGTTGTCATAAAAAACTTAACCACAAACTTAATCCAAACCATTATAGGACGCGTTTAAAGTTTAGGGAGTTGAAATTTCAGCCTTGAAGTTGTCGTGACTCTTTAAATTTTGATAGTACATAGTTCTTTGAAGCTTGAAATTAAGAGTGAAGATGTGGTGAACTTTTGACGATGTAATACCATGAAAGAATAGATAAGAAAGACGTGGTCTCGGAAAAAAAACGAGTCCTGCTTCCAAAAACAAGGCTTTCTCAATGAAGGAACATTTGATATATTTTCAAAGTTTAACAGTGAGGGTAAGGCTAACATAGATCCAACATTACATGCATGATCAGTCAAAGTTAACTTAATGGCCTTGTGCAATGAGTCCTACAATATGTCCCTGACAGTGACACATTTTTCATATCGTCCTATGACATCATCCCTTTGTAAAATGCCAGCAACATTGTTTGTGGCATCCCAATCATGTGCGTCATCCTATTAACAGGTGATCGCCAACTATCATGATTCGGTGCTACATAATGATGATGCACATCACTATTGCTAGGTGTTGTTTCATGAATCTATATGTGAATTCCATCCCACGCATGTTCCAACACATTAGATGGGAGACTTGGAAGGAAAGGGGGGCGGGACCCAATGTGCTTTAACTTTTTAGCAAAAATTACAAAGACGGGAGGGAAAACTTTACCATTTGGTCACATGTTGGCGTCTTTAAGAAGAATCGTATCGCACAAATACCACAACAATATGTCTTTTGTTTCTATTTTCAAAATGATTTCCCTTATTCCTTTTCAGCCAATGGGTTTGTAACTCTATGAATGAAGGGAGAACTTCTATTCAGCCCCTTAACATGTTTTGAGCCACATGGTTTTCACATATAGGCCCATTGCCCCTTGATGTGTTCATAGTAACCGCCCTTTAGAAGATCCAATGCAACCCAAACGTATCAACCCGTGACATTATATATGATATAGTAGTTGCATTTCGTGCGCCCTATTTATGTCAGGATTTGTAGTTTGACCGCGAGAGATTCAAACGTGAGAATAATGTGTAAGACTCTAGTTCTTATATGAGTAATCTCTTTTTGGCTTTTTGAAACAAGAGAAAAATCCCTTGAAACTTTTCCTAGGAGTTCTTATGAGCAAATAAATAAATAAATATATATATATATATATATATATATATACATGGATACGAACTTGACAAGAACCATTTTTTCTCGGGAAGAATAGTTTAAACTTTACACTCAGCACTTGCTTGAGGCTTCAATGCTCAATGATTTCACTTTTTTTTATTTGGCTCGCTAAAAAAGAAAACATACCACATTTCTCTCCATATAATACCGATTCATGTACAAATAGTTTTTAACATTTGAATGAGTGAGACATCAAGCATATAGGTTTGTGTAAAATTGTTGCAATGAGCCTCAACTATCATACAAGACGAATGTGTTCACCTATTCTCTTTCGTCCTTTAATTTTGATTAGAACATAGCATCAATGTGTACGAGATGTCATATGCCCACACTCATCAAACATTGAAGTACCAAAGCATAGAAGTAGTAATACACACAAGTGGCATCTACAAACTATGCAAAATCTCATGAAAAAAAGTGTCAACATTGTGCAAAAATGTGAATCTTGAATAAGATTTTTACAAGTTTCCCACTTTAGCAACTATGTTTTATAGTTGAAAGCATACACTCACATGAATATGTGCACATATCGTTGTAGCATGAATTCATATAAATTGAGAATGTGTACATTTTGGTAGATGATGTATGGATGTTGTGTCTTCATAACCATACACAAAGTGTAGCACATAACGTCATGTGACAAAAGGAAATGGAGAAGGAAGCAAATAATTATGAATATGTGAGTCTTATTTAAACCATTTTGAGGATATGTACATATCTTCACCTATTTTGATGATGAAAACAATGAGATTTTGATTCAAACTAGGGGAATGAGATCAGAATGACATGTCCTACTACTTCGAGTAAGCAATAAGCAATGTTATTGTAAACTTGCATGTGGCTATGAGAAGACAAACCATGGTGAAAAGCATCAAATAGGTTGTGATATTGCATATAAGCATATACCATTGAGTTGAAATAAGTTACTCATTTTACAATGGCATTAAATTAGAAAAGGGACGCGAGGCTCAAATTTCAATAATTGGACCTTACGTATTGTCTACACTTAGTATTATCCAATTCTTTAGAAGCCAAAGGAAAACACGCAAAGGGATATGCATGTATTGATTTTTTCAGTGGAATAATAACAAATTGCTATGATATCCGATAAACGGTTTAGAAGGATAACTTATGGAGCATATGAAATAAAAGTGATCAACATGAGTATGTTCCCATTATTCATACTAGGGCATTATGTAGATGAGGACCTTATATGAGCTCAAACTTGCCCCATGATATATGTGTGTAATTTGTTGGAATGGAAAAATGACTGCGCAATGGTATGCATTATAAAGGTTCTAGAGCAGCTTATCTAATGCAAGATTCAAGCTATTAATTTAATTTGTATGACATCATAAGTGCATATATCATCTCATAACATGCTAACATCCTAATAAGAACATGACAGTACTCTCGATGATCCACAAGCTACAGACATGACATACTCCAAAGGCTAGATAACCCTTGAGTGTGGGATCCAATGACAAGGGAATTGACCTTTGCTCCATGTAGTCTAGAGTTAGATAGCAATAGTGGTGAAATTTGGATAATGAGAATAAAGTTATCCTATTTATAGGATTCCTAAACTCCAATTTAAGAATGTGATGGCAAGCATTAGTTTACTAATAGTCTCTTGTTCTCTTGTATTTACACTTACACTATGCCAAACACTCTTAGTGCCCATTGGATGTTACATGATGTTATGTTAAACTTCTTTGTGGGTTCTTTTTATTATTTCCAAGGGCTTCATTTTAAAAGAGGGATGATTTAGGAAGGAGATGGACAAGAACACACACATCTTATGTGCAACTTTCAAACGGTCGGTCATAAGCACATAAAAATACGCATGCCATAAAACTTGTTGAACCAAATGAGACCTACCAAATGATCATGATTTGGAAAGGACAGTGTGGTCATGTGTTAGAAATGCCTTGATTGAGACATCATCTTGCAACAAATATGGGTTGTTATAGACTTGACGCCACTAGCAAAGTATTTGGTCCCAATAATTTGTAATTTGTAGCCATTTGTGAAAATACCCAAATCCAACACCATGCACCACTAATGTAAATCTCAAACTTGTCCCTTTGTTCTCTTTGATGATGTTGTTTGCAAGAAAGTCATAGAAAGAAGAACGTTCTAGTAGGAAGGAAGGAAGAGGAGTTTCAAATATCACTAGGCATATGTTTAGAGAAGCCTAGTTGGAGATGATTTTTAAGCATCTATCAAATCTTCTAGGTTTTGCTAAAAAGTATTGGCTTGATTATTATGTATAAGGGGTAATATCAAAAGTTCCTATAGTATTTGAGGAACTATAATGCCTACTTCTACATAGCAAAGTATTGGCTTGATTATTATATATAAGGGGTAATATCAAAAGTTCCTATAGTATTTGAGGAACTATAATGCCTACTTCTACATACGAAGTGTTAGCATAAGAAAAGTGTTATCAAGTTGCTCCTGTCCCTCGTTAATTCTTCCAATTGGTCATATGATTATTGTTTTGATGTTCTTCCATAAATTATCTAGCTATCTTGATTATCATTGTGGACAAATTTACTCTATGCCTCATCGTATGGCTTGTTACCAAGTTGCTCTTGTCCCTCGTTAATTCTTCCTATTGGTCTTGTGATTATTGTTTTCGTGTTCTTCATTAAATGATTTAGCTATCTTGATTGTCATTGTGGACAATTTTATTTTGTGCCTCATCCTATGGTTTGGTGATACATTGACATGGTAAATGAGCAAAGAGGTGCAACCAACCTATGTGCATAAGTAAATCTAGGTTCGTAGCATAAGGTTTTGACATTTCTTAATTGGTGTTCAAGATTGCAATCTTGACTGTCATTGTGGAGACATTTAAAGTGTCATCAAATCCTACCATTCGTTAATGGCTTTCATGGTAAGTGAATAATCGTTGATATGTTGATATTGGAGGGGTAACTCATCTTGCAAGCACAACCATATGTTGGGGTCCTAAGAAGGTTTTGATATGTTGCAGTCAATGCTCAAGATTGCACACTTGATTATCACCCATCACATCATCCTATTGCTCGGTGATATGTTGACGTGGTAAATCAACAATGGTCGCCACATTGACTCAAAGATTGCACTCTTGATTGTCACCCATCACCTCATCCTACTTGATCAATGATATGTGGACATGATAGATCAACAAAGGTCATTGTGATGGCGTTGGAAGGGTAACTCATCCAACATTCATGTTGATGGGAGTATGTTAGAAAATGTTGGAAGGACTCACTCTATCATGACTCAAAATTCAAACCTTCTGTCATTCAACATCACTGCTAACCAAGTAGCCCCACATTCATGGAGTCGAGTGTTCGATACTCTCTCGAACACATGTGATCGACCAAGTCTCAAAAGAGTGATCGAACCCCAAACCTTTATTTATACCAAATCAACAAACTTCTTCTGGGGTGCTTGAGAATCATAAAAGAAGAGTGGGGATTACTCGAGCATGGCTTTATCTCATGCGATTGAACAAACATACGTGTAATGCCTGAATGCATGAATTGGCCGAGTGGATTCAGCCATTTGTTCACCACTACAGGCCAAATTGCACAACTCGTCCACGCGAGACACAAATTCATCCAAGTGACAAACATTAGGTCCAATTTCCCTTGGAACCTAATGTTTAAGCAACACTTACAATACAATTAATTAACACTGAAAAAGGAAGATGAATGCACAGGTTTCCCATTAGGATTTGAACCTTGGACCTTAAGAAAAGAAACAGAAAAATAGACTCTTCCTCTTCTTCAATCCGTTCATGAATAACACGAGCAAATGGAAGGAGGAGGAGAAGCAGAAGCAGACATCGATTTAGGGTTTTGTTTTCGTATCCCCTGCCGAATGCAATTAGGGCTAATATTACACAGAATTAGGGTTCCGTCTCCTTGATTGCACGTAGGAAGGAAAACAGACTTGCGGGGCGTTGTAATCTTACTTGAATAGACACGAAACCTAACAATTAGGGTTCCGTTTTCCTGCGTGTAAGGAAAAACATAACATTCTGATGGACTGATAGAACAAAAAGTAAATAACAATCAGGGTTTCTTCCGAAGGAACGAAACAAAATTAGGGCCTTTTTGTTGATGAAACAGATTTTTGAACATATGTATATACACGGGAAAGTACAAAGCAAAGGGAATGATGAGGAAGAAGACGACATTACACAGGAAGAAATTAGGTTTTCTTTCAAATCGCAGGGATAGAATGTAGAGGTTAGCAGCGATGGACATGGCCAACATAGAACCGGATTCTGATCAGTTCTGGATGCACAGATAGAAGTCTGCAGAGATGGCTATGGCGAAAAGACTATATAGATAGGATGTCACTGTAACTGCTCTTGGCTAGGGGGAGAATTCTCCGATCTTTCTGGTAAAGATTGATCTTTGGTTCAGATTTACATCTTTTACTCTTTTTTGTCTGTTTATAGTTACGATCTCTCCAGAGGTTTAGGGCCAATGATTTTATGGCGATAGAAGAGCGGAAGCTATGTCTATATTTCCAGTGCACAGGATAAAGAAGAAGCAACAACTTATGGCGATGGCCATTGAAGCTTCTGATGTTAAAAGGCAGGGTTGTGGTCACTAGTAACGGTGTAGAACATGCCATGGAAGCTATGGCCATTGAAGTTATTTCTGATGAAGAACAAGAAGAGAAATTAGATGGAACCTGTGCTAATTGTGACGCCATATTCCCTGCGCAGAAGAACTCAGAGATCCAGCTGTAACGATCTGATTTTGGCTATTTTCTGCAGTACAGCAAAAGAAGCAGCAGGATCTGGCCTTTCTGTGAAGGACGCTTCCGACATTATTGAAGATGCAGGACTTGTACTGCTGTGCTCTCGCCATTTCTCTGCTGCATACGAAGCTATGGCTATGTCGACAGACCAGACCAGACCAGACCGACAATTGCAGTGTCAATGCCTCTGGTGGATAAGAAGAGGGAGGAAAAAGATCCACCTAAGCTATGGACAACATATGAATCGCCTAATTCAAAGTCTCGCAATCCAAAGGAATCATTTGGCAAGTGGAGGAGCTTTCGTGGTGAAGCAAAAGCATATTTTCCTTCCTGAAGAAAACAGGAGGAATGTATGGCGATGGCGATGGCGATGGCAACGAAAGCTTCTTCGTTTTTTTTTTGGTCCTGATGAATTAAAAAGGGAGAGAGGAAGAGAAGGTAAGGTAAGGTAAGGGAGGGGGAGGGGGAGGGAGAAATCAGAAAGGAACAACATCAGTGCGTCCATATTCAGGCATGACGGATTGATCATAGGAGCCACGGAGGAGCTTGAGCAGGTTCATGGCTTTGGTCTTGGCGCGGTGGGTACAATCGCTCTGCATCAACAGGAGGAGCTCCTTGACGATGCCTGCGCGCACAGCTTCTCTCTGCAATCTCTCAGAGAAGCTGCAGATGGCGAGTAAGGATCCGGTGGCGAATTCAGTGGCCCTGCCGGAGACCTTGAGGATGAGGCGGACCAGGACCTGCACAGACATGGCGTGGCCGGCCACCGCCATAACTCCCCCCTCTGTGGTGCACAGGAGCTCGATCGCCCCCAGAGCCCTCTCTGCATCCCCCCGATCCGCCACAGTCTCCGGCAGCCTCTCGATCAAAGCCTCCGGCGCCCCCGCCTCCACCGCCCTCTCCTTCCCTTGCCTCCTCAGACACAGCGAGAACAGAGCTTTAATGGCGACCTTCACACACCTCGACGACGAGGTCGACGCCATAGCCGCCTTCGCCGATTTCGCCTTCGCCTTCGTCGTCTTCTTCATCGCCATCGCCTCTTCACTGTTGTTGTTGTTCCCTGGATCTCCCCCCGTGGCCCCTTGCCGCAGAAGCTCCACCAGACCTTCCATCACTCCCTCTGTCATCGCCAGCTTCACCCGCATCTCCTGATGCTCCCTCGAGTCGCTCATCATCTCGATCAGTGACGCCGCGTTCACCCTCGCCTCCATGCTCCTGCCCCTCCTCAGGACTTCTGACAGGAATCGCAGCCGCCTCGGCCTCGCGGCATCACACCTTTCTGTGTCTCGAATCGGCAGCGTAACGATGGTAGCTAAGGCTTCTTCCGCCACAGATCCACAAATCATAGGCGGCGTCGTCTTCGCTGATCTCCCTCCCTTCTTCTTCTTCTTCTTCTTGTTAATCTTTTTCAGATCTAGTTTATACAGTATACTGTCAAGATCTCCATCTCCATCGCTGCTGCTGCAGCTTCCTTCTGTTTCGGTTTCGGTTTCTGTTTCTGTTTCGGTTTCTTCTTCTGTATCTCCTTCCGTATCTTCTTCTTCTTCTTCTTCTTCTTCTTCTGTATTTATTTCTCCTGTTTCTTCTTCTTCTTCTTCTTTGATGTCATCAAACACTGCAGCGAGAACTGCCGGTACCACACCAGCTTCCACCATCAAAGCTCGGTTTTTCTCGCCTTCTTTAGCGAGGTTCCTTAAGCTCCGCAATGCAGAGATCCTCCTCCCAACCTCGCTCTCATCATCACCGTTACCACAAGTGGGGGCAAGCTCCGCCATGAAAGCTCGGATGGTGTTCAGATCTGCAGGTTGCTTCGGGGTAGGGATTCTCTCGACTCCTCTTGATCGATTTGCGACGCACCATTCTTGAATGAGACGGCGCAGGGTGTGGTTAGGGATGAAGGTAATGAAATCGTCGAGCTTCTGCATAGTCACGGGGCAGGTGGTGTTGCCGCTGGCGACCCATTTCTCGATGCTTGATCGGTCGTAGGTCTGACCCGTGCAGAGAATGACGGGGTCTTTCATGAGCTCCAGAGAAATAGGGCATCGGAAATGGAGAGGGATTTGGATGTTTAGGTTTAGTGGGGAGAGGGGTCGAGGAGCGGGCATTCTCTGAACCTTGAGAAACAGAAAGAGCAAGATAAAAAATAAAGGAAGGTCTGGTTGTAGATGTGGAGCTTTGAGGTCGTGGCTATGGCCGCAATGCTGATGGTGGTGATGTTGGAGACGATGATGGAATTGGCTATGGCGGTGCTTCAGGTGAATGATTAGGGGGGGATATGATCGGAAGGTTTGAAGAGAAATACGAGAGAGAGAGAGAGAGAGAGAGATCAGATGGGATGATCAAAAGCTCTTTGGCTATGGCGAGATGGGAGTGATTGATTGCAGATAGATAGTATTAAGCAAGGATAGGTCAAAAGAGAAGAATAAGAAGAAAGGAAGAGAAGTCAGAGCTTGTGGAGATGAGAGGGACTGTGTGTATGTATTATGATAAGGAAGCTATGGAGACCTTCTTGAACAGAAGGAGGGGAGCCATTTTGAACAAAAACAGAGGAAAGAAGAAGAAGGAACAGAACAAGAAGAAGACGAACAGTACAGAGAGAAGAGAGAGAGAGAGAGAAAGAAGAGAGAGAAGAGAGAGAGAGAGAGAGAGAGAGATATCGATAAAAAGGAGAGGGAGAAAAAATATATACATATAGATATATTTGTTTTTCTGTTTTATTTATTTATTTATTTATATTTTTATTATTTATTCACGAGAGAGGGTGGGTGGAAGCAGGCGCGGTTCCAAAACGAGAGAAAAAAAAAGAAAAAGGCAGGCGACGACCGAAGACCGCCAGGGCCGCGAGCCTACGTGGCTTGCCACGTCAGCTGAGCTGTGTTGGGCGCGTCACGACAAAACCGACCCTTTCCTGGTCAAATATCCACTTTTGACCGGAGACCCCCCCCCCCTCCCCCCACGCGTGGCAATGACCGCGACCCGCCCTTTCTCTTCTCTTCTTTTCCTTCTGTTTTTTTTTTCTTCTTCGCTTTTCCTTAAAAAGGAACCCTAAACAAAAAAAATGAAAAGAAAGAAGAAGAAGCAGCAGCAGCAGCTAAAAAAAAAGCAACCCTAAAAAATTAAAATAAACAAACCGAGAAGCTAAATAAACCCCTAAACCGGCCCAACCACCGTCGACTCGCGCTCTCTAAATTCAATGCAATGCTCTCTCTCTCTCTCTCTCTCTCTCTCTCTCTAGAATCGCCCTTTCTAGAAACTCGCAATACTCTCTCTCTCTCTCTCTCTCTAGACCTACCCCCCTCTGTCTCTGTCTCTGTCTCTCTCTCTCTCTTTCGTCCCCATTGTGTGACATACATACATACATATCATCTCCTCCACGCTAGACATTTACCGGAATTCGCCCCTCCATCCAATCCATCCATCTATGTATACATATATGTATGTTATGTATGTATGTATGTATGTATGTGTGTATGTACTATTGTATGTATGTATGTATGTATGTATGTACTATTGTATGTATGTATGTATGTACTATTGTATGTATGTGTGTGTTTTTATATGTTTGTAGTAACACGATTTGCATGTAAGAGGCTCCAGTCCCACCACCACCACCGGTGGTGGCTGGGATGCACGGCTGCCCGCCCATGCAGTGACTCATTGAGACGAGCTTCCTTTTGTTGTTCACACTTCACTAAACTCGCATTTTGTGCTCTCTCCTCTTCCCCAAGAACTCGCATTTTGTGCTCTCCCCTCTTCCCCAAGAACTCACATTTTGTGCTCTCCCCTCTTCCCCAAGAAGCTCTTTGGACTTGCTATATTGCACACATTTTGGGCTTGCTTGACTTTCCTGTCCGATTTTCAACTTGTAGACAACAATGATATTGTGGCATGCCAACATCATCCAAAAACATATGCCTCTCAAACCACATCATCAAGTAGCGAAGTATCTTGGTTGTTGTGTCAAGGCTAGTAGTAATTCTTTCGTTCAAGTTTGTAGCTTTCGTGACACGTGTTTGTAGTTTCCTTGGCTATTGTATCAAGGCTAGTAATAATTCTTTGGTTCAAGTTTGTGCTTTCGTGACATGTGTTTGTGGTTATCGTTTGTTTTGCTCATTCATCTTTTGATGCTCAAGTTCAAGCATTTTCAGTGGAGAGTGCAGGTAGTTCCATGACAAAGGAAGGTGAGAATGGTGTCAAGTTCACATGGCCATTATGGGTTAGGTTGCCACATTTGTCTTATCCACATGTGAATGAATTTTGTGATGCATTGGGAAGTGCTCATGGACATTTCGACATAACTTGCCATCCATCAATTACCATCACTTTATGAATGAACCCAAGGTATATAGTGATCCATTAACACAATCAAATTCATGCTATTTGACAAATAAACATCTACTAAATGGATGGAATAATGTAAGAGGTACACAAAACAACATTGCTTGCAATATGTTTGATTGATTTGCTTAGAAGTGCATCTACGCAAGCATTGTGTTTTTTACTTCAAGCCCGCACTTTCTGCGCATATATTGACGCTAGCTCTTTATTGTAAGAGTACACGAGAGAAAGAACCCATTGCTTAAAACAACTTGTACTCAATATATTACATTTGAACTAGAGTACTGCACCATTTCAATACTAATGGGTTACAAAGGGTAACTTACTTGGGCAATATTTCCACTCCTTGCCACCTGTGCATTTTTGTTCAACAAAAAAAATGTAGGAACACCCTTTTTCTACTCATCGAAATTACATAGATCTAGATCCTTAGGTTGGCAGCCTATAAAAGTCGGATGCTATAAAACTTGGATGAGTTCATACAAGGGATAGAGTTTTCGTACATTCTCTACATGGTGACAAATCGAAAGAGGTGGGGTATAAATTGGAATATTGTGTGCAAAGTCACACATGGTATGTGTGACTGTGTCCACATGTTGCTTTCATGTATGGAAATGGAATAGGCATCCTTAGATTTCAATTGTCCATACAACACCATCTACTTTGTTTCTGTGCAAAAGAAAAGTGATGAGTATTGTCTTTCTTTGATGGGATCTTGGTTCCATTTCCATGCGTTTTTATATTCTTAGTCTTTATGTTATCTTTGACATATCTTGTTTCCATGACATACTGTAGTGGATAGACATTGTTTTGGCAAAATATATTAGAATACGGATGGTGGAGCAAATAATAAGGTATCAAAGTTAAATACAAAGGCCTTATAAGGATTTCTATCTTACACACTTATATAAATATAATATATAATATATGTTGAAACTCGGAATAACACAACTATGAATGGTTGGCATACCTCCCTAAAGTTCATGGACACGTAATATCGGAACATTGAATAAACCACTCCTCAATTTCATTGCGCCCGTGGGAGAAAGGGACATGTTCACCCACTTCGTTGCACATGTCTCCCATCGATGAAAAGCAAGAAAGAAAAGAAATAAAGGATGTGAAACCCCAAGCACAGTCTTTGACCAGCTACAATCCCATTCAAAAGTGACTATCCCTAAGGCATGGAAAGGAGCACAATTCATCACTTGGACCACTAGGAGATTGGGAACTCGATATGTATTGTTTTTTGAGAAAGGCTCACGAGGTCCATGGGGTTGAGCAATTGGTTATTGGGACTCAAAATTTGCACATCGATAATAAAGTAGAAAGAAAAAGAAGTCAAGGAAATAGTAATATGTGACCACTAGAGGAAGGGGGGGGGGGATCGTTTCAAAGAATACCACAAGAATCACAAAGTGACAACATCATTTTCCCGATAGTTGTAACAAATGAAGCAAATAGATTTTATCTTAGACTTTACACTCGTATGTAATGTATTGGTGGTGTTATCAATGAGAAAGCCACCAATTGGCTGTCGGCCATTGAGCAAAAGCATTCCGGGCGTAAAAGAAAAAGATTGCCTAGTAAAAAGAGGTCATTACCCTTGAACAACCCTTGGTATGAGCACTTTTTCAAACTTTCTTCAAGTTTGTACCCAACATCGTAAGGATAATTTATTTTTATTTTTATTTTTTTCCAAAAAAGTAAGGATAAAATTCATGGCCTACTTTGAAACTCATGAATAATATCTTCACCATCCATGAGATGCATTTTAATAAGCCTTACAATTTAGGTAAGGTGGCCACAAGTCCTTAAAAATAGATTTTGTGGCCACAAAAGAACCTTCCTGATTTAAACCCATTTTATATTTCGACCGTGAGTTCCCCAATCAAGTATTAAAAGGGTTGTCTCTTACGAAGAAGTCCCTTAGCTTTTACTCCATGTAATTGAAGACGATCTTTCCGTGAACATCTAGTTCTATGGTGATATGCATTTACACAATATCACATGTGTGATCAAATATATTATGCCGAAAAATCATGTTGTTTTATTTGAAACAGTCCCCCAAATAGATGAAATACGTTGTTCGAGGATAAATGATATAAATGGCCTTTTTCCCCTTTTGTTTTGTCACAAGAAATGTCGTTAATCGAATCACCAAGGTAATGTTATTTTGTCCAGGTTTGAAAGCATTGATTTCCATAAAAATTTTGAGGCGTTGCTATATATGATGATAACCGAAGGCATGGTCTAAAGTGGGTTAGAGTTGATGTTAAGCATATGCTTCCCCCGAGTTCAAATTTATGAGAATAGCTTTTCATACAACCGGAATGCTCTTGTTAAAGCATCCATTAAAGCCCAAACATTTCTCCTTTTCATTACCACTTGATCATCATTTGTCACGAAAAGTTGTCATCGAGTTAAATACGTTTGACCATGTTGCAATAACATTACTTCAAAAAGAAACATGATGTTTGTACATTAAAACACCTATTGTGACAATAATTTTCCTTACTTGGGTGTGCATGTATACCTTCATCAAAATATTGTGATTCAATAATTAATAGTGATGCATTGGACTGATCTATAGATGTTTTCTAAATATTCAAAACAAAGAATAGTGACAACCTTTATAATCCAGAACTGTCGTCGACTTGTTCATATTGAACAAGTTTTTAACTTTAGCTTTATTCGTAGTAGGTGAACGATATAACATTGATGTGACGAACTTAGAAACTCGATTCGTTGGAGCTATTGTCATAACAACGAAGCTTATATAAATATGTATGACTCCTTTCTAGTTTTTGCAAATTTGGGCTTTATATAAGTTCATTGACTTCGACAATTGATTTTTACAAGGGAAAAGTACCAGGATACCCCCGGAAGTTTGTCTATTTACCACAATGCCCCTGGAAGTTCCAAATTTACCAAACTACCCCTATGTCCAAAAAATTACACTTTATAAAGTAATTATACACTCAAATCTTTGGTAAATAAGGCTAGTTCGGGTCCATTTCTTCCATCTTTGGTAAATAGGGCTTGTAGATTTGAGTGTATAATTACTTTATAAAGTGTAATTTTTGGGACATTGGGGTAGTTTGGTAAATTTGGAACTTCTAGGGGCATTCTGGTAAATAGACGAACTTCTAGGGGTATCCTGGTACTTTTCCCTTTTTACAATCATGAACTTTAGTGCGTACAAAAGAGATAAAAGACCAACGAAACATTGGATAAAAATCTCGTACATACTAAATGTACATCCACGCATACATATACACTAACATGGTATGAGAGCATGAAGGATATTCATTGAGGTAGCCTCTTCGTTTCTTGTGTGTTATTCTTGAAGTGATCAATTTGTCGAAGGACTGTCTTATACACATCAACGTGGTCGATCACTACGATTGTAGTGTGCCTACATTGCTCATGCATGGAAAAGTTCTATTGTTGTTCGTCATTGTGAAGAAATGTGCAAGAAAATAAAATGAAACCACCATTGATGATGAACACACAAATGCAATATCTCTCTTGCAAGTGGAAGCTTAACTAAAGTAAATTTGCATTATGGAGATATAATATGTACTTAGGACAAGGATATTGTGGTTGACATCCAACAAAAGGAATATGTAAATTATTCCCTCAAAACCAAATCTTTATGTGATTCTCTTGCCTCCGTCAATGACCAAGTCGATGACGAGATGCTTCATAAGAGCTCATTCCATTGACAATTGGTATCATCTCTAGAGAAACATCGTCATTGTTCTTTAACTACACTCTCAAAATCAATTGTTTGTGTGATTCTCTTGCCTCCATCAACGTGCAAGTCCGTGAGAAATAGATGGTGGAGATATGCCTCAATAACTTCTCACTATTGTCTCTAGAGAAACATTGTCGTCTCTCTTTAACTTCTAATCAACATTGTTAGTTGAAGAAAACCATGTTCACATGAAAATTATGACCTTTAAAAGCCTAGTGCTCTATTCAGATTCAAACGACAAGTTAGTTGTGGAAGAAGAATGATTAAGCAGTAGAGAATGATATTCACAAAACATGGATTCCAAACCTCGACATGAAAACAAAAGCATGAGTGGACGAGAAAAATAAAAGGGAGAATTTCAAAAAACAACTCAAATTGACAAAGCAAAACAAAATGCTAGTGTTGTGGCAAGACTCATCATATTGATGCGAACTGTTGCAAGAAAAAGAGTAATGTTGCCAATGGCCAACAACTCACTAACTGCTGCACCAACTTTGACCATCAAGATTGTGGGAGGAATGTTTGTGATGAGCAATAAAGCAAACTCTACAACAACAAACACTAGTGTGGTAGATAATGTATGGTTTGTCAACTTGGGTGCATCTAAGAAATCTGACAAGTAACTACAAATGGTTTCACAACTTGTGAAGACCCAAGCAACCCAACTACGTGGACACATGTGATGACACCAAGCACCCTATTTTCCACATCCAAGATGTCCCATTTAGCAATGATGACAAAAATAAGGAAGTGCATCAAGAACTACTTGCATCTTCCCATTATTATACAGAACTTGTTTCCACCATACAATGTAGTGGAGCAAGGCATGCAACTTAAATTCAATAGTCACATATGCTTCATCGAGAAAGGCCAGTGTCACTTGTTGAAGAAGAGAGGGTAGATGTTCATACTTGAAGGCAACATGGTAAAATTTGTGATGCATGCCAATGGGGGGAAACACATTTGACATCAAAATATGGCACAAATAGATTAGTCATATCAACTTGCAAAAGTTAAGAACACAATGCAAAGACGAGGAGTTGTGAGTTGACTCATGAGCTTCAAAGCAAATAGGGTGAGTGGTGTGTGCAAAATTAACACTCATTTCCAAAGGATTGGAATGTGAGTAATGGACTCCTAGACGTCGTCCATTTAGATATATGGGGGGGCATACGCACACCATTACACTAAGTGGATTTAGATATTATGTCATCTTCATTGAAAATCACTCTTAGCACACACGAGTTCACTTAATGTTTGTAAAGAGTGAAGTTTTTTGAAGAAATATATTGACCAAAAGATTTGATGTCTTCTATTTGATAGCTCTAGAGAGTATCTTTGATGAATTTACATCATGCCAACAAAGAGTGGGAACATGTAGACAACTCATGCATTAGTACATGCCTCAACAAAAAAATAGCAAAGCTAAAGAATCATCATATCAAAGAAGTGTCATGCTCATGATCAAGAAAGAGCATTCCATGCTTAAATTGGGGGATGTGGGGGATTGTGTGAGCCATGGTGTTCTACATTATGAATTGTTGCTTAATTGTGGTATTACACAACGTGACTCCCCATAAACACTTTTTTGGATGGAATTTAGGTCTTTCATGCTACAAAGTCTTTGGATACATTACATATATGAAAGTCTCTTATGAAGTATGAACCAAGCTTCGTCCTTAACCAACTATGTGCATCTTTGTGGGCCATTGACTTGAACATGTGCCACAACCCTACTATTTGGAAAGATATTCTATACCAATGTATCATGAAATTTGACAAATAAACATCGTGATGTATTCCATAATGATTGAGAACATAAGCCAAGACAAACACTACATGACCATGTTGGTGGCCTAACTTCTAGCTTGATGAGTGTCCCAAAGAAGACAACGATCATAAACCATAGTATTTCAGAATGCTCCACAATCATGATCAAATTGCTAAGATCTAATGGAAAGGAAGCATTTTCACGATGTTACTTGCACACGTGTGTGAAATATGAGCGTGACCGCCTAGGGCTTTAACTAAGGAAGATGGGATTGGATCAAGTTGATGACTCCAAGACCCTCATAGTTGTTGGTTGTAATGGTTTGTAATTTCCCTCGGACATGCTTGATGAACTTTGATTATGTATCTAAGTGTGACTCTATGTACTAGTGAAAGTATACGAGTATTTCATTATGTATGTGAGTTTAAGAATAATCATATTACCTTACCTCGTTCTAAAGGAGGATTCGGTATTATTGACCTAGTAGACCAATCAAGAGCATTGTTAAGTAAGATGCTCATTAGAGGATTTACTTTGGGGAGAGAGATGTGGAAAGTATTATTACTTGACCGTTGTTCAGATTGCTCTCCTCACCTAGGTGGCTCCTGGTCGAAGAATGTAAATTGGATATTTAGGGGAAATTTCTAAGTACCTTCAACCAATAGATGGGAAGACAAATTTATTAGGAGACTATTTTCAGCATGGAAACAAGTATTACATGGTTTGCTTCGGAATAAACCCAACCCCAAACATTATCTTGAGTATCTCAGACAAAGGATAGTTTGGAACCTGTTGTTTACAACATCATATGGTTTAGTTGGGTTCTAGACAATGGTTATCATGGGGAAAAATGACGGAAGGTCCTATGAAATCAGTTAGGACCTGGCAAGAATTTTTATCGTGTTCATGAGAAGAGCAAAAGGAAATCCTAGGTAATATGCATGGAGGTCAAATAATGTGTCAGCAAATTCAGGAAGCTATGAGTAGACTCCCCATACCACCCAATAACTCTAACCATACATGGGTTGGGGTTTTTCAAGATTGGAAGTACTCTTGATGTTAAGGGGTATTCTGAGTATAAGACCTACCGGTTTTTTGAGGTGGATGAAACAAATCAATTGTCTCAGTTGGGGGAAATGGTGATAGATTACTATTGCGCTATTGAACACAAGATAAGGGTCATCGGATATGCTGATCGTAAATGGTATATTGATCCACTAATAGAGGATATAAGGGCACATTGGAAGTTGTGTGTGTTGGCCAAGAAACCAGTATTTAGATTAGATTGGGACCCAATTGATTATTAGTGGACAAATCCTTTTACGGGTAACAAGTTAAATTTCTTCCAATATTTTGTACAGTTGGGAAGACATGTGCTTTTAGATACACGGGATGTGTTACTGGTGGCATTTCAATATTGGAATCAACAAGGTATTACTCTCCAATTCCTTGCAAACTTCTGGGTTATCTTATGAGCAAGAAAACAACTAGACCAAATATTGCATGTACAATGGTTACTTGTACATCGAGCCTTACCGGTTAGCACATGGTTGCATAAGATGAGCGTATCTTCTGGTTGTGCTCGATGCCATTTACAAATGGAAACTCAAAAACATTGTTTTGGGAATGCATTGAGTCTCAACTGATGTGGCAATGTCTCCTTAGAATTTTTGCTAACTATTTTCCCCCATTGGTTTTCACTCGGGGCATGGTGGTTTGGACATTACTTGTCCATGATGCATTCCATTATGATGCCGACTCTATGGACCATGGATTTTACACTAAATCTGGAAGTGTTCATGCATTACCATTGTTGTCATTACAATTTTCAGGAATACAGAAGGAAGTCCAACCAATATGGGAGATACTGAATAGTACAACTGTATATCACATATGGAAGCCTCGGTGCTCTCTCGTTTTCCATCAACTGAAAACATCACCAACTGAATTGGTTTCAAATATTTGGTTAGACATAGTTCATACTTAGAAGGGTCAATGGGATGGTATAGTTGGAGATTTTGAGGCTAAAATTGCTCATCGGCATGAGTTTCCTATCGTCCAGACAACTACTTCATTCATGACATCCAATTACGACACTCCTTATTGGCATTTTCAACCTCTGAAATGGTTGTTTCCCCCACTGATCACATAGAGTTTAAAATCTTGTAAAATGTTCACACTAATGACATGATATCTTCTTTTAAAAATAAAAGAATAAGCATACAATATTACTTATGTAATTGTCTTGTATATGTGTGCGGATATGTGTTAAAATGTATGTATGCATAAATGCAATGTGTGTTTGTATGTGTAAGTGTATATGTATTTGTATATTTGTATATATGTGTGTATGTATGTATGTATGTATATATGTACACATATATGGGCAAGTACATACATACATACATACATACATACATACATACATACATACATACATACATACATACATACATACATGCATACATACGTGTAACATACATACATACATACATACATACATACGTGTAACATACATACATACATACATACATACATACATACATACATACATACATACATACATACATACGTGTAACATACATACATACGTGTAACATACATACATACATACATACATACGTGTAACATACATACATACATACATACATACATACATACATACATACATTACATCACACACACACAATCAAATGTATGCATATGATTACTTGTATAAGTATGGACATGTTTATATATGTATATGTATTATGTTTGAATTAATGTTTATGTGTATGTGCTTGAAATTGTATCTCTATTTTTGCAAATATGTGAAGATATGTATGTATTAATGTGTATGTGTATACAATATTTTATGTATATGTACATGGGTATATGAATGTCTATGGATGTGTGTATGGGTATGAGTATATATAAGTGTAAGTGTATGCATATGTACTTGAAAATGTATGTGTTTTGTTGAAGTAAATGCATTTGAGTGTGTATATTAGTGTGTTAGGAAGGGTAATTAGGGAAATGTCACGTTTCCCTTCACTTGTGGCCCGTAGGTGTTGGCTTAAGGGGGGAAGGCGTGTGAAACGGGGGAATGGTTGATGTAGAGGTGATGTTAGTAGGTCATGTGACCACAAGTTTGTTGTCAAGTGGCAATCGACCTACATTGAAAATAATTTCGTTGCTTGTGGGCGAATAGTAGAGGTGTCTCTTTGTGGATTGAATCCACGAGGGTGCAAAACCTTTGTGGAACCCCCCACGCAAGAGTATTTGCCCACGAGCAACAGAATTGCTATCAATGTAGGTCGATGTAGGTTTGGGCCTTCAGGGAAGGTAGGGAAACATGTTCATACATGATCTTGTGTTCACAAGTTTTCTTTGAATTCTTCTTCACAAACATCTTTTGGTTGACGGGGAACCGAGTTTTCATGGTCAATGTTGCAGGCTTGACTCCCATGCTCAATCGATTTTCTTTCACTTGTAAATTTCCATCCAAAGTTTAGATTCGCGTTCCAAAAATATTGTTGTGATTCCATGAAATCTTTTAGTTGTTGGTTTGTACATTGTTTAGATTCGAACGCCTCGCTTTCCAATTTTTACAAATTTTCCAGTAAATCGGTGTAGTGAAATCAATCTCTAATCTTGAAGATTTATGATGATCCTCGTTCAGCAATGTTTGCACAATCACAATAAGATATTTTAAAATACATATATTTGACGAGGAAAAACTTGCAATAGTTCACAATAATCATTAGAGGGCTAAAACAAGATACAATAGAGGATAAAATCCTCAACCCTGTTCCATGGGGGTGCCTAGAATAGGATTTTGGTGAATAAGATTTAAAAAAGCCAAGGTATTTTTTCAAGTGTTGGCAGGAGATCCTTGAGTTTTGGTGTACCACCCTACAATCAATGGCTACGTTACCTTTGTCTTGTACATGCCCTCATGTTTTGCTATCTTGCAATAGTCCTTTCATTGGCAAAGCATGGGCGTCTCTCTCAAAATGCCGATCTCAAACACTAAGCTCCCTTCTCCTTCTGTAGGTTTCAAATGTACCCTTGCCAAAAATAGTAACTTCTTGCAAGATCTCCACATGTCCCCTATCACTCGAATGCATTCCTCATCCTTGTTTCGCAAACCATTGTTTTCCCTTTCCATTGCCCAAACAGTTTCAAATCCTCATCCTTATTGCTCTAGTGTTAACTCTAGATAATCGAGCTATCTATTTTAGTTTATATAATTTATGTCAAAATCTAACTCATCCTTGTTACTTGTTTGTCCATAACCCTAACCTATCATAAACCCAACTCTAGGCATTTTCCAATACTTCACATGCCACGTCATGACAATGTCCTCCATCGAGGCTTGTAGCTCATTTCCATTTATTGAGCTGAGTTAGTTCATTATGTCTATTCGTTAAGGACACTTGGCACATAGAAAAACTTATGAAAGGCACAAAGAAAACCTATGATGATCCACTTATGAGAAGAATTTGGTCCCACTTTTTGGCTATGCCCGACCACATACACTCTCATGATTAAAGTAGTTGTTGTCCCTAAGCTAGAAATATCCATTGAAGACTCTTTGTGATCCCCTTATGGAGAAACCAATAGATGAAGAGGTGTAATATCTCTATGACATCGAGACTTGGAACCTCATCTTGTCTCCACACAAGAAGTCAATCAGTTGTCAATGGGTCTACAATGTAAAGTACAACTTTGATGACTTCGTCAATTCTTACAAAAGCCTACCTTTTCTCAAAGGGTTATGTGAACCACCATGACACACCTATGATGAAATCTTTGATCTCATGGGAAAGATGATCATTGTGCAAGCTATACAAGTGCTTGCTATCAAGAACGAGTGTCACCTCCATCAAATGGATGTGAAGAATGCCTTCCTCCAAGGAGGGGTTGAGGAAGAGGTTCACATGCAAAAACCTAGATTCAAGTAAGACTCCCACCCATGAACAACATATCAACTCATGAACTTAATGCATATCTTCAAGCAAGCATCGAGGGCGAGATGTTCAAATATCAGCATATCATCCACCATCACATGTCCAAGACAGACAACTCCTTCTATGGACATCCATATATTAGATATTTTGATTTGACCTACTTGTTCCTTCATTAAAAGTTGCATTGTTTTATTTGGATCTTGAGTTTTGATGTGTTATTTCAATCTTTTAGAGTCTTGCTAGATTTATGAGCAATCTTAAAGTGTTTTTTATGTGAAAGGGTCACAAAAACCAAGTGTAAACTTGCATGGGATCATAAAGTGTGGTATGACAACCCACCACTAACAAAATGCTTGTGTCATAACCAAGTGTCGTGACATACCACAACATATGCAATGGGGGAGGCTAAAACATGAGAAGAGATAAATGTGCAACTCTTCGACTAGATGAAGTGCAACCGCATAGATGGGTAGATGCAGAAAAGCAAACAAATGAGACGAAAACTTGAAGCTAGGGAAATTAATGTCTAGCACCAAAGATGACATGGCCAATAAAAGGAATGGGCATTAAAGAACACGATTACGGTGTGCCAACATATCCACAGACCTCGATGACAATATAAGTGAACTTATGAACCCAATAACACATGCAAACGAAACCAACATTAGTCTTGAAGGTTGCAAACTAAAAACATGCCAAATGAGAAGTCGCATAAATAAAATTAATAACATTGATTTCATGAAATGCCAAACCATAACTACAACCAAAGGAGCGGGAATCAAACAAGACAAGGTAGGATTCATAAGTTGCTCGAGCTTGCCAAGGTTTTGATTAGGGTGTGCCCCATAAGTGACACAACAATCAAATTTAGTGACATTGGATATTCTTTAATCACTTGACGATTACCACTACAGTGGGGGGTTATGCCCCAATTAATAAATAATCTTTTACTCCATGATGGAATGTGAGACATATTTAAAGAGAGAATATTTTAAGACCCGTGGTGAATAAATCATTTTGAGGCAATATAATGCGATGTGCATGCATGTTGTAACATTCTCATTGGCCTTAGACTATATATTATCCCATATTTCATGTTGAGTGCATGTTATATAAGACAACCATTTGTGTCTTTCTCTTTTACTCATGTACATTAATGACATTCTTTTTCACATGAATGTTTTCAAAGGCATCAAACATGGAATGAGTGAAAGAATGATACATGCAAATGAATTTGATGCAAAATATTGCAATCAAGATACAAATCTAGCTCATTGGCCTCTAAAGAACTGAATTGAAAATTGCACCATAGTAATGTCTCACGGATCTTTGACTCTAAAGAGCTGATACTAGGTGTTTGAGACAAGTCCAAAAAATAAATTGACTCCAAAATCTTTGTGATGACGGATCTTATGCATTTTCATGGATATGAATGGACATTGAAAGTAGCATCATATGCAAGTAAAATTATAATGAGATATTTCTATATTGACATGAAACAATTCACAATGATGACCTACACATATAACCATTGGGTGCTAAATAATTTAATGCATGTAGCTTTTGTGAACATAGGTAGGGTCTTATGTACATGAGTGGGATACTATTATAGAATATGAGTGAGCAAACATTATTGACTTTGACTAGAACATAAGGTTTGTCATGACTCATGGAATAAATTTTGAACACGTGCTATAAAACTATGAATAGTATATTGTAATTGTAGGGCATTATAATGACATAAAATAAAATTATATTGGATAGGAAAATGTTGATTAGGTTCCCTATATCCATAGGAAGCAATTTCATGGAAGTTTCCTCAATGTACATGGCAGTGGTTAGCTTAGTTGATGTAATAAAATGGTTAGTTTTGTGGCTTAGTGGTCGCGATGATTGATGTTGCTTGCAAGTTGTGCTTATAAATTACATATTTATGTCGACCGAAAGGGGTGCCTTGTAGTATGGGAAATATAATGCAATGAAGGAAGGTAGAGATTCAATTATGAATTTAATATTTGGTCGTAACTGACAACGTATATGGAATGTGTGTACATATATACGACATCAAAATGACACGGAGGGGTTTCGAATAAAGGAAATTGAATATCTTAACATGAATCGCCTTAATTGTCAAGTCGTAGTCATAGGTTAATGCTGATGCTGATGTTTTGTTTTTAACACAGTCATCATCTTCTTTATTGAATCCATATTCACCACCTGATGTGGATATATATCAAGCTTCATTTGGAAGGTCTCATATACGGACAGATTATGAACCAAACCTTGCTTCTTAAACAATTGGAAAGGCCTCACATGTGTTGCATTATTGGTTCAAATCTTCCCCTTCCCTAGGTGCACACCTCTTTCTCATGTCATATCGTAGCTTTATATTATAATACCAAACTAATTACTCACAGGTCCCCACAAGTTCGACGCTATCAAGTTTCTACTCACCGTTGCCTAATTGATATCCTTACCAAATGTGACCATCATTTATATTCTTTTCCATCTCTAATTATGCCTCTAGATAATCCGTTGTTCTCTCCATTTTCACATGTTCATGAATATATCACCACTATGTATTGTTTTAAACAATATATTGTATTAGTGTATCGAACTAATGACATCATACAACCAACTCCCAACTATGGTCATATCAATGGTTGTACCACACACAAGCATACATACTCCCCCAATTCCCAACATTGTCATCTATTTTGTCTCTTCAAGTGTAACTCATCTTCTTTTGTGAGGTTTACTTGTGTTCCACTAGCCCATTAATGGAGATATCCAATGTCAACTTTGCATTCATGGTATGCCTTTTCTACATTGTCGCACTTGTGAAATTTAGGTACCTCGAAAGGGGGTTTCTTTGAAGCAATTCTATCACATATTTGACCACAACTCCATGCTTTTGTTTAGTTTGAATCTCAAAATTTCATGCACATGTTCTCTACTGAATTATTTTATCATTACATACACTTAGTACAGTGCAACCCTATGCATTTGTTATGTAAAGTCCCATATCATCAAGATTTTTAATAACTTGAAACTTCAATCCTCAACCCTAGGTTTAATGTCCATTATATAGTGTAATTATTTGAGTTTGTGAATAGTCTATAGATAAACTCATTAATCTAAAGGAAATAATTTGTGTGCACCTTATATATATAGGTTATGTACGTTGTCGTGTTGTGGTTTAGCACACAAACAAAATGCCATTCCGTTGAGATGTTGTGTGCTAAACCCATTGCCATTTTGTATATTTTGAAAGCATTAACTTTATAAATAATGAAATGAAAATGCTATTCGTCCCCACAAATGATTGCTTATTCACACGGTTACATATAAAAAATCGAAAAACTCAAAAAACTCAAACATATAAATATGATGTGTGATAGTAAAGCTTGTGATTTGCAACAATATGCTTGTGGGTTCAAACTTCAAATATCCAACAATTGTTCCATATTGTGGTGTGCATGTGTTCCTTTGTGCCACCCTTTTCGCACACCCTTTTAAGGATGCATGCACCTAAGCCGACCCACCCTTTTAACACACCCTTTTTAGCTAAGCCAACCCAAATGGGTACCTTTGTATCAATTATAAATTGAGTAAGAAGTAAGACACAAACTAGGCTGGTTTTGATCTCTTATGTGCATTTCACATATTGGTGGAGAAGTGGGGTACCAATCCCCCACGTCCAAGCATCCACCTCTTCCCCCTCACATCAGGTTGCCCACTAACTTCTTGTCCCACGAGTTTCCCCGATCCCCCTCCGACACAATAGCCCTCCTGTCCCCCACCTCAGCCAAGTCTAGGTGGCCCTCAGTCTACAGGAGCGAGTGATCTTTCTCCACCAATTGATCTTCCCCCAATCCCCTCCTGATACGACATCCCTCATGTCCCCCACCTCAACCAAGTCCATGTGGCCCTCAGTCCACATGAACGATTGATCTTTCTCCGCCAATTGATCTTCCCTCAATCCCCCTCCTACACGATAGCCCTCCTGTCTCCCAACTCATGCATTTACTACATATGAAATGGACAACTTAGTGTCAAGTTATGTGAGTGTGAAGTTTGAGAAGAAGAAGAGGAAAACAAAACTGTGAGATATCCCACATAGATAGGATGCCATCAGGAATCAATATTATATAAGTAGAGCTATAACTCTTTATATTTCAATTATGTGTTAGGAGCCCAAAAAGGTTGGGTTGAATAACTTGGACGAATGGATGCGGCCAAGTTGTTCAAAATGGTTTTGGAGAACCAGAACAAGACGAACGACGATGGAACCGGGACCGGGAACGGACAAATGACGGAACCGGGAACAGACGGACGGCGACGGAACCGGATCCGGACTGGCCAAGTTGTTCAAAATGTTTTTGGAGAACCAGAACAAGACGAACGACGATGGAACCGGGATCGGGAACGGACAAATGACGGAACCAGGAACAGACGGACGACGACGGAACTAGGAACGGACAGACGGCGACGGAACCGGATCCGGACTGGCCAAGTTGTTCAAAATGATTTTGGAGAACGAGAACCAGGAACGGATGACGATAGAACCGGGACCGGGAATGGACACCGACAGAACTAGAATGGATGGAAGGCGACAAAACCGGAACAGATGGACGGCGACGGAACCAGACGAGATGCGGATTGAGCCGGTGGGGACGGACGCGACCGGATCGGACCGGTCGGGACCGGACAGACAAATCGATCGAGTCGATAGGATAGGTTGATCGTGACACACGGTGTCTTGAAGATTTCGGTGTGAAACGAAAAAGCCAAGCCATGTCTTTAAGTTATATTTTTATCATTATACTTTCACATGTAAATTCTCATATTAGAGCTTGAATGAGTGACATGGATATGATGCATCACATGTAATGCATGATCGCCAAATGGCAAACATGCATCACATGCATTGTATGCATGTCTTGTACCCTCACATGCATCATATGCATGGGGGCATCTATAAAAGAGTGGATGAAAAAGATCAAAGGGAGCTATGTATTAATCAAGAAATTAATAAAAAAAGAAGAAATTTGTTATCCCATTTGGGCTATGTATTAATCAAGAATTTAATAAGAAGAAAATTCGTTATCCAATTGATGATATATCTTGTTCCTCAAATCTAAAGTCAAGGGTTTAATCTTAATCTCTTTCAATCTAAAGTCAAGCGTTCTATCTTATCTCAATCTGTCTCTCTTTCAATCTATCTTAAATACTTTCTCATTAAAGCTAGTGCAAACTTCGAATCCTTCCGGTCCAGGACCCCGGCGGTTCCGCCTCACGATCCGCAAATAGTGACGGATTTTCACGACATAATTAAGTGGTGAACCCGACGTGAAAGAGGCGGTAGGAAGGAGCAAGTTGAGGATCGACCGATACTTGGAGATGGCGCCCTCAAGCAATCAAGCGGGAGAGTTCAAAAGGATGATGCTAATCGTCAAACAAATGATGAGATCTTGGGACAACAATGCGAGCGTGGAGAAGGCTGTCAATCGTGTCATGGAGCTCGAGGATCAATTTGACGGAAGGAACATTACGAAGTTCCTTGATGCATGTAGAAGGGAGATGAATCAGAGCGATGTGTTTGAAACACGTCAAATTGCAAGTTTCAAGAGAGTGGTCACCAACAACATCCAAAGACGCATCATCGAGCTTCAAGAAGGCAAGACAACATGGTTCGAGTTCGAGAAAGCAATATTAGCGGAGTTCGCGATAGAAGATTTGTCGAGGATGACTCGACATGCCTTGATGACGTGGATAGAGAAGAAAAATAAGAAGATGAGCGCCTCGAGGGTGTACGACGAATTCAACCAGATGTTTAGTCGTCTCCCCAACACGGACCAAGTGCTGCTTGAGGAGGACAAGACTTTGTACTTCTTGAAAGTTTTGGATATGAAGGATAGACGAGAATTGGGGACTCTTCTTGAAGATGATACCTAAGCAAACGGGCTTGTGGCAGATAGGATTGTGGTGACGCGGGTGTGCAATAGGCTCGACAAGGGTCGTCAGTGGGTTGATGACACCGACTTGGCAGGATCGACTGTCACAGAGAAAACAAGACAACTGAAAGTAGCTGAGCCGCCCGAACAAAACAACCTGGAAGAAAAGAAGATTGATGATGACATCTGTGAATGTAAATGTGCAGAAGCATTAGACAGAATTGGCTCAACCGGATAGCAACAGAGAATAAGATGAAGGTTTAATGGAGTAGCTTAACACACAGAGAATACACGTGGGAGAGACAGAGAGAGAGCAGAACATAAACTCTATTGAAAAAACTCTAAAACTCTGTACATACAACGTGCTAAACAACACTATTTATACAAGTCCATAAAGGATTGATAGAAGTACTGACAGGTACTTCAATATTCCTACATGTGACTGACACTAACTATGAGACAATGATTACCTAGTAGTCTAGGATACTACTAGGCTTCCGGTTCCCACTCAAATCCGGCTCTCTGATTCGTCTTCCTGATTCGTTTGGTTGTTTCCGGATACCGATCCGGCTCATCCTTCTGGATGCCGATCCAGCTCAGGCTTATTCAGCCGATCCGGATCCGGTTGAGCTTGCTCGCTCAACACTCCCCCTCAAGCTCAACTTGAGGTCAGATCGTGGTGTTAGTGTCTCCGGTAGCCAATTCTTCTAACCGGCTCCTTCTGGTGTTGCTCCACCTTGCTCGCGCTCCTCGTTCGGTCCGGTCTTGTTTACCGCGACCCTTTTGGTTCTACACACCTCGATCTCCTCGGTTGGCTTGTCTACTCAATAGGCCCATTTCAGCTCCCTCACTGCTGCGACTTCGGCGCTTGTCGACCCATCGGTTCCTTCGTGTTGGTGTCGACTTCCGTTCGTTCCGACTTGTTTGGATGTGCCGACTTCCTTCGTCGACTCGAATTCCTTTATCCCTTTGTCTCCCCCTTTGTTGGTTCTTTCTTCCTCTCCGACTCCTTGTCCAGTGCCATCCGTTCCCTTTCCTTTTCTCCCCCTCAAGTGTGGGACGTTGAGATGCTGAACACCAAGCTTTTCAGTGAAGTGCTGCAACTTGTCCGATCCGAGCGGTTTGGTGAAGATATCGGCAACTTGCCGATCCGTCTGAACATATCGAAGTTCAACTTCACCGCTGAAAACCCGCTCACGCACAAAGTGATAATGGACTTCTATGTGCTTCGTCCGAGCATGGAACACAGGGTTCTTGGCGAGCTGAATGCTGCTCATGTTGTCACAATAGATCAGGATCGGGGTCAATACCTCAATCCGCAGGTCTTGCAGCAGTCGCCGAAGCTAGATGGCTTCACAGGTGGCATTGGTAGCGCCCCGGTATTCGGCCTCAGTGCTCGATAGAGCCATTGTTGGCTGCTTCTTGATGCTCCACGCAACAACCGTGCTACTTAGAGAAAACATGTAACCGGAGGTGGATCAGCGATCTGATGCATCACCTTCCCAGTCGGCATCTGTGTAGCCGACTAACCCTTTAGTTATACCACGCCGGTATAACAGTCCCCGGTCCTTTGTGCCGCTAACATACTGGAGTATCTGGTGTGCGCACTGAAGGTGCTCGACGGTCGGCTTCTGCATGAACTAGCTGATCACTTTGACTGGGTAACTGAGGTCGGGTCGAGTGATCGTTAGGTATATGAGGCTTTCGACAATTTGTCGGAACCATTTCTCATTGTAGGCCAGTCCGGAGTTGGGACAAAGCTTCTGGTTCCGGTCCAGGGGTGTGGAGACAGGTCAACATTCCGTCATGCCGAACTTGTACAACATATTCAACACATAGTGTCATTGTGAGAGCAATATGCCGTCGGGGGTTCGGATCACCTCGATCCCAAGAAAATAATGAAGGTCCCCCAGGTCCTTCATTTCAAATGCGTTTGACAACTGGGACTTTACTCGACCAATTTCATTGAGTCCGGGTTCGGTGATGACTAAATCATCAACATAAAGTAGGATGCAAACCGGACCGTTCGGACCCTGCCGGATGAACAACAATGAGTCAAATTTAGAGGTCACAAACCCCATCTTATGCAAGCGTTGCGTAATATTCATTTCAGACCGTAAAGCGACTTCTTAAGCCGACTTGTTCATCTCCGACTGAAAACCAGGAGGTTGGATCATATAGACCCGTTCTTCAAGGTCACCTTGAAGAAACACATTCTTCATGTCCATCTGGTGAATATGCCACCCCCTTGGCGCATCAACTACCAGTACCACACGAACCGTCATCATCTTCGCTACTAGAGCGAAGGTCTTGTCGTAGTCAATTCCGTGGGTATATGCATATCCCTTCGCCACTAACTGGGCCTTGTACCAGTTAACCGAACCGTCGGCATTGTACTTTACCTTGTACACCCATTTGCAACGGATCGGTTTATAGTGTCGGGGAGGGTCAAGGAGGTCCCATGTGTCATTGGCATCGAGTGCCCACATTTCTTCTTTCATAGCGGCACGCCAATTTGCGTCCTTTTCCGCTTCTGTGTAGCTCTATGGCTCACACACTTCTGCCACTTTGGTCATGTACGCATAATGATGCGCCATGTACTCATTGTACCTGTACCGCGTAACGGGGTTCTTCAAGCGGGAAGACCGACGTAACTTGCCATCACCCGGTTTGGGGCCCTTCTTGGTCGATTCAGACTTCATTCCCGAAGATCCGCCTTCATCCTTTCCTGAGTTGGATTTACTCCGATCCAACTCAATGTTGCCGGTTTCGTATTCCGACATCTTCTTCTTCCCCTTCTCTTTGTGCGTGAACCGTCTCCTTAGTTCCTTGCGCGGGGAGAGCACGACAGAGTCTCCACTACTCGCCGGTTCTTCATCCGACTGGTCATCTTGACTCAGCTGCTCATTCGGTCCACTGACCCGGAATGAGATTAGACTCTCTTCTAGAGTGCCGAAGTCTTCATCTTCTACCTGGACCTCCTCGGGCTCACTAGCCTCATCTTCCGGAATCGGGTCTTCATCGGGAGTTGGAGTCGGTAAGGAGTACCATGATGCCGTCTCATCAAACTCGACATCTCGGCTTACTCGGACCTGCTTAGTCCGAGGGTTATAACACTTATACCTCTTCTGCTCATGCGAGTAGCCGACTAGCATGCACTTCTCCGACTTCGGATCTAGCCGAATATCCGAAGGTGTCTTAAATTCAGCTTGTGCCCGAAATACAGCTCGTGTGTTGACACCTTGTCACCGATCCGGTTTTGGATGTAGATGACTGTCCGGACCGCCTCAGCCCAGTAGAATTGGGGCATGCTTTTCTCCTCCAGCATTGCCCTTGCTACGTCGACAATCGACCGATTCTTTCTCTCGGCCACACCGTTTTGTTCCGGTGTGTATCGACAACTGAATTCTTCTTCGAATTCCGTTCTGCTGAAGATAACTGTTGAATTGGCTGAAAAAGTATTCTTTTCCGCCATCCGACCGCAAGCACTTGACCTTCCTCTCCGTTTCCCGTTCAACCAAGCTTTGAAGGTTCCGGAAACACTCGAAGACTTTGCTCTTCCTCTCGATGAGGTAGATCCATGTGTGTCGGCTGTAGTTGTCAATGAAGGAGACGAAATACCGACTCCCGCCAAGACTAACGTTCTGTGCCGGTCCCCATACACATATGAATGGATTAGATCGAGCTTGTTATGGCTTCGGTTTCGTTCGGTGGGGAATGGAACCCGGTGTTGCTTCCCGAGTTGGCAGGCTTCACAAATTTTGGCCTTCCGGCCACTTAATTTCGGAAAACCGAAGACAACTTGTTTTGATTGCAGGTCTTGAAGCCTCCGGTAGTTGACGTGGCCGATCCGCTTGTGCCACAGGTGGATGTCCGACTCAACCTTCTGCCCTTTGGCAAACATGGCGGTGCCAACATCATTGGTGTTGAGGATGAACATCCTCCCTTCTCTATGCCCTTGCGCGATTATCCGGTCTTCTTCCTCGATGAAGCACCTGAGGTGCATAAACCGCACCTGCATTCCCTGGTCGACGATTTGTTCAACCGACACTAGGTTCTTTGTGATTGTCGGAACATGTAGTACGTTCATCAACTTCCCCTTTTTGTTCGACATGGCTTAAAGGGACTTCTCCGACATGCACAATTGGGTGAGGGGTGTCATCTCCGGTTTTGACAATCCCCGTTTGTTCCGGTTTCTCCAAAAAAGAGAACCACTCTTCATGGTTCGTCATGTGGTTGGACGCACCGGAATCAACGTACCATACTTCCTCTGATTTGGAAGTAGTCTTCTTCATCAAGTTAGCCTTGTGCTTCATCATGAAGGTTGGCCCTTTACCGGTTTTCCCGGTTTCGGATCCTTCCGATCCTTCCGCGTAGTGCGAGCTTTGCCGGTTCTCCTGACCGGTTTTGCCAGATCCAGATTTGTCCGGATCGGCGTGCTTCTTCCAACACTCGCTTTCCTGGTGGCCCTTTTTGCCACAATACCATCATTCTGTGTCGGCCTTTCCTTGCTGGTTCCTGGCGCCGCTTTGACTCCCCTTGCTTGTGGAGGGTCTGGAACTGCTGTCGGCACCACCTCTGTGTCTCCGGTCCTGCTCGCCGGCCGCCTCCATTGCGTGCCGACCCTCTTCGTCCACCACGTCCATGGGGCCAATCTGTCTCTGTGTAAAGAATCCGGCAGTCTGATTGAGTGGTCCTTGATCCACTTGCGTGGTCTTCTTCAACCATCAACATCAATTGCAAGTCGAAGAAAGACGGTGGTTTCTCCTGGGTGCAGATCATTGTCCGGATTGGCCCGTACCTTTGCGCTAGACCACCGAGGCAGATTTGAACCATCTTGTCTTCGTCCACCGTCATGTTGATGGACCCGAGTGTGTCGCAAATCTCCTTTATCTTGGTGGTGTAATCTGTAACCGACATGTCTCTTTGCTGGATGTTGTTAAGCTCTTGATGGAGCTGCGACTTATGGGCTCTGGTACTCGCGGTGAAAATCTTCCTCAGATTTCCTAGGCCTTCTTCGGCGTCGTTGCATCCTTGATGTAGCCGAGCATCTGATCATGCACACAGGACGCGAGGTAGTACAATATTCGACTTGCTCCTTGCTCCCATATCGGGAAGTCCTCGTGTGTCGGCTCTTGCGCTACCTCATTTGTTCGTTCCACGAAGCTCCAATATCCATGCCCCAGCAGGTATTGGTGCATCTTGTATGACCAGGACGTGTAGTTGCTCCGGTCGAGCTTCTCTATTGGAAGTGAACTCGCCATTCCTCTGTCCATAACTTCTCTCTGTCTGTTGTTACCGGGTTCTAGGGTTCGTCTATGAAAGCAAGTGTCGGCTGCAGAGGTTCTCAACCCTCGCGCTCTCATACCATGTGAATGTAAATGTGCGGAAGCGTTAGATAGAACCGGCTCAGCTGGATAGCAATAGAGAATAAGATGAAGGTTTAATGGAGTAGCTTAACACACAGAATACGCGTGGGAGAGATAGAGAGAGAGCAGAACATAAACTCAATTCAAAAAACTTTAAAACTCTGTACATACAATGTGCTAAACAACACTATTTATACAAGTCCATAAAGGACTGACAGAAGTACTGATAGGTACTTCAATATTCCTATGTGCGGCTGACACTAACTACGAGACAATGATTAGCTAGTAGTCTAGGATACTAATAGGCTTTCAGTTCTTGCTCGAATCCGGCTCTTCGATCTGGCCGGTTGTTTCCGGATACCGATCCGGCTCATCCTTCTGGATGCCGATCCAGCTCAGGCTTATTCAGCCGATCCGGATCCGGTTGAGCTTGCTCGCTCAACAACATCATCGAAGAACTGGCGAAAAAGTTCGAGATGGTCACGGTAACCAACATGAATCGTCGGGGCCCGAAAGGAAAAGAACCCTTTAGATGCGTGTGGTGCGATAGCATGGACCACATGAGAAGGGATTGTATGAGCCTTCGAGACGCCATTTGACAAAATATCGTATACATGGATGGCAACATGATCTGCTCAAGTGAGACTAGAAGACCCCTGTGGGTGAATTTCGGAAGAGGGGGAATGAAGAAAGCCATGGAAGATGCTAAGATGACTCATGTGGATGCGATGCACTATGTTGCAGTGGCCGAAATAAGAGTCGGGAAAGACAAAACTGAAGCTGCTAGAGCGGGAGCAAGGTTTTGGTCTATCATTCTTGAGTATGAGAACAAGGGAAAGGTCACTCCGAATGAGGTAGAGCTTGCGGACCGAGGTGTGCAAAGCATAACCGGATGAATGACAACACCATACTCGCGGAAGTGATGTGTGACAACCACGAGGTGTTCGTGGATAAAAAGAGAAAAAGAATGGAAGGGCAAGACAACCCATCAAAAAGACATGAAACAAGGAGTGCAAAAAAGAAAGAAGATGCAGAAACGAGTCGAGCTTTACAAACGGAGGAAGGAGACTCAAGCCGGAAAAGGGAGTTGAGCAAACGAGTCGAAGAAACGGTATGGCCCGTGAAGGTTGGTGTCGAAGTCCCCGCTTGGAAGATAAGAACTATGCCTACCTATAAGATAAGGTTGGACATAGAGCAAACGACAGATCTGAAGAAGATTCTCGAGGAACGTTGTCGGGTTGTTACACGCATGCGTATAGAACGAAGCGGGACCACGGGGGTCTTGGACCGAGGAATAACCGATCACGAGTAGGAGCAAGAAAGACAACGGCCGTGCTGCCACACACACACACACACACACACACACACACACACAATGGCGCGCTTATCCTTCGTCCTCCGGATCGCCATTCGCTCCGAATTGGTCGTCCTCACTATCCAAGTCGTCAAGGTCCGGTTCATCCTCATGCTGCTTTTGTCATGATATGGCAAGACTCGAACCCATGACCTTAGGTTGTATGGGTCGAGCTCTTGACCATTATATCATCTATTGTAATACTCTTGAACATTCTAGAAGCTTCAGGATTACTCCTGAGAACACTATAAAAGAGGGCACTAGGCATTATGTTGAACCAAATTGGTTCAATGCCAATCTTTAGCCTCATAGCCCTTTTTGTACTTATTGTTCTTATAATATATAATTTGTTATCATCATCTCTCTCCCTCTCTCTCGTCCTCGCTATCTCTGTCTCTCCTCTTCTCTCTTACTCTCTCGGGAGTGTTATGCAGTCCCGTCCTCTTAGTACTAATAGTACTTCCCTTCTCTAGTACTAATCCTCTCTTTGTTTAGTACTATTCCTGACAGTTTGAACCAATTTTCCCTTCTCTCTCTCTCCCTTCATACTAATCTCTTATTCCATGGCCACAGTTAGCGCTCAGGAATATCAATCTGTTTTCTCAGAGTTTCAATGCTTGAAAGAGAAGTTCCTTGCTTTGGAACAAGAAAATCAACGGTTGCTGGGGGATCTTCAACAAATCTCCTTAGAAAAGCAGCAAACGCAACAACAACATGGGGAACTTGCATTACGCGTGCAATAACTCGAAGCAACCATCGTAGCGATGCAACAACAAGGCCCCAGAACACAAGGGATTCATAAGGAACCCAAGATTGGCCTTCTCATGAAGTTTGATGGAACACGATCGTAGTTTAGAGGGTTCCTTAATCAGATACGATTAGTTATTCAAATGCATCCTTCCCGATATCCTACCGATGCATCACGAGTGGGTTTAGTAGGGACGCTGTTAAGTGGCTCAGTGTTGGCATGGTTCGCTCCACTATTGGAAAAGGAGTCTCCATTACTCAACAACTTTGAAGAGTTTATAGGTGAGTTTAAAGCATGCTTTGGGGATACTGACAGCATAAGGACCACAATCAACAAAATCCGGCGATTACGCCAAGGAGACCGTCCAGCCTCCGCATACGCTGTAGATTTCCGCCTACTCGCCGCTGAAATCCCTTGGGATGATCAAGCATTGATGGAGCAATTTTGTTATGGTTTACGGAACGATGTCAAGGATTTACTCTTGACTTTCCTTGAAGAGCCAAAGTCCTTAACAGAAGCAATCAGTCGCGTGGTGAGATGTGACAACCGCCTCTTTGAGCGACGTTCGGAATGACAGCTACAGATGTCGAGGGCAAGATCAGAGCCCACCTATGCCTCAATGGTAGCAAAACCTTTACCGAGGGAGTACTATAATGTGCCTCCAGTGAATACTTCGACTCCGATGGAGATTGACACTACACGTCATCGAGGGCCATTATCCGAAGAAGAAAAGTAGCGACGCCAACAAATCGACTATGTCTCTACTGCGGTGGACCAGGACACATTGCAATAAATTGTCCCCATAGGCCAAGAAGACAGGTAAACCAAATAGTTGCTAGTTCTAATTGTACTAAACCCGAGCCTATTACAGTAGGGATATCTGATAGTACTAATAGTACTAATAGTACCAATAGCCTAGATCTAGCGAACAAATTTGATGTCCTTAGTCAGTTAGAAGAAGAGTTAAACGACTAATTCCAGCCAAAATAGGAGCCGTTTGGTTGGACAACCCTAGATCTGTGCAGCCCATTAGTGGTTCCATTCCCTCTAAGCAAGTTAGCAATGTGTTCATAGCCCAAGTAACAGTTAGTACTAAAAGTACCCCTCCAATACACGTCTTAGCACTTCTAGACTCCAGAGCTAATTCTTGCTATATGGATAGGAATTTTGCCCAAGCTCATCAGATATCTCTTAGAAAACTCCCGTGTCTAGCCTCTATAGTCGTCATTGATGGTCGTCCCATTGCTTCCGGAAATATCATAGAAGACTTAGAACCCGTTAATATAGTCCTAGATAACTTAGCATGTGCAGTATCATTTAACATTATTAGTATCCCAGAACATCCCATCGTTTTGGGATTACCATGGTTCGAGTTACATAACCCAGACATAGATTGGAGAACAAAAGAAATCCGGTGTCGACAAACCCGAGGATCTACTCAGAAGATTGCCACCATTTCACTACATCAGTTGCGGGAAGAAGGACGCAAGGAAGAAATGTTTCTCTTCGCAATATCACTAAAACCCTCCGACACCACTAAAGAGGAGTCCATCGTTCAGCTTCCAAAGAAGTATCATCATTATGTCGATGTATTCGATAAAGTACGAGCCAATACGCTTCCTCACCATCGACCATATGATTGCCCCATTGATTTATAACCGGGGAAAGAGTCACCATGGGGACCGATCTACAATTTGTCACCAACCGAGCTAGAAGTCCTTCGAGCCTATATAGAGGAGAATTTGGAGAATGGATTCATTCGACATTAGAAATCTCCAGCCGGCGCACCCATTTTCTTCGTCAAGAAAAAGGATGGCTCACTTCGTCTAGTGGTAGATTACCGTGGCTTGAACAAAGTTACAATCCGCAATAGGTATGCACTTCCCCTTATCTCAAGTCTTTTAGAACGGATCAATGGTGCCAGGTTCTTCACAAATATCGACTTACGGGGGGGCCTATAACCTCGTACGGATCTGACCAGGAGATGAATGGAAGACCGCGTTCCGCACTAGATATGGGCACTTCGAGTATACGGTCATGCCGTTCGGCCTCACTAATGATATATTCCAGCACATGGCAAATGATATATTCTGAGATCTCTTGGATGCATGTTTGATCATCTACTCGGATGATCTACTGGTTTATTCAAAGACCGAAGAAGAGCATGATTGTCATGTACTGTTAGTACTAAAACGACTTCGAGAACATGGTCTTTACGCAAAACTAGAAAAATGTAGTTTCGGGTGCAACCAGGTGGAATTTCTCGGCTATGTCATTTCATCAGAAGGCATCTCCATGGACCCAGCTAAGGTCAAGATGGTGGTAGAATGGCAGACTCCGCGCTCGGTGCAAGATGTGCAATGTTTTTTAGGCTTTGCCAAATTTTACCAGAAGTTTATACAAGATTACTCAAAGCTCGTTTTGCCTCTCACACAACTTACCAGGAAGGGACAATTGTTCGTTTGGTCTGAAGAAGCAGATATGGCTTTCGAGAGTCTTAAAAAGGCATTTACATCGGCTCCAATTCTAGCTCATGTCGATTCAGAAAAACCATTCATTATCGAAGCTGACGCATCAGATTTCGCATTGGGGAGCATTCTGGCACAACGGGGTAATGATGAGAAGCTACATCCTGTGGCTTTTGACTCACACAAGTTTGACACCGCCGAAATCAACTACGAAATTCATGATAAGGAGCTATTGGCAATAGTGGACTCGTTTATGCAATGGAGGCATTTTTTAGAGGGATCCTCTCATCAAGTCACCGTATTCAGCGACCATAAAAACCTTGCCTACTTTCAGGATGCTCGTGTGTTAAATCGACGTCAAGCTCGGTGGGCCCACTTCCTCACGCGTTTCGACTTCAAAATTACATATCGTCTGGGGAAGCACCAAGGGAAGGTAGATGCATTATCACAGTGTTCGTATCTAACACCGCGTCTCAACGAGCCAGCTTTCGATAACCAAAAGCAAGTAATCTTGGGACCGACACGACTGCAAGCAACACAGGTTTTTGGCATGCCCATGGATTCCCACGTTATCAATATCATACGTGCGGACCTGAAGAAAAATGCTTTCGCCCAGCTATACTAGCACAAATTGATCTCTCTCGAGCGTCGTGTTCACAATCGCAACCACCAGGTACGGACTATCGGCAATTCAAATACCATGATGGATTACTCTTCTTTAAAGAACTTTTGTATGTTTCTAATGGTTCTTGCCGCCTTCAAGTAGTACAAAACTGTCATGACACATATACAACTGGGCATTTTGGTAGTACTAAAACATTAGATTTAGTACAACGATCATTCTGGTGGCCACGTATGCGACAATTTGTCGAAGATTTTGTTCGGACTTGTGATACATGCTGCATAGCGAAAATGCCAAGGCTTCATCCATATGGTTTATTAGAACCATTACCAATTCCAAGCAAGCCGTGACAATCCATTGCTCTAGACTTCATCACAGATCTTCCAGTCTCTAAGGGGTTCAATGCGATTCTAACAGTGGTAGATCGATATACGAAGATGGCTCATTTCTTGCCATGTACTAAGGAAATCTCCAGTGAAGACACCGCCGAAATTGTCATGCGTGAAGTATGTCGGCATCATGGACTTCCTGATAGTATCGTCGGCGACCATGGACCCCAGTTCGTGTCAAAATTCTGGAAGCACCTTTTTAAAATGCTCAAGGTCACTTGTAACCTCTCCTCCGACTACCACCCACAAACCGACGGCCAAGCCGAACAAACAAATCAAACGCTGGAGCAGTATCTGCGGTGCTTTCTTAGCTATCATCAAGATAATTGGGCAGATATTGTCCACTTCGCCGAATTTGCCTATAATAACTCTATCCACACATCGACTAAAGTTACGCCATTTTATGCTTATACGGGATGTCACCCTCGGTGGAGTGTACTCGAAACCCCAGAGGTGTTCACAAATCCTTGCGTGGAGGATCGTTTGGAGCAGTTACACACGATACAAGCAAATTTATCCACTTATCTCCAGCAAGCTCAACAAACACACAAGGTCTATGCGGATCGTCATCGACTTCCATCTAGTTTTAACATTGGAGATCGGGTGTGGCTACTACGGCGACACATCAAGACTACTCGCCCATGTGAGAAGTTGGATTATCGGCGATTAGTTCCTTTCCGTATTATCGGAAAGATTAATGCTGTCGCTTTTCGTCTCGATCTACCTCCTCAACTTCGGATACATCCGGTGTTTCATAATTCTCTCCTCGAACCCTACCACGAGAGCACCATCCTAGGACGTATTATACAACCTCCACCCCCGATCAAGCTTGAAGATGGACCAGAGTACGAGGTTGCTGCCATCCTTGATTCCAAGATTGTTCGCAACAAGCTCTACTATCTAGTCGATTGGCTAGGCTATAGTCCCAACAAACGTACTTGGGAACCGATCGGGAATGTGACCAATGCTCGTGCGCTTCTTGAAGACTTCCATCGTCAATATCCACACAAACCGGGCGCTCCATCCAAAATGACTCGTGACACTTGTCGTTTTAAAAGGGGGATAGTGTCATGATATGGCAAGACTCGAACCCATGATCTTAGGTTATATGGGTCGAGCTCTTGACCATTATATCATCTATTGTAATAAGTAGGATATTATTCTCATTTACATTTTATTATAGGAAATTAATGTATATTCCAGATTTCTCTGGAACATTCTAGAAGCTTCAGGATTACTCCTGAGAACACTATAAAAGAGGGCACTAGGCATTATGTGGAACCAAATTGATTCAACGCCAGTATTTAGCCTCATAGCCCTTTTTGTACTTGCTGTTCTTATAATATATGATCTGTTATCATCATCATCTCTCTCTCTCTCTCTCTCTCATTCTCACTATCTCTCTCTCTCCTCTTCTCTCTTACTCTCTCGGGAGTGTTACGCAGTCCTGTCCTCTTAGTACTAATAGTACTTCCCTTCTCTAGTACTAATCCTCTCTCTGTTTAGTACTATTCCTGATAGCTTTTTGAATGCTTTGATCCTTTTCCCGACCACCGGTAGTGCTATCCTCGTCCCATCAAGCTCCGCGAGATGGTAGGTCCCGTTGTTCGTGGTGCTTGTCACCACGTAAGGCCCGAACCACCTCCTTGCGAACTTCTGCATCACCTTGTGCTGGTTGTCGAGGTTGCTGTCATATACCAAAACCCAGTCGCCTTCCTCGATTTTCTTCGGCCTCAGTTGGTGAGTTTGGTCGAATCGTTCCTTGTTCTTTACCCTCGCGGCCCGCAGTTTTTCCGCGGCTCGTTCCACATCCTTCGGTCTTCGCTCGAGCTGTCGGATCCGTGCCGCTAACAGCTCCTTCCGGCTCATCTCGTCTCTCCAGTCCACCGTGGCCCATGAGGAGGTCGTTCGCTCCATTGGCATGACTGGCTTCTGCCCGTACATCAGCTCTGCCGGCATGAACCCAGTTACCGAACTGTGCGTAGTTCGGTCGGCCCACAACGCATAGGGTAAGAGCTGTGGCCAGTTTCCGACTTGGCCTCCACATGCCCCCACTAACGCTTTGACCACCGGCCCGTGTCCGCGTTCCACCTTCCTGTTCGCCTCCAGATTGTATGCCGTGGTGAGCGAGAGTTTAACCCCTAGCCAGTCAAACAACTCTTCAGCCTCTTGTGCGTCTAGTTCCCCGTGGTCGGCTACGATCTTTCCTACGCACCCGTACCGGCCTACCACTTCTTCGATCAGAAATCGGCACACGGCCGCAATCATTTTGTTCGGCAATGCTCGGCCTTCCACCTGGTTCGTTAGGTCCTCTCGAGCCAACACCAGATATCGCATCTGCCCTACCCCCATCGGCATCGTTACCAGATCCACCATCCACTTGAAGTGGGCGGTCGGAGGGTAGGTCGGGTGGAGCTTGTCCCGATGTCGGACTATGGAGTGCATCTGACAGCTTTCGCAAGCCATCACGAACCGATGCACGTCCTGTTATAGTCCCGGCCACCAGGACTTCCCCTTTAGTTTCTCGAATGTGGCCCACGTCCCGCGGTGTCCGGCCCAGGGACTCTCGTGGTACGCCGTCAGTAGTTCCACGTGTTCCTCTTTCCTTGCCACAACCCGAAGTGGGATGCCGTTTCTCTTCTTCGGATGCTTTCATATGCACCCATCCCGTAGTAAGAATCGGTACGCTTTCTTCCAAATATGGTTGGTCTCTTCCTTCGTCCACGCCACGTCCGGTGTCATTGTCTTCAGGAATCCGCCGATATGGAGACACTCCCCGTCGTACTTGCTCTCATCGAACTTGTTAAGCGCCGGAGTGCTCCCCTTCCTTGTTGTTACGTAAGCCATCTCGAAGAAGTCCACGCCGACTTCTTCGTCCTCCGAAACCATGCTGTCCTCATCATCGAATCTTGCCCTCGAAAGCATGTCGGCCATGGCATTGTCTTTTCCAGAAATGTGTCGTATTTCCGGATTCAGGGACTTGATGTACGCTATCCACCTGAGCATTGCTAGGTCCGGCGTTGCACATCCGGAAACCATATTGACAATCGGCAGGCAGTCCGTCTCAATTATGACCTTCATCCCGATCAGATAGTCTTTGTTGGCCTTGACCGCCGAAATGATCCCCAGAGTTCGCGTTTAACCTGGGCGTACCCTCACTGTCGTTCGCTGAGGACTTTCGTGCCGAACTGGATGGGGAACCTCGTGCCTTTCTCTTCCTCCTGGTTGATCACCCATCCGATCCCGGTCGGACTCGTGTGTACGGTCACATAAATCAGAATGTCTTTACCGTAGACCGCTTTCCGGAGTGCCGGTGCCGCAACAAGTGCTTCTTTCATTTTCCGGGCCGACTCCGTATGCTCCTCTCTCCACTTGAATTTACTCCCTTTCTTCAGCAATCCATAGAGCGGCTCTGTGATGTGGGCGTAATGCGGGATCCAGATATGGTAGAACGCGCATGCTCCCAAGAATCTCCGGACTTCGGTGACCGAGTTACAGTCGCGCTTCATCGCGGAGATGGCCTCTACCTTGGCCAGTGACGATTTCCGACCGAATGGCCCGTATAGGTGTCCGACGACCATGATCTCTGATTGCCCGAAGGCCGATTTTTCCCCGGAGAAGGTGAGCCTCGCGCCCTCTAGTCTTTGCATCACCTTCTCGTAGTTATCAACGTGGTCCACCACGAACTTCCGGCATCTGTCATGTCCGATTGTCTCGTCCTTACCCTCCACCAGGCATCCTTTGATCGGGATATCATCTAAGAATGGCATGGTGATGTCCGGGATACAATCCCTTAGCACTTTGCTCATTGTGTTCACCATGTGGGCTACCAAGTTCGTCCCTCCTTGCGGAAAGGTACACATCCGTACTAGGCCGAGAGGAGTCCGCATCGTCGTAATCTCCCTGCTCTCCATGGCTAGCTGGAACTGATCGTATCCCGAGTACAAATCACCGACTGAGTAAATTGACCTTCCGGCGAAGGCCTCCGCGAACTCGTCTATGGTCGGTCTGATTCTTGCGTTCCGAATGGTCACCTTGTTGACCGGTTGCAGGTCATGAATGAAGCACAACGTGCCGTTCTTCTTGGGCATGGTAAACCACCAATTAGAATACCGAAGGGTGCTCGACGGTTCGACCATGCCGATCTCCACTTTCTGCTTCAGCAACTACATCAACTTCGGGATGTGAGCTATGGGTACCAGAATCAGCTTGAGATTCCACGGCACATGCGGCACCGTGCATATCACCATCGGCTCCACTATTGTCGGGTCTACGCACCCGATCTCCTCCGGCGAGAATGCGAAGGCTTTCCCGTGCCTTCCGAGCATCCTCCGAAACCGGTCCTCCTCCGCCGGCAGTAGAAACCCAACCCCACCGACCTTGAGCTCCTGCAGCGTTATGTCGGTGAATCGGTGCCCTATGCCGGCCGGTTGCCGTAAACTTGGGTCCGACGCGACCCCCTTTATCCGCTCTTCGTTGCCCTCCGGCAAGGGTGCCGCGATTGGCCTCACCTTCCGGTCCACAGTCTTGTACCTGGTATCCATGCGGGCTGTCCGACTAGACCCGACCCTTTCCCCGAAGTCAGCGATGACTTCCTACATCTCCATTGAACTAACCGGAACTGCCCGGTCTTCACTAAGGCCTCCTTCGACAACCTCACGTAATTCCCCCAAGGTGTCATCGAAGGAGACCGCCTCCACGGCACCGCCAATCTCTTCGCCAGGGTCGAGGACTCCGTACGCCCTGAGTCTTTCTTCCACCCGCTTCTTTTCCCGGCCACTTATCCCGGCCATAGTACAACCTCCGTTATCGGAGAACCAAAATTTCCTATCTATGGTACATGTGTGGGGTTCTTCCGGGGTGTCCGGACTATCACGGCCCCACGCCTTGATAGCCCTCTCTAAAAATCCCCTCGGCTCTCGCCGCCGAGGGTTTCATGGTTACACTCATGGTTCGGCCTTACCATCAAAAATTGGACGGAGCGCTATTTGTCCTGGCTCTTCACACACGCGTACGCTGATCCGTTGTCAAGCACCTTCGTTTCCATCCATGCCGCCATGATGTACGATTCTCCGAGTATCACCGGATGCGAGGACATCTCCTGCACGAAGAAGTGTTGATCGATCTCGACATCACCGATTTTCACTCGTACATTCGGGTAGGCTCCGTATAGCTCCTCCGTGGCGTGTGTTGTCGTGAAGATTTTGGGCTACTGTGAGAAACCGGGAGATATTGGAGGAATCAGCAAGGTGCACCATGTGCACTCACCCTTGTATAAACGTGTGAATAATAGGGGTGCCTTTATGGCGCCGAGTGGGAGTCAAGTCGGGACAAAGGATCCCATGTAATAAGGGATTTATCCCACATTGTTATGTGTCCCTCTCCTTGTTAGAGGGTATACCGTTAGATTAGGGTTAGGCGGTTTTAACTTGGTAGTTTTGTTACTTCGTTCCAAGGTCTCATCTTGGTGTTCTTCTTCTTCTTCTTCTTTTTCCTCATCGTGAGGGTTGAGAGTTCGTGTTTGTTTAGGGTTTGCTTCTGCTTGGTCTCCTGTGCAAGACCCCGCTCGGCGCGACAAGCCCGTGAGCTCCCCGATCGGTGGCTTGGCAGCAGACTGCTGTTGTAACCTACCTTTGTCCGGCTCGAAGCCGGGGTTGTATCTTCCTCTTGCTATATATATATATATATGTTTGGTTGTGCACATCCACGTCTCTGATGGTGTCGGGTGTTTCTACCCCTTTTGTTTTCAGTACATAAGAGTCGGCGTTGCGCGCATGCTCTCCCTCTCCTTTCTCTCTCTCTTGTGTTCAGTTGCCCTTAGCACGTGTCCGGGGTCGGTTTCTTGGCCTCCTTTCTTCCCTCGTCCGAGGCCCCGTGGTCCCGCCCTTCTACACGCACGCGTGTAACAACGCGTCATATTTGGTGAACCCAACGTGAAGGGTGGCAAGGAAGAATGGAGTTGGAAGAAAACGACTTCGCACAACTTTTTGTCGAAGCGGTGAGGGAGTTTGTCAAATGCGTGGTTGAAAGAGTCAGCCGTTTCAACGGGGACAAGGTCCCATTCTACTTGGAAGCCTACAACGCGGAAATGGAGGAGTGAGACGTAGAAGAGGTGTTGAGGTTGGAGTTCTTCTGTCGGGTCGTCGTCATCCGTATGCACGCGGAAGTGAAGGAGCTCCGAGAAGCTCATAGTTCATGGGAGGCCTTTGAAGAGGCGCTCCTGCAGGCATATGGAGGACGGCGGAAGAGCCGGGGACAACGCGGCTTCGACTAGTGGGTTGCGTCGGCGAAGACCCATCGGGTGCAACGAAGGCGTTCCAAGAGTTCGAGCGACGACTTGCTTGGCTCCCAGAGCGGGAACAAGGTTTGGTGAGGGCGGACAAAGTTCCGTTGTTCGTTAAGTCGATTGACCGAGCGGAACGGGAGGCCATTGGGACTGAGCTCGAAGACAAGGACGGAGCGAATGGCCTTACCGAGGACTGGTCGAAGGTTGGAAGGGTATGCCAACGGCTAGATGACGAGCGAGCCGAGAAGGCTAGGAGGAAGGTGCACGATGACGTGCCATCACGGCGGGAAGAGGTCATACGACAAAGAGAGTCGGCAAGGCTCGGCTTCGGGGCCAGGATTGCAGAGGCGTACGCAACTCTCGAGGCAATGCTCGAGGAAGAGGAAAGATCGAGGCCGCAAGCCAATGCCGAGGAGAAGGACTTGCCCCACGAGACGACAAAAGATCGGTACGACAGTACCACGGGAGAGGGTGCGGAACAAAACGCCCTCTTGATTTGCGGAGATAGAACGGACGAGGACGAGGCCGAGATACCGATCGCGGGATCGGAACGTTGGGACCGGAGGTTTCGGGCACGTCAGCCCGAGGCTCCGGACATCGGAGAAGCAAGCCTAGGCGGATCTTGCGCGATCGGTAAGAAGATGACCACCGACCATGAGGAGCCGGTGGCTACGGACAAGGGCGCAAATAGGACAGGCGATTCTACGCGTCTTCCCACACTTGCTCCCAAGATGATAGCAGTCAGGCCTGAGTGCCCACGTGAGTCCCAAGAGGAAGAAGGCGGTGGCGTGAGATCAAGAATCACCGGCGAGACGATACGGGGAAGGAACGGACAAGAGCCCTTGGGACCGATTCCGGAGAACTCAGCATTCAGGCCCTTACGCCCATGTGAGACCGAGGAGATGGATGACAGTATCGAGGAGTCCTAGCACGATGCCAACGAAGATGGATACCACTAAAAGGGTCAGTGCGGATGCTTCCCACGGATACCACTAAAAGGGTCAGTGCCCTGAATGAATTGTCAGGAGTTGTTACGAAATTGGTGTACCCACATCTTGACCGGAGACTTTGGCAGTTCGGCCGGCGTGGCAACATGAGACCGAAAGAGAAGGGAGATGGAGGTGGGAGCACAGCGAGGAGAGCGACGACGAGTCTAGGAGAAGTACAAGGGATAAAGCGGAGAACGAAGACTGGTCCTACGGAGATCCTCACACCGATCTGGCGTGAGTCCTAAAGGAAAGGACGGTGGCGGTAGGAGAATGGAACCCGACAATCCAGAGAATGATGGATGGACCCAGACGAGAACTGGGTGGGGCGGACTTCCGGATAACCGATCCGGAAGCGATCCGGAAGCGATCCGGAAGAGGGGAGAGAGCAGGCCTACGAAGAGGCCGGGAACACGGTACGTTGGTACCACGGGAGAGGGTGTGGAGCGAGCCACCTTCTCGACTTGCGGAGAAAGACGACCCGGGATAAGGGTCAGAGATACGACAAGCCCGAGGAGGATCCTTCACACCGGTTCTAGAGACTCCGACAGTCAGCCCGAGAGCCGACGTGAGACCTAGAGTGATGAACGGTGCTGGCGAGGGGACAAAGACAAAGGGATTGCGGAGGGGTCGTCTACGAAGATCCTCACACCGATCCGGCGGTCGGCCTGAGTGCCGGCGTGAGTCCTATAGGAGAGATCGGTGGCAACAGGTGAACGTGACCAACAGAAGAGGATGGGAGAAAACGGCAAGAGGTGCTAGTGCGACCTTACACACATCGGTTCTAGACGCTCCGGCGGTCGTCCCGAGAGCCGACGTGAGACCTAGAGCAAGGAACGGTGGCAGTGGCAAAGCGGGCAACCGAAGCCAGAAGGGGAGGTCCCACGAGATCCTCACACCGATCTGGCGGTCGACCCAAGAGCCGGCGTGAGTCCTATAGGAAAGGACGGTGGCGGCAGGAGAACGTGATCGGACAGAGGGAAGCAGAGTGAAAGGAGGTATGTGGCCGGCGAGGCGGCCACGAACCGGATACGGGCCCGACCAGCAGGGTCGACAAGACAAAGATTGGACGCGCTTGGTACACGAGTCGGTGACCCAACAAGACGGAGGCCCAAGAAGGATCCTTCACACCTGTCCGGAGACACCAGACCGGATGTTCGGCTGACATGGCAACGTGAGACCGAGGGTAATGGAAGGTGGTGGCAAGGGGACGAAGGCTGCGATAGTAGAGGCATCGACCAACCAAGGCGTTATGTGAATGAAGGACAAGGAAGACCCGGTTCTATGGGATCCTCACACCGATCGGGAGACTACGGCTGTTCGGCCAACGTGGCAACGTGAGACTAAGAGAGAAGGACGATGGCGGCCGGAAACGGGGCCCGACATCAACAAGAGCCGGCAAGACGGGAGCTGTCTAAGTGCAAAACCCTTACCGACCGGTTACGACTTCCGAAGGAGCCGGGAATGAGTTAGCGATTTAGGGTTTGCCTTTACGGCTCTGCAAGGAGTGCGGGTCGATATACCGCTCGAATACGGAGCATGTCCACTCTTGATAGCAATGCCCCCCCCCCCCCCCCCCCCTCGAAACCATTACTACCGTAGATGTAACTAGGACTTCCTGGGAGGTCACCCATCCCAGTATTGTTCTGGCTCAAGCACACTTAACTTGCAATGCTTGAAGCATCCAAACAACCACAAAACTCATGGCACCTATGACCGGAAAGGCACACCTAGGGGCAGAACAAGGGTCGCGCAGGTGGCCATCACGGGCTGGATCAAGCGCGACTACGGGACGACGTTCGGCACGGGCGACGCCAAACAAGGGAACGTGGTAACGGACGCGCGAAGGGCTGCATGGTTGAAGACCGGAGACAACATCAAGGGCCGGAGGAGGATCCTCCACATTCGCTTCAGAGATCTCAGCGGCTCAGTCGGGGTAGCGACGACCGGTGCGTCAAGCCCGAGATGACAAGTTGGTGGGGGCGAGGGAACGACGGCATGACAAAGGCTCTGGATCAGTTGCAACCGTGCAAGACGAATGAGGCCAAGAAGGCAGTGCACTGTGGATGCTCCTCCAGCTGGGGACACCGGACATACGGCGGAGAGCGGAGCGTGCTAGCAGCCAGACGAAGGACCAACATGGGGGCACGCGTATAGGAGGGATCATGACCAGGAAGAACAGGAGCCGACGGTTCCGGTTGGCAAGGCCGATGCGGTAGTCGGAGTGCGGATTACGGAAGACCGGTTCCTCACCTGCCAGAATCTTTCACCTTCCCCGAATTTGGCACATGCCGGTGGATGTGCGGTTTGGTGGGGGCGGATGTCGTGAAGATTTTGGGCTACGGTGAGAAACTGGGAGATATTGGAGGAATCCGCAAGGTGCACCATGTGCACTCATCCTTGTATAAACGTTTGAATAATAGGGGCGCCTTTATGGCGTCGAGTGGGAGTCAAGTCGGGACAAAGGATCCCATGTAATAAGGGATTTATCCCACATTGTTATGCGTCCCTCTCCTTGTTCTATAAAAGGAAGGGAGCGCCCTTTGTGAAAGGGGTTGCCCATTTTGTGTTAGAGGTTATACCGTTAGATTAGGGTTAGGCGGTTTTAACTTAGTAGTTTTGTTACTTCGTTCTAGGGTCTCATCTTGGTGTTCTTCTTCTTCTTCTTCTTCTTCCTCGTCGTGAGGGTTGAGAGTTCGTGTTTGTTTAGGGTTTGCTTCTGCTCGGTCTCCTGTGCAAGACCCCGCTCGGCGTGACAAGCCCGTGAGCTCCCCGGTCGGTGGCTTGGCAGCAGACTGCTACTGTAACCTACCTTGGTCCGGCTCGAAGACGGGGTTGTATCTTCCTCTTGCTATATATATATATATGTTTGGTTGTGCACATCCGTGTCTCTAATGGTGTCAAGTGTTTCTACCCCTTTTGTGTTCAGTTTCCCCTGGAACGTGTCCAGGGTCGGTTTCCTAGCCTCCCTTCTTCCCTCGTCCGAGGCCCCGTGGTCCCGCCCTTCTACATGCACACGCATAACAACGCAACAACGTTGCTGCCCGTATCTTCCACCCGTGCTTGGTGTTGATCGGCCACTTTCCCTTTCGTAGAAGTCCATGGACATCAAGTTGATCTCCAAACCATGGGCTACCAATGCCACCACCGGCTCCTGGACGCCCCCGATCCGAATAGGGGTTTCTGTAGTGGCCCTAGCCCAATGTAGCCTTGAGTAGTGGCTTTCCGCCAACTTGTCCTCTAGGGCCATGTCTTCTAGGTGCGTCGTTCGCATCTCCACTGGCTTCTCCGGCTCCGGCTCCGTCGAAAACCTTTTTCGCTTCACCAAGTCTACGATGGAGTCGTGGAACTCCTTGGCAATACCGAGCACTTCCCTTAGCGACAGCTCCACTTTGCTGTCGAGGATCTTTTCCTCCAGTGGTCCTTTCGATCTCTGTGCTCAATCGGTAACCAACCTTCTTGGCCTTGTTCGGTGCGCCGGATGCACCGACATCATTCTGCTTTGGCCCGAACTGGGTCTCATACGGTTGTGAGGGTCTAGCCCCCTTGGTCTTTCCCGCGCGCTTGTCTTCCACCAGAACCTCGTAGGTCTGGCACATGGCTTCCACGAAGCCCATCTTCTTGTTGACCGGGTCACTCCACTCGGTTACCTCCCGGTCCCGTCTTTCCAGGCGGTCCGCTTCCTCTTTCCTTAGCCATACGCTGGCTAGGCCTTCCAACATCAACGGCTAGAACCCGGAGTCCTTCATTTTCCTGACTTCATCACTCCCGACCCGGATTCCCGCCGACGCCGAGTAGTTGATGGTCTCTGCATGGTGAGCCGACGCTTCCTCCATTAGTCGTTTCATCCCCCCTCGTCCGACGTTTAGATCTAGGGCCCTCCGGGTTTCGCTAGCATGTACCCGCCCGTTCCACAGGTACACCACATTGGCCCTTATCGCTTCGGCGAAGTCCCCACAATCCTTTTGGGTGTGGCCGACCGCATCGCACCACAAGCACCGATGCCCCGTCGGAGGCCTTCGGTCACGGGCTTGTTCGCCGCCGTCCCTCCATGCTTGTGCAATCTGGAGGTCCCTCACCATCTGAGTCAACTCTTCCAGAGCCACTCCCCCGGAAGAGCATTGGACCACTCCGCTTGAGGTTGGGCCCGTCTCGAGGCAATTCTAAGTCTCTTCCTTTCCAGCCGGCATCGATACCAGCTCCTCGAGCTTCCTTGCCGGGACTGTCCCCGACGCCTTTGATACCTCATCCCTCCACTTGCACCGCTTGTCAAAGCGAGCGCAGACCCCTTTAACCACGGCCCTGTCGGCTGTGATACCTCATCCCTCCACTTGCACCGCTTGTCAAAGCGAGCGCAGACCCCTTTAACCACGGCCCTGTCGGCTGTGATACCTCATCCCCGTCCCCGACGCCTTTGATACCTCATCCCTCCACTTGCACCGCTTGTCAAAGCGAGCGCAGACCCCTTTAATCACGGCCCTGTCGGCTGTGAGGCCGTCATCCGTCTCCAATAGGAGAGCCACCTTCTCCCGATCTAGCGCGTGCACCGACTTGATGAACAACAAGACCCTGCTTGTGTCGAGCACGGTCCGATCCAGCGCCGACAGCCTAGCGAATCGTTGTTCGAATTCCTGGAGGAGCACCGACGCATTCCTTCGCTTTCCAGGGCTCTCAACCCAAGCCATGAAGTCCCGCTTGGACAGCCGAAGTGAATCATCGTACCCGTACTTCTCGAGGAGCCGCCCCTTGAGCTCCACCCATGCTTGGCATCTGGCCAGCACCTCGAGCACCTCCGCTGTCGTGAAGAAAACCGGCCATAGGCGGAATCGGAGAAAAAGGCACATGAACCAGCTCCTACATGGGTGGATGCGAGAATTGATATTTTGTACATAATTCATAATTAGGCCAGCTAATGTAAATACTAGGTAGTACACATTTATTAGGGAATTCGTGCGCACCTCTGTCAAAAGGGACAGGGAATAAACTATTTAAGGAGGGAGAGAAGGAGGAAGGGGTGCTGCTGTAGAACGGAGTGCCGAGCTCTCTCTTCTCCTCTAATCGTTGTTCTTTGTGGGTGTCGGGATTTCGCTACCTCTGCTTCGTGGACAGCCCGTGTGCTTCCAGCAGAGGCTCTCCCCCTTTTTGTTTCTTTGAGTCGAGTGGCTGTCGTCTGTGTGCGTGAGTAGGACCTTGTGTCAGGTCCATTGCCGGTTTGCCGGTTGTAACCGTTCGAGTGGTAAGCTACTGATTATAGTAATCGGATTCCTGTTTCTTGATCTTCTATTCTTTCTGTGTGTCTACAACTCTCTCTTTCTCTCTCACTCTCTCCTTGGTCCAAGACCCCCGTGCTCCCGCCTCTTCCTACACGCACGCGTGAAACTTTGCGACATCTTTGGTGAACCCGATGTGAAAGGGCGGCAAAGGAGTCGAAAGATGAGGGGATCGGAGCTAGCAGAGGCGATGGCGGTAGCCGTCGACCGGCTGGTAAGCGCCGTGAGGGGACGGGTACCCTCGGCAGAGCCATTGAATCGATCGTCGGCACTATAGGCCGGTTCGGAGGGAAAGACGCCACAAGTTATTTGGAGGCTTACCGGGCCGAAATGATCATGAGGGATATCCCGGTGGACAGGTGGCTGTCCGGATTCCCTCGGGTGGTGACGCCGAGCATCCACGCGGAGGTGCTCGAGATGTTGGCCGGATGCCAGACTTGGGAGGAGTTCGAGCTGCAGCTCCTCGAGAAGTATGGGTTTGACAACTCGATTCGGCTGTCAAGGTGGGACTTCATGGCGTGGGTGGAAAGCCCCGGAAAAGGGAGGAACACGTCGACGCTCCTCCAGGAGTTCGAAAAACGGTTCGCGCGGCTGTCGACGCTAGACTGGACAGTGCTCGAAACGAATCAAGTACTACTGTTTGTCAAGTCGGTGGACGCGCTCGACAGGGAAAAGGTGCGTCCCCTATTGGAAACTGACAGGAACTACATGCTCCGATGATCACCGCTCGGCCACAACCGAGCTTAGAATCAAATACAAAAAACTGGGAATGAAAAACACGACACAAAGGAGAGAAGAGTACACAGGATGTTTAATGTGGAAAACCCTGAGAGGGAAAAACCACGGGAGTCCACAGACTCCAAACTATCACTATATCACAATGATTACAACAGTGAGCTCACGGAGGCAACGACCTCGCGCTCTCGATCTTCGCCACAGGCGGTAGTTACAACAGAGGCAACGACCTCTTCCTCTCTCTCTCACTCCCTGTACACTGTTACACACTCTAATCTTGCACCAACAAGAATGACAACAACACAATGAAAGAGTTTGCGCTAAGTCATATTTATACTAATATGACTTTTCGGCTATTTACAAATATAGCCCCCAATGGACTCTCAGAAAACATATTTACGAATATATCCCTTCATCCGGTGAGCACTCCTCACCGGGCTTGCATCATCTGGCGTTTCCGGGTACTCCTCATCCGGTTCTCACCGGGTCTTCCGTTTCCGGGTACTCCTCATATGGTTCTCACCAGGTCTTCCGTAGCCGGGTACTCTTCATCCGGTTCTCACCGGGTCTTCCGTAGCCGGGTACTCTTCATCCGGTTTCGGTCTCGGCCTATCGGCCTTGGCCGAGTTTACTCATCAGTATTGTTCTTCTCACTTCCCATTCGGAGGGACCTGTTTCCTAACAGAAACGGACGAAGGGCTCACGGAAAACTGGGCTGTGGTAAAACGGGTCTGCAGCCGTTTCGACAAACGGCACGATAGGAGCGACAAAAGCTCGTCGGGGTCAGGGTCGGTCCCGGAGAGGAGGCTCGAGGAGCCGGTATCGGTGCCAGCCGGTAGGAAGGAAGAGACCCGAATTTGGCTGGAGTCGGGGTCGGCATCGAACGACATGGTTAGAGGCCCATCCGGAGGAGCGGCTCTGGAGGAGCTGACACAGATGGTGCGTGACCTGTAGATCGCACAAGCCTGGAGAGACAACGGCGAACAACCTCGCGACCGGAGGCCGCGATTGGGCAGCGGTGCATGTGGTGTGATGCGATCGGTCACATTCGTAAGGATTGCACGGATTTCGCTGACACACTTAGGACCAACGTGGTGTACCTCTGGAATGGGCAGGTGCATGCGAGCGAGACCTGGAGAGCCCTAGAACTGAATACGGGGCGCGGCGGAATGAAGAAGTTGATGGAAGATGCCACGACACGGCATGTAGAACCCGTTAACTACTCAGTGTCGGCAGGAATTCAGGTCAGGGGTGAGGAGACCCAGAAGGCGAAGGACTCCGGATTCTGGCCGCTAGTGCTAGAAGGCCTCTCCGGAGTTCGGCTGAAGAAGGAAGAGGCGGACCACGCGGAACAACGGGTCCAGGAGGTCAACGGATGGGACGATCCGGTCGAAGAGAAAACGGGCTTCGTAGAAGTCGCTTGCCAGAACTACGAGGTTCTGGTGGAAGACAAACGGGCAGGAAAAGCCGGAGGGGTCGGTCCCCCGCAGAGGTATGAGACCCGGTTTGGACCGAAACCGACCAGTGCCGGCAACCCAGGCGCGCCGAACGGAAAGAAGCAGGCGGGGTTCCGGTTGAGCACTGAAATCGAGAGAGCAACTGACTTACGGAAGGTCCTTGAAGAGTGAATCCTTGACAGTAAAGTGGAGTTGTTGTTGCGGGAGGTGCTGGGAATCACCAAGAGAGAGTTCCACGACTCCATCGTAGACTTGGTGAAGCGGAAGAGGCTCTCGACAGAGCCGGATCCGGAGAAGTCGGTGGAGGTGCAGACTATGCACTTAGAAGACACGGCCCTAAAAGACGAGTTGGCGGAAAGCCACTACGCGAAGCCGCATTGGGCCATGGCAACTACGGAAACCCCTGTGCGGATCGACAACGTTCCGGAACCGGTGGTGGCCTTGGTAGACCATGGATCCGAAATCAACCTGATGTCCATGGATTTCTACAAGAAGGGCAAATAGCCGATCAACACCAGGCATGGGTGGAAGATACGCGCGGCGAGGCGTGCTACGGAGGAGCTGCATGGTGCGTGCCCGAATGTATGCGTAAAGATCGGTGACGTCGAGATAGATCAACATTTCTTCGTGCAGGAAACATCCTCGCACCCGGTGATTCTTGGTGAACCGTACATTAGGGCAGCACGCATGGAGACGTACGCGCGCGTCAAGAGCCATGACGGTCGGCATTCCGTCCAGTTCATGACCGTACGTCCGAACCATGAGAGGAATCGCAAGACCCTCGGCGGCGACAGTCGAGGGGATTTTTAGAAAGGGCTATCAAGGCGTGGGGCCGTGGTGGTTTAGACGTACCGGAAGAACCCCACACATGTACAGTAGGTAGGAAGTTTTTGTTCTCCGAAAACGGAGGTTGTACTATAGCCGGCGTCAACGGCCAGGAGAGGAAGCGAGCGGAGGAGCGGCTCAGGGGATGCGGAGTCCTCTACCCCTACGAAGAAATCAGTGGCGCCGTGGAGGCAGTCTCTTTTGACGACACCTTGGGCTAGTTGTGAAAGGTGATCAGTGAAGACCTTAGAGAAGACTGGACCGTTCCGGTTAGTTCGATGGGAATGTATGAAGTCATCGCGGACTTCGGGGAAAGGATCGGGTCGGATCAGACGGCCCGCATGGATACAAAGTACAAGACTGTGGACCGGAAGGTGAGGCCAGTTGCGGCACCCTTGCCAGAGGGCAGCGAGGAGCGGATAAAAGGGGTCACGTCGGACCCAAATTTACGGAATCTGGCTGGCATAGGGCACCAGTTCACCGACATAACGCTACGGGAGCTCAAGGTCAGTGGGGGTGGCTTTCTACTACCGGCGGAGGAGGACAGGTTTTGAAGAATGCTTGGAAGGCATGGGAAAGCCTTCGTGTTCTCGCCGGAGGAGATCGGGTGCATGGACCCGACGATCGTCGAACCGATAGTGATCTTCACGGTACCGCATGTACTGTGGAATCTCAAACCGATTCCGGTGCCGAGAGCTCACATCCCGAAGTTGATGGAGCTTCTGAAGCAAAAGGTGGAGATGGGCATCCTTGAACCGTCGAGTGCCCCATATTCGAATCGGTGGTTTACGGTGCCGAAGAAGAACGGCACGTTGCGATTCATTCAAGACCTGCAACCGATCAATAGGGTGACCATCCGGAATGCAGGAATCAGACCGACCATAGACGAGTTCGCGGAGGCCTTCGCTGGAAGGTCGATCTATTCGGTCGGTGACTTATACTCGGGGTACGACCAGTTCCAGCTAGCCGTGGAGAGCAGGGATATCACGACGATGCGAACTCCTCTCCAGCTAGCCGACCATAGACGAGTTCGCGGAGGCCTTCACTGGAAGGTCGATCTATTCGGTCGGTGACTTATACTCGGGGTACGACCAGTTCCAGCTAGCCGTGGAGAGCAGGGATATCACGACGATGCGAACTCCTCTTGGCCTAGTACGGATGTGTACCCTAGCACAAGGCGGGACGAATTTGGTGGCGCATATGGTGAACGCAATGAACAAGGTGCCGAGGGACTGCATCCCGGACATCACCATGCCATTCTTGGACGACATCCCGATAAAGGGGTGTCCGGTGGAAGATGTGGACGAGACTATCGGGCCGGACGGATGCCGGAGGTTCGTCGTGAACCACATAAACGACTGCGAGAAGGTGCTGCAAAGGCTCGAGAGCGCACGACTCACCTTCTCCGGAGAAAAATCGGCGTTTGGGTAGCCGGAGATCTTGGTGGTCGGACACCTGTGCGGGCCTTATGGTAGGAAATCGTCTGTGGCAAAGGTAGAAGCCATCTCTACGATGAAGGACGACTGCGGGCCGGTTACGGAGGTCCGCAGATTCTTGGGGGCGTGCACGTTCTACCACATCTGGATTGCGCACTACGCGCATGTTGCGGAGCCGCTCTACGGGCTATTGAAGAAAGGGCGTAGGTTCGAGTGGAGGACGGAGCACACGGAGTCGGTCCGGAGACTAAAGGAGGCGCTTACGGTAGCACCAGTTCTCCGTAAATCGGCTTACGGCAAGGGAGTCCCCATCTACGTGACGGTGGGCACGAGCCCAACTGGGATTGGGTGGGTGATCAGTCATGAGGACAAGGACGGTGTACCGTTCCCGATCCGGTTCGGGGTGAAGGTATTGAGCGAGCGGCAGTGGGGATACGCCCAAGTTAAGCGCGAGCTTTGGGGTATCATTTTAGCAATCAAGGCCGACAAGGACTATCTGATCGGGACAGAAGTGATCATCGAGACGGACTGCATGCCGATACTCGGCATGGTTTCCGGATGCGTGACGCCGGACCTAGCAATGCTCCGGTGGATAGCGTACATTAAGTCCCTGAACCCAGAGATACGGCACATCTCCGGAAAGGATAACGCCATGGCCGACATGCTTTCGAGAGCGAGGTTTAACGACGAAGATGGCATTGTTTTGGATGACGAAGAAGTCGGCGAGGACTTCTTCGGGTCGGCTAACGTGACGACGAGGAAAGGGGACACTCCGGCGCTTAACGAATTTGACGAAAGCAGGTACGACGGGGAGTGGCTCCAAATCGGGAAGTTCCTACGGGTGATGACGCCGGACGCAGCGTGGACGAGGGAAGAGGCGAGCCGGGTACGGAAGAAGGCGTACCGATTCTTCCTACGGGACGGGTGCATATGGAGGCACCCAAAGAAAAGAAACGACATCCCGCTCCGAGTAGTGGCGGAGGAAGAAGAACAGGAAGAATTACTGGCGGCATTTCACGAGAGTCCTTGGACCGGGCACCGCAGAACGTGGGCCACGTTTGAGAAGCTGAAAGAGAAGTACTGGTGGCCGGGGCTGTACTGGGACGTGCATCGGTTCGTAACGACTTGCGAAAGTTGTCAGATGCACTCCATAGTCCGACATCGGGACGAGCTACACCCGACCTACCTGCCTAGAGTCCATTTCAAGTGGATGGTGGACTTGGTGACGATGTCGATGGGAGTAGGATAGATGCGATACCTCGTGCTTGCGCAAGAATATTTAACGAAGTAGGTGGAAGGCCGTGCATTGCAGAACAAGACAACCGCGGTGGTATGCCGGTTCTTGACCGAAGACGTAGTGTGTCGGTACGGGTGCATCGGGAAGATCGTGGCGGACCGGGGAGAGCTGGATGCGCGGGAAGCTGAGGAGCTGTTCGACCGGCTAGGGGTCAAACTCTCCCTCACTACGGTGTACAATCCGGAGGCGAACGGGAAGGTAGAACGTGGGCACGGGCCGATCGTAAAGGAGGGCAGGTCGGGAATTGGCCACGACTCCTTCCTTACGCACTATGGGCGGACCGAACTACGCACAGTTCGGTGATAGGGTTTATGCCGGTAGAGCTGATGTATGGACAGAAGCTGATCATGCCGGTGGAATGGACGGTTTCTTCGTGGGCTGCGGTAGATTGGAAGGACGAGATGAGCCGGGAGGAGTTGCTGGCGGCATGGATTCAGCAACTAGAGCGGAGGCCGGAGGACATAAAAAGGGCGAAGGAAAAGCTACGGGCGGCAAGGGAGTGGAACAAGACCTGGTTCAACCGGACGCACCGGTTGCGACCAAAGAAGATCAAGGAAGGCGACTGGGTCTTGGTGTACGATAGCAACCTCGACAATCAGCACAAGGCGGTGCGAAAGTTCGCGAGGAGATGGTTCGGGCCCTACACGGTGACGATCGCGAACGACAACGGCACGTACCACCTCGCGGAACTCAACGGGACACGGTTAGCGGTATCGGTGGTCGGGAAGTGGATCAAAGCGTTCAAGAAGCGGTTCGAAGACGAGCCGGAGCCGGCGAGCGAGAGCGACGACGAAGATCAGTTGGGGCCCGGGAAGAAGCGGAGAGCGACGAGTGAAGCCGGTTTTCTTTGGTATCTACCCGTCTCTGGCGCATGCCAGTGGATGCGCGGTTTGGTGGGGGTGGATGTCGTGAAGAAAACCGGCCTATAGGCGGAATCGGAGAAAAAGGCGCATGAACCGGCTCTTACATGGGTGGACACGAGAATTGATATTTTGTACATAATTCATAATTAGGCTGGCTAATGTAAATGCTAGGTAGTACACATTTATTAGGGAATTCGTGCACATCTCTGTCAAAAGGGACAGGGAATAAACTATTTAAGGAGGGAGAGAAGGAGGAAGGGGTATCGCGCGTTGGGGAGGAGGGGGTGATGTTGCAGAACGGAGTCCCGAGCTCTGTCTTCTCCTCTAATCGTTGTTCTTTGTGGGTGTTGGGAGTTCGCTGCCTCTGCTTCGTGGACAGCCCGTGTGCTTCCAGCAGAGGCTCTCCCCCTTTTAGTCTCTTTGAGTCAAGTGGTTGTCGTCTGTGTGCGTGAGTAGGACCCTGTGTCAGGTCCATTACCGGTTTGCCGGTTGTAACCGTTCGAGTGGTAAGCTACTGATTATAGTAATCAGATTCCTGTTTCTTGATCTTCTATTCTTTCTGTGTGTCTGCAACTCTCTCTTTCTCTCTCACTCTCTCCTTGGTCCAAGACCCCTGTGGTCCCGCCTCTTCCTACACGCACGCGCGAAACTTCGCGACACCGCGTGGATGCTCGGCGTCACCACTCGAAGGAATCCGGACAACCATCTGTCCTCCGGGATGTCCCTCATGATCATTTCGGCCCGATAGGCCTCCAAATAGCTCATGGCATTCTTCCCACCGAACCAGCCTATCGTGCCAACAATTGCTTCAATAGCCCTATCGAGGATGCCTGTGCCTTCACGCGCACTCACTAATCGATCTACAGCTGAAGCCATGGCTTTTGCAAGCTCTGTTCCCCTCATCTTTTCTATTCCTCTACCGCCTTTTCATGTCGGGTTCACCAAATATGTCGCGTTGTTACGCGCGTGCGTATAGAACGAAGCGGGACCACGGGGAACTTGGACCGAGGAATAACCGATCACGAGTAGGAGCAAGAAAGACAACGATCGTGCTTCCACACACACACACACACAGATACACAGAAACTGCAATCGAATGCAACAACGGAAACGAGACGAATGCATATATGTATATATATATATTCTGATGAATAAGGGGTTACAACCGACAGGCCGGTGAGCGACAAATCTCCTACGCCTACGCACACGCACACAGAAGAGAGAGATGGAGACTCTGCCGGAAGCACTCGGGCGTTCCGCAGAGCAGAGTTAGCCTCTCAAAAACCTGCATCGCGCAAATACAGAGAAAGACGGAGGAGAAGAGCTCGGTCCCAGTCTGACAACACTTCGTCCTGGACAAAAAGCGATCCCCCTTTTACAATTCCTCTCCGTCTCTTTTATAGCCCAAGGAGGGAGGCCGTTACAACTTGTTACATCATATTCATTCTCTGTCCTTTCGGATAGAGATATGCCTCGATTTCCTACCTATCAAATCCATGCGACCTAGGATATTCACATCAGCCGACTTGTACCTAAATATGTACATTACAACAAAACTTGTGCCCATGTCTAAGGGCCAGTTTGTGCACATCATTCTCCGATTCCGCCTAGGGACGATTTTCTCCACGACAACGTGTTCTTGACAGCCACGTGACCTTGTCCTTGAGGGAATTGCTCGACATTACAAAGAAGGAGTTCCATGATACAATTGTGGACCTTGTAAAGAGAAAAAGACAATAGTCAAACGAGGAAGAAGAGAAGCCATTAAAAGCAAAAACAAATGCCATAATGATGGCAAGGGACGAAGTCGATGAAGATTTGGTGGACAACCACTATACTCGACCTCATTGGGCACGAGTGACAACGGAGACACCGGTGAAGATCGGGGAGAAGAAAGAGACCGTGGTAGCCTTGATCGACCATGGCTCGGAGATCAACCCCATGTCGACCGAGTTCTACAAAAAGGGGAGATGGTCAATTAACACAAACCACGGATGGAAGATTTGACCAGCAACAAAGACCACAGAGGACTTGTATGGAGCATGTCCCAATGTTAAAGTCACGATTGGGGATGTGGAGATGGATCAACACTTCTTCGTGCAAGAATTGGCTTCGCATCCTGTCATCCTAGAACAACTGTATATCACATCATCCCGGATGGAGACCAAGGTGTTTGATATTGGAGCAGCCTTCGCACGAATCAAGAGTCTTGATAGTCAAAGATCTATTCAATTCCTAACGGTGCGAGCTAATCATGAAAGAAATCGAGATAGCCTTGGAGGCGAATCCTTAGATTTTTAGAGCGGACTATTGAAGAATGGGGCACAAATAGTCCGAGTGATCACAAGTCTCCACAAGAAAGTAGAGTGTGTGGATTGCAAGGAGAAGCAACATGCGTCACACCTACTGGCACATGTAAACTAGTACTACCCAACAAAAAGGACAAGCGTCGGATACAAGACTTCGAGAAGATGCTGAAAGAAGAAAACATAATAGAAGAAGAAGAATTCGTGACTCATATTATGGAAGAATCCTCATTTAACGACACCATCGGCGAAATCGAGGAAGTTGTGGATTTGAGCTATCTTCACGATCAACATGTGATTTCAGTTAACTCCGTCAACATGTATGCTATCATCGATGAATACCATCGATGCATCTTGATGGAGGAACCTGAAGTCAACACAAAATATAAAACGATGGATAGGAAGATCAAGTCAGTTGCGGCTCCACTACTAGAAGATAACGGGCAAAAGATGAAGGAAGTCGCTAATGATCCAAGCTTAAGGGATCCGAAGGCAATAGGTCATGTGTTCACCGAAGAGACGAAAGGGAAGCTATGAGTTGGAAGGGAGGATTTCCTCCTCCCTGAAGAGGAGCGAATGTTCCGTGTAATGCTTGAAAGACATGGGAAGGATTTCACATTTTTCCCTCAAGAGATCAGATGTGCCGACCCAAAGATTACAGAGCCGATGGTGATATTTACGGTGCCTCATGTACCTTGGAACCTCAAGTCGATACCGGTTCCGAGAGCACACCTACCGAAGCTGATCGAGCTCTTAAAGGATCCGGTGAATATGGGAATTGTGGAACTGTCGAATGCTCCTTATTCCAATAGGTGGTTCACGGTGCCGAAGAAGAATGGATCATTGCAATTCATCCAAGTTCTTCAACCCGTCAACAAGGTGACAATTCGGAATGTTTGAATCGGTCCAAGCATGGACGAATTTGCCGAAGCATTTGCAAGCCGGTCCATCTACTCTATTGGCAATCTCTACTCTAGATACGACCAATTCCAGTTGGCGATCAACAATTGTGACATTACAACTATGAGGACTCCGATCGGGCTTGTGCGGATGTGTACCTTACCTCAAGGTTCAACGAACTCAATGGCTCATATGGTGAATGCCATGAACAAGGTTTTGAAGGATTGCATCCTGGACATCACGATGCCATTCTTGAATGATATTCCGATAAAAGGATGTTCGGATGAGGAGAAAGACGAATCAAAAAATAAGAAAGGGTGTAGAAAGTTCGTTGTAGATCATATGAAAGATTGCGAGAAGGTGCTCCCTAGGCTCGAAGATGCGAAATTGACATTTTCAAGAGAAAAATCCGCATTCGGGCAACCAGAGATCTTGGTGGTATGTCACTTATGTGGAGCATATGGCTGAAAGCCTTTGCCATCCAAGGTGAATGCAATCTAAGACATGAAAGAAGAATGCATAAACCAAATAGAGGTTCGAAGGTTCCTTGGAGCATGCACATTTTATCATATCTGGATTCTGCACTACGCTCATGTTGCCGAGCCATTATATGGATTGCTAAAGAAAAGAATGAAGTTCGAATGGCGGGACGAGCATACAAACGCGATGCGAAGATTGAAGAAACTACTTCTTTAAGCTCCATCACTAAGGAAGGCCAACTATACCGAAGGAAAGCCGATTTATGTGATTGTAGATACCAGCCCAACCGGAATCGGGTGGGTCATCAACCAAGAAGGAGAAGATAATGCGTGGTATGCCATCCGGTTTGGAGCAAAGGTTCTTAGCGAACGACAACAAAGATACGCCCAAGTCAAGCGAGAACTTTGGGGTATTGTGTTTGCAGTGAAGATGGACAAAGACTACTTGATCGGGTCGGAAGTGATAATTGAGACAGATTGTCTCCCAATCCTCGGGATGATCTCAGGATGTGCGACACCAGATCTAGCTATGCTAAGGTGGATCGGCTATATCAAGTCTTTAAGCCCAGAGATCCGCCACATTGCAGGGAAGAAGAACACCATGGTTAACACACTGTTGAGGGCGAAATATGAGAATGAAAGTGACATGGTTTCGGAAGATGAAGCCGTCACCCTCGACTTCTTCAAGATGGCCCAACTATTGGCGGTGTTGTGAAGAATTTCGTCTAGAGGCGGAAACCGGGAAATATTGGCTACATCGGCAGGGTGCACCATGTGCACTCACACTCATGTAATTGTGTGAATAATAAGAGTCAAGTCGGGACGAAGAATCCCATGTAAATCGGGATTTATCCCACATTATAACACATCCCTCTCCTTGTTCTATAAAAGGAAGGGATGGTCCCTTGTAGAGGGGTTGCCCATTTTGTGTTAGAGGGTATACCGTTAGATTTAGGGTTAGTTCTTCTACTTCTTCTTCCTCTTCTTCACGGTGTGGGTGGACTGTGGAGGGCTGTTCCAGCTCGGTCTCCTGTGCAAGACCCCGCTTTGCGTGACGAGCCCGAGAGCTCCCCGGACTGCGGCTTGGCTGCAGACTGCTGTTGTAACCTACCCTAGCTTGGTCCGGCTTGAAGCCGGGGTTGTATTCTTTCCCTTGTAATACATACTTTTGCGTCTGTCTGTGTATACTCGTGTCTCTGTTGGTGTCGGGTGCTTCCCCTTTCCTGCGTTCTTGCACATAAGGACGTGAGTCGGGTCGGTGTGTGTGTGTGTGTGTGCGCGTGAGTCGGTGTCAAGCGCGCGCTCCCTCCCTTTCTCCCTCTCTTTCTCTCTCTCGTTCGGTTGCTTCCGGTGTGCTCCTAGGGTGCCCCGAAAAGGGTGAAGCACGACTTCCTGAGCTCCGTCACCCCCTAGTCCAGGACCCCCATGGTCCCGCCTTTCTACACGCATGTGCATAACATCGCAATAGCAGAAGACAAGGACACACTAACCCTCCACACCTTCAACGAGGACGAGTACGAAGGTGAGTGGTTATTGATCAATAGATTCTTAAGAACAATGACGGTGGCTTGTCCAGCCTGGTGACAACATAGTTTTGGCGACCACGATTCCTGCAAAAAGTGCAGTGAACAACGAGGGAATGGATGAATAGACCAACGAATGACCCAGTAGCCGAGCGAGCGAGAAGACTTGCCTAGAGACTACAGAAGCGGGAAGCTTACCAGCAGCCGGCAGAGGAGTTCTGGTCGGATCGGTCTTTTTCCAGAGTGATTCGCCGGGTCGCGAAGGAGTCACTCCGATTGCAACAGAACCACCACCTGGACGAAGGAAGTAGTCTGAGCAGTCTATAGGAAGCGGAGTCCATTCTGCAGACACTTGCTGCAAGAGAAGACTGTTCGGAAGCGTTCTCAACCATCGAATCGGATTTGGATGGCGAACACTGCGTCCAATCGAATTATCATAGTAGCCACGATACCCCAGAAGACGACGAGTCGAACCACATACCGACACCGGAGCCGGCGACAACGAAACCAGAAGCTCCAAACAAAACGACCGACACGGAACACCAAGAGGAGGAACGTGTTCCAACACCACAACCTGAGTCACCGACGAAACAGGAGGAGTGAGTTCCAATACCGGCCCCAGCAACACAAGAAGATGACGACACAATGTCGTGCCAATATCCGAAGTATCGGGATGACCCAGACACGGAAGCCCATGGATACACGTTTCTCCAATCTTGGGAGGTGAATGATTGAACGATGCAGAGGTAGAATGATAAAAAATTGCGGAATTCAGCTTGAATTTGGAGGGATCCGCGGCAAGTTGGCACTCCAAGCACCTTCCCGGCAGCATCGCCACGTTTGAGGATTTAAAGACTAGATTTCTACGCTTCTCCACAAACAGGTGGATCAAAGAGAGATTGTCAACCAATTTTATACGACACGACAGGACCCGTCCGAAACCATTCAGCAGTTCGTTATCCGGTTCTAGACAATGCATAGTCAACTCATTAGATCACCGCCAGAAGCTGAAGCGAAAGTGGTATTTTTGGCAGCACTCTGGGAACCTCTCCGAACCGTGTGTGTGGTCATAGATTTTTGGACCAACACAATAGACCAGGTAATTGACCGGGTCATGGAAATGGACAAAACGAGTTCATGGTTGACGATGGGAGCACTCCAAAGAACACTCCCCACTGAAGAGGACCTATCCTTTTACCAGGCGGTCCAATGCACAACGTGCCTTAACCCCGGGCACTCAACAATAGAGTGCATGATGAGATCGCAGTGCATGCTATGCCATTCTCGGTCACATACAATGGACCACTGCGAGTACAACTTGCTAAATCGGCAAGCTGCACCAGTCCGGCACATCGAGACCAAAAATGACTGGGAGGACAAAGAAGAATGATTTCGGCGAGACGATCGCTACCGATCGGTACAAGACGTCCGATATAGTGACCGATGGGACGATTATGACAAGGACCGGAGCGAGAGAAGCCGCGACTATAACGGTGATCGTCATAATCGAGATTACTCCCCCGACTATGATCGGAGAAGAGAGGATCAACGAGAAGACTATGAAGACCGGCGCCGGCAAGGATACCGGAACAACCAACGCTATAATAAAAAACGGAATGCTCGGAAAGAGGATCGTCGGGAACCGGCAAAGGATTACCAACGAGAGCCGGACAAAAGCATAACTAGTGCTCAAACGGAACAAAGAAGAGTAGAGGAGCCTAAGCAGGTAGTATTCAGATTTCAACCGGGTAACATGCAAAAAACAGAGTCGAGCAATACATGGAAGGCGTATTGCTACTATAGCCGCCAGGAGGGACACTGCAACAACCAATGTCCGGTAAAGAGTCACGACAAACGACTGGAAGTCAACATGGTGGTCATGGAAGTGACGGACATCCAACAAGTCACCACTAGATCGAAGGGAAAGATGGCTGAATGGGAGGCTCATGAAGCTATCCGCAAACAAACTATGGAGTGGATCGAAAAGGCAAACGAACAGAATGTCACCGAACTGAAGGAGCAAAGGAACGCATTGGAGGAACCTACAGAGACGACGCAATAGGATAACCCCACATGGCGGGCATTACAGGAATGCTAGATCATGCTACCACTGGATCGGTTACTGCAATTGGTGCCCCGATTCACCGATGGGTTAAGATCCCACCAAACCCCACACCGATGGGTTAAAATCTTTCCAAATCCGGAGGAAGGGCCAGCAGTGGTCGATACCACCAGTCCCGCAATCACCACCATTATCAAAGGACGGGAAGTACTGGGGACGATCGTCAATGGCGGATTGGGAGTAAACATAATTAGCCTCCAAACATGCAACACTCTTGGAATCGAAGAATGGGAACCATGCATGTTTTGGCTCCAGATGGCGGACACCGGCTCAATACGACCAGCCGCATTGATTCGGGATTTGGAGGTAACAATCAGAGGCCATGCCTTCTGGATTTCTGTCGTCGTCCTCCAGTTGAATGTGCAGGGAGCATGCCCATTGTTGCTGGGACGACCATGGTTACAGACCGCCCACATCAAACAGAACTGGCAGAAGAACAACATTACATTTCGAAGGGGGAAAACCCTTAACCCTCAAGTGGGCCCAGGCAAGGAAGTAACACTGTTATATGTTGAAAGCGTGAATATGCTGGAAGGGCTTGCCAATGAGGAGGTAGATCGCCACCTTGATGAAAACCCAAGGATAGTTCCTCTGTTCGAAGACAGCAGATAGCATCGCAAATGTCGGCGGCAATTAACATCAGTGATGAAGAGCAATCTCCAGAGCAGCCACCGAATGTAGTCGGGACCGGAGGAGGCCAACCAAACGAAGCCCGAGTAGAACAACCGGAAGAAGTCAGACCGGAGGAGCCAGACAAAGCCCCGTTGTAGTAGGAGGAGCCAAGGACAGAGGAGCCGGAGCCAGAAGTGCAGAGACCAGTAGAGCCGGATACAGATAGAGCGGGAGAGGAAGAGTAGGCCGAAGAGCAGGCCGAAGACCAACAACAACTACAATCGGAGGAGCAACAGTAGCACCAGATGGAGCAACTACCCGATGAACCATTGGAGGCCCTGGACCAGAACATTCTGGACATTTTGGAGGATGAATGAAGGGCTAACCGTGGGTTCGACGTACAATGTACTGTCTCACGGGCGTGCCATGTGTTGGCCAGTTAGGCCGGAGTATGAAAGGGGAGTCGTTTTTGGGAGTTGTAATTAGATAAATTATGATAATTATAAGATCGGACAAACGGACCCGAAATCGGTATGCCGATCCGGATCTAGACTGGTTCGTAGCCGGTTGCCGGTTGGCACCGGTTTGTAGCACAATCGGATACCTATAAAAGGATCCGGAGATGTTGTGGAGACGGATAATTAATAGAGAGGTGTTGTGTCTTTACGTATTGTGTATCTTGTTAATACCATTCAGTGCTTAATGTGATTATCATACACGTGTATCAAGTTAATAATTCCGGATAGTGACCAGGAAGGATCGGTCCTTTATCACGGTCTGCACATTCCTTACCGTACCACCCCTTTGGTGAAGTGTTCTAAAGGGACACCCTGTGTTAACGGCTTGTCCAGCCAGGTGACAACAAGATGTACTCCATTTCATGTCCACATGAAACTTGCCAAGTACATTCGAACATACATCATCGTGATGAGTTGCGACCGACATACCCACTCACCATACACTTCAAATGGATGGTGGATCTGGTCTCGATGCCAATGGGAGTGGGACAAATGAAGTACTTAGTTCTGGCAAGAGAAGACTTGACAAATCAAGTGGAAGGACGGGCCTTGGCAAATAAAACGACGTCAGTTGTTTGCAAATTTCTACTCGAAGAGGTTCTCTGTCGATATAGATGTGTGGGAAAGATAGTGGCCGACCGAGGGGAGTTGGATGCACACAAAGCAACGGAGCTCTTCGAACGACTAGGTGTGAAGTTGTCCCTCACGACTGCCTACAATCCAGAAGCGAATGGGAAGATCGAGCAAGGGCATGGACCAATCATCAAAGCCATCGTACGAGCATGCAATGGTCAAGTCGGGAATTGGCCATGACTATTGCCCTATGCCTTGTAGGTCGACAGAACTACACACAGTTCAGTGACAGGGTATATGCCAACAGAGCTTATGTATGGATAGAAGCCGATAATGCCCATCGAAAGGACCATCACTTCATGGGTAGTGATACCATGGGAGAACGAGATGAGACGAGAAGAATTATTAGAGGCACGGATAAGGAAGCTTGAGAGAAGGCCTAAAGATTTAGAAAAAGCACGAAAGATGATGGAGGCAACCCGAGTGAGGAACAAGATTCCGTTCGACAAGACACATCAACTACATCCCAAAAATATCGAAGAAGGAGATTGGATATTGGTCTATGACAACAGCCTTGACAATCAACATAGGACAACAAGAAAGTTCGCAAGAACATGGTTCAGACCATATGTGGCGACAAGTTCCAACGACAATGTCACATACCACCTTGCGGAGCTAGATGGATCAAGGTTGGCCATACCCATTGCAGGAAAAAGAGTAAAGATTTTCAAGAAAAGACAAGACGAGGGTCCTGACCATCGCTTCATGGGTAGTGATACCATGGGAGAACGAGATGAGACGAGAAGAATTATTAGAGGCACGGATAAGGAAGCTTGAGAGAAGGCCTAAAGATTTAGAAAAAGCACAAAAGATGATGGAGGCAACTCGAGTGAGGAACAAGATTCCGTTCGACAAGACACATCAACTACGTCCCAAAAATATCGAAGAAGGAGATTGGGTATTGGTCTATGACAACACCCTTGACAATCAACATAGGACAACAAGAAAGTTCGCAAGAAGATGGTTCAGACCATATGTGGTGACAAGTGCCAACGACAATGTCACATACCACCTTGCGGAGCTAGATGGATCAAGGTTGGCCATACCCATTGCGGGAAAAAGAGTAAAGATTTTCAAGAAAAGACAAGACGAGGGTCCTGACCTCGATCACCTCGACGATGAAGATAATAGGACGAAACCTAAAGACTTGAGTTATGTGAACGAGGACATGGAGGAATTTGATTGATCACCGTAGGCGGAATCTCACACTCTCTCTTCTTGGCACATACTGGAGGACGTGCGGTTTGGTGGGGGCGGATGTCGTAAAGTTTTTTGGCAACGATGTGAAAATTGTATGGAACGTACAAAATCAAGTGTAGTTCTTTACACACAATATGAAATAATAATAGTAAAGATACTATTTTATATTAGTTTAATATCTTGGTGCAAAAAGATGGATGTCTTCAAGAGCTACCGAATGCATTTACTACATGTGAAATGGACAACTTAGTTTCAAGTTATATGAGTGTGAAGTTTGAGAAGAAGAAGAGGAAAACAAAACAGTGAGATATCCCACATAGATAGGACACCATTAGTATTCAAGATTATATAAGTAGAGCTATAACTCTTTATATTTCATTTATGTGTTAGGAGCACAAAAAGGTTGGGTTGTATAACTTGGACGAATGGATGCGGCCAAGTTGTTCAAAATGGTTTTGGAGAACCGGAACCAGACGGATGACGACGGAACCAGGATCTGGAAGGGACGGACGACGGAACCGGGAACAGACAGACGATGAAACCAGGAACAGACAGACGACGATGGAATCGGGACCGGGAACGGACGGATGACGAAACCAGGAACGGACGGACGATGACGGAACCGGATCCGGACCGGACTGGACGAGATGCGGATCGGACCAGTCGGGACCAGACAGACAGATCGGTCAGATAGGTTGATCGCGACACATGGTGTCTTGAAGATTTCAGTGTGAAACGAAAAAGCCAAGTCATTTCTTCGAGTTATATTTTATCATTATACTTTCACATGTAAATTCTCATATTGGAGCTTGAATGAGTGACATGGTTATGATGCATCACATGTACTGCATGAGCGCCAAGTGGCAAACATGCATCACATGCATTGTATGCATGTCTCGTACCCTTAGATGCATCATATGCATGGGGGCATCTATAAAAGAGTGGATGAAAAAGATCAAAGGGAGCTATGTATTAATCAAGAAATTAATAAAAAAAGAAGAAATTTGTTATCCCATTTGGGCTATGTATTAATCAAGAATTTAATAAGAAGAAAATTCGTTATCCAATTGATGATATATCTTGTTCCTCAAATCTAAAGCCAAATGTTCTATCTTATCTCAATCTCTCACTATTTCAATCTATCTTAAATACTTTCTCGCTAAAGCTAGTGCAAACTTCGAATGCTTCCGGTCCAAGACCTCGGCGGTTCCGCCTCACGATCCGCACATAGTGACGGATTTTCACAACAAGACCTCTCACCAAAATTGTCCATTGATGTCCATTCGAAACTTGCCAACATGGATAGTGTCACTTGGGGGGCTCTATCTCCAACAGATGCTCCCCCTCCTTCGACAAGCCAATGCTCCTATTCCTGTTCCTGCTCCTCAGTCTCTTGTTTCTCTCAGGGGGGAAATGTGGTGTGCATGTGTTCCTTTGTGCCACCCTTTTAGCACACCCTTTTTAGCTAAGCCTACCCAAATGGGTACCTTTGTATCAACTATAAATTGAGTAAGAAGTAAGAAGCTAAGTAGGTTGGTTTTGATCTCTTATGTGCATTTCACAATATAATGAACTCTATAATACCTCTTCAAAATTTTGGCAAATAATGCATCCTAACATTTTAGTTATCAAGCTCTCCATTATGGTTATAGACCGTAATGAGCATTGATTTATCCTTTGATAGAACATTTACGATCGACACTTATTCTATTCCGGGTAATGTCATTCCACAATTGCTTCATCAAGCATGTCATTTGTTTGATTCATGAAACACAATGGATGGAACATGTTCCCCTTCTAAAACTCCCCCACGTAATCATTTGATGACTCTAGCATTTTGGATCTTTTGACCCCAATATCCACATTTTTCTTCTTCTAAACAACATATCCTTGCATCAATTTTAAAAAGGTATATCAGCTACAAAATACAAAAAAGATGGAAAGGAAGCGACTATCTTTCCCAAGCTCGTCTTGTTATGACAATGACTAGCCATTGATCCTTCTCCATTTAAAATTGCCCATATTGCCAATATGGGTCCATAGATGATACCATTACACCGCGTAAGACCAAAATTGTTGACCCCACTTATTTTACCAAAATGAGAGATGATTGAGATATATATAGCCTCCAATATGTGACTTTCAACATACAATATCCACATTTTTTTAATAGATTATGAAAATATTTAAACTTGAGGGACTTGTAGAAGACATTGGACAACATTCCAAGGTAGTGCCAACTACAATAGGGTTCAATGCATGACGATACTATATAGATACACATGCTTTACCAAATGTTGTGAAACTTGTTTCGCTTATAAACTAGTGTATGTAGCTTAGTCACACATTTATAACATTAAATCTTGTCACATTATTTTGTAACCTTATCAAAGGCATCACCATAACTTATTCTCAACTAACTCTCACACACGGAGTGAGGGTTAATTGAGAATCGAAAGATGGGAGTATTACTTGTTGGGAAATTGGTCCCTTCGGATGGGATCTGGTTATGAATGAAGAGGACTTGGTGAGAACCGGAAGAGATCCGGAAACCTAAGGAGACCCGGTGAGAACCGGAAGAGAAGACATATTTGTAAATATGTTTTGAGTAAGCCTATTGAGGCTATGTCTGTAAATAGCCCTATGTTCATATAAGTATAAATATGACTTAGGTCAATCACTTTACGGAACGATTGTCATATTGTTGTAGAGATAACTGCTGTATAGAGAGACAGAGATACAGAGCGATAGTCAGTTGTAACCGCTAGCTGGCGAAGATACAGAGCTCGAGGTTGTTGCCTTTGAGTCTCTGTTTTGTACCTTTCTTACATAGTGATAGTTCGGAGTCTGTGGACTCCCGTGGTTTTTTACCCATTCGGGTTTTCCACGTAAACATCTTGTGTACTCTCTATTGTTCGTGTGTGTACGTGCTTTCACTCCCTACTTCCCATTTTTGTGTTTGATTCTCATTGAAGTGATTCTAGACTCAGTTGTGGCCGAGCAATATTCCGCATTATTCTCTACAAACTGGTATCAGAGCGAACAACACAGGAAATGGAAGAATCGTTCGGTGGCATGTTCAAGGTCACCGGCTCCAACTACTCAGTGTGGAAGTCGAAGATGAGGGATATGCTGGTAGTTAAAGATCTTTGGTTGCCGGTTCAGTTCGGGGACAAGAGACCGGACAAGATCGACACCACAGTGTGGGAGATGATGCACATGAAGACGAAGGCATACATCCGGTGCTTCATCGACATGAGCCTGTACAACAACTTCAATGAAGAGAGCAAGGCTCATGAACTCTAGGAGAAGATCGGCATCAAGTTCCAGAACAAGAATGTTGTCAATCGGGTTTCAGTATTCCGGAAGCTAGTGAGGCTCTGGTACCAGGACGGTTCCAGTATGGCGGAGCACATGAATGCCTTCCAAGGGCTGATACATCAAGCCACCTCGTTGGAAGTACCTCTCGCCAATGAGGTACTCACATTACTCCTGCTCGGTTCTCTCCCGGATAGTTGGGAGACGCTAGTTGTCATGTTGGGCAACACCAGGCCAGAAGGAAAACAGTTATCCCTAGCAAGAATCAAGTCAAGCTTGCTAGATGAAGAAGCTCGCCAAAAGGACCGGGAGTCCAGAACCGATCCGAAGGCCTTGGTCACGGAAGATGACCACAACCGGGGAAGAGGCAGGTATCAGAGTCCCCAAAACCAGGACAAATCGGGGACGACGTCGAAGTCAAGGGAGAGGCCCACGTGCTTCTATTGTGGAAAGTCGGGACACTTCTAGAAGAATTGTCGGCATTTCCGGAAAGAGAAAGAAACCGGCACTACCAATTTGAAGAAGAGTTCGGACCAGAGAGGTCCTATCAGAAAGGAACGTCGGCAATTGCGACAAGTGAAGAGGAACTTATGCTCATTACCAAGGAGAATGAGTTAAACCTTGTCGGTGATGAGACAACGTGGGTTGTCGATTTCAGAGCGTCGTTCCACCTAACACCGGACCAAAGGTGCTTCTCATCCTACACAGCCAGAGATCATGGTTGTGTCCGGATGGGGAATGAAGGGACCTGCCGAATTGTCGGCATAGGATATGTGTCGTTGACGACACCAACCAGATGCAAGTTGTTGCTGAAGGATGTCCGACATGTTCCAGAGGTTTGACTAAACCTGATATCAGTCAGTCGTCTAGATGATGAAGGCTACACGGGTAACATCCGGAACGGAGTTATGAAGTTCAGCAAAGGGAGCCTAATAGTGGCTCAAGCCTAGAAGGTCAACACATTGTACTTGATGCATGTCCGGATATGCCAGGAAGAAGTGAATGTTGCATCCGACACTGCCGGTGAGCTGTGGCACAAGAAACTATGTCATATGAGCCAGAAGGGGATGAGAAGACTTGCCGAAGACAACCTTATTCCGAAGGTGAAAGACATGCATCTTGAGAAGTGCACTGACTGCTTGGCCGCAAGAAAAACCAAACCTTCTTCTGGTCAAGACCACCGATGAGACGGAATGCACCACTGGACCTTGTGAATACCAATGTGTGTCAAGTGGACATGAAGTCACATGCCGGATTGCAGTACTTCGTGCCGTTCATAGATGACCACAGCCAGAAGTTGTGGGTCTCACCATTGCAGACGAAGGATCAGGTGCTATCCATCTTCAAGGAGCTCCACGTGAGAGTGGAAAGAGAAACCGGCTGGAAGTTGAATGTGGTTCGAGCGGACAATGGAGGAGAATATCGGGGGCAGTTCGAGGAGTACTGCCGGTTGAAGGGAATCCGGCTCGAATTTACTATGCCGAAGACGCCGGAACTAAAAGGGTTGGCGGAACGTATGAACCAGACCATAATGGAGAGAGTCCAAAGCATGTTAGCACATGCCAAGTTACCCAAGTTGTTTTGGGCTGAGGCGCTGACGACGGTGACCTACGTGATAAACAAATCACCCTCAATACCCTTGTACGGAGACTCACCGCAGAAAGTATGGACTGGTAAGGACGTGTCTTACCGACATCTGAAGGTGTTCGTGTGTCTCGCTTATGTGCACTCCCGATGAACAACGCTCGGCCACAACCGAGTCTAGGATCAAACATAGAAAACGGGTAATGTACGCACGACACAGTGAAGAGAAGAGTACACAGGATGTTAACGTGGAAAAACCCAAACTAGGGAAAAAACCACGGCAGCCCACAGACTGCAAACTATCACTATATCACAATGTACAATAGTGAAGCACCGAGGCAACGACCTCGAGCTTGCTATCTTCGCCACAGGCGGTGGTTACAACAGAGGCAACGACCTCTTCGTCTCTCTCTCTCTCTCTGTACACAGTTACGCACTCAAATCTTGCACCAACAAGAAATGACTACTATAATAACCACACACCTCTCTGTTTGCCCTAAGTCATATTTATACTAATGTGACTTTTCGGCTATTTACAAATATAGCCCCGATGAACTCTCAGAAACGTATTTACGAATATGTCCCTTCATCCGGTGAGCACTTCTCACCGGGCCTTCACCATCCGGCTCTTGCCGGGTACTCGTCATCCGGTTCTCACCAGGCCTTCCTTGCCGGATACTTGTCATCCGGTTCTCACCAGGCCTTCCTTGCCGGATACTTGTCATCCGGTTCTCACCGGGTCTTCCTTGTCGGGTACTCATCATCTGGTTGTACAAGCTGAAACCGAGAGACACCGGAAATCCACCAAGTTACAAAGCCCGGATCGTGGTGAAGGGCTTCCAGTAGAAGAAAGGAGTGGACTTCGATGAGATCTTTGCCCCGTTAGTAAAGATGGCATCTATCCGTACGGTATTGGGAATAGCGGCAAGCATGGACCTCGAGGTAGAGCAACTAGACGTCAAGACGGCATTCCTCCATGGTGACCTCGAAGAAGAGATCTACATGCATCAACCGGAAGGATTTGAGAAGAAAGGGAATGAGCACCTGGTGTGCCAGCTGAAGAAGAGCTTATACGGATTGAAGCAAGCCCACCGACAATGGTATCGGAAGTTTGACTCCTTCATGACTGACCAAGGGTACCACAAGATGCAGGCCGATCATTGCGTGTTTGTGAAGAAATTTGAAGGAGGAGATTTGCTAATACTTCTCCTATATGTGGATGATATGTTGATCGTCGGACGAGACCAAGGCAAGATCCGGATGCTGAAGAAGGCTTTGAACCGGACCTTCTCAATGAAAGACTTGGGGCTAGTAAAACAGATATTGGGAATGCACATCATCCAGGACCGGTCGAAGAAGTTGGTGTGGTTGTCACAGGAGAAGTACGTGACAAAGTTGCTTCAACGGTTCAACATGTCGGAGGCGAAACTGGTTGGATCGACACTTCCGGCAAACTACAAGTGGTCTGGAAAGCAAAGCCCGAAGACAAAGGCAGAGAAGTCAGATATGACGAAGATACCATATGCCTCTGCCATCGGAAGCTTGATGTACGCGATGGTATGTACTTGGCCGGATATTGGATATGCAGTCGGAGTGGTGAGCCAGTTCATGAGAAATCCCGAAAGAGAGCACTAGAACGTGGTCAAGTGGATACTCTGGTATTTGAAAGGCACCTCAAGTATGTGCCTCTAGTTCGGCTCCGGTAATCCCCAACTTGACGGATTCGCGGATTCAAATATGTCGACTGATGCGGATACCAGTCAGTCGACATCCGGATATTTCATGACTTATGCAGGGGGAGCTGTCTCGTGGCAATCGAGGCTGTAGAAGACGGTTGTGTTGTCAACCACGGAGCTGGAGTACATGGCAGTTGTAGAAGTTGGCAAGGAGATAATCCAGATGAAGGACTTCATCGGAGAGCTAGGGATCCAACAGGAGGAATACCGGCTCTATTGCAACAGTCAAAGTGTCATCCACCTTGCAAAGAACGCGGCCAACAATTCCTGGATGAAACATATCCAGCAGAGGTACCACTGGATCCGGGAGAGAGTAGAAGATCAAGAGTTCGAGTTGACGAAGATCCACACGGAGGAGAACATATCAGATATGTTGACCAAGGTGTTGGCAATCGACAAGCTGGACGTGTGCCGAAAGCGGATCGGGATGACAGACATCCCATGCCGGAGTGAAGGGGGAGATTGTTGGGAAATCGGTCCCTCCGGATGGGATCCGGTTATGAATGAAGAGGGCCCGATGAGAACTGAAAGAGATCCGGAAACCGGATCGGATGGACCCAGTGAGAACTAGAAGAGATCCGGAAACTGGAGGAGACCTGGTGAGAAACGGAAGGGAAGACATATTTGTAAATATGTTTTGAGTAAGCCTATTGAGGCTATATCTGTAAATAGCCCTATGTCCATATAAGTATAAATATGACTTAGGGCAATCACTTTACGGAACGGTTGTCATATTGTTGTAGAGATAATTGTTGTATAGAGAGACAGGGATACAAAGCGATACTCTGTTGTAACCGCTGGCTGGCGAAGATACAGAGCTTGAGGTTGTTGCCTCTAAGTCTCTCTTTTGTACCTTTCTTACATAGTGATAGTTCAGAGTCTATGGGCTCCCATGGTTTTTTACCCATTCGGGTTTTCCACGTAAACATCATGTGTACTCTCTATTGTTCGTGTGTGTACGTGCTTTCACTCCCTACTTCCCATTTCTGTGTTTGATTCTCATTGAAGTGATTCTAGATTCGGTTGTGGCCGAGCAATATTCTGCATCATTCTCTACATTACTTTCCATTCTTGGTATTGAGACAACCGTTAAGGGCTAAGTGTGAACTTGCATGGGGGCCTTGGGTTTGACTATAAATTTGAGGCCTAGGAACCTAATTACAAAATCATTCAATTACACGGAGACTAGGATTTCGTGGTGAAGAGACTCTTGTGTGAGCATGAATCAATACTAGTACTACTCCAAGCCCATAATGTTAGTATTGGACGTTGTTCAAGGTCAAGTTTGTCTTGATCCCTTTGCTCGGGAAGTGATTGACACCCTTCTTTCTCTCTTTATCCCTTTATTTTCTTATCTATCTCCTTATTTCATGTTCACATTAGATTCTATCTCTAAATCTTGGTATCAGAGTGAGTTTCAAATGTTTCTTTCTGTTGGGAAACAGGTCCCTCCGGATGGGAAGGGAGAAGAACAGTGCCGATGAACGAACTCGGTCGAGGCCGATAGGCCCGGTATGAACCGGATGAGGAGTACCCGGCTACGGACAACCAGATGGTGCAGGCCCGGTATGAACCGGATGAGGAGTACCCGGCTACGGACAGCCGGATGATACAGGCCCGGTATGAACCGGATGAGGAGTACTCGGCTACGGAGAGCCGGATGATACAGGCCCGGTATGAACCGGATGAGGAGTACTCGGCTACGGAGAGCCGGATGGTGCAGGCCCGGTATGAACCGGATGAGGAGACATATTCGTAAATATGTTTCTGAGAGCCTATCGAGGCTACATTTGTAAATAGCCGAAAAGTCATATTAGTATAAATATGACTTAGGGCAAACTTTTAGAAACTGTTGTTGTCCTTCTTCCTTGTTGGTGCAAGAAGAAGAGAGAGTGCGTAACTGTACAGAGAAAGAGAGAGAGAGAGACGAGGTCGTTGCCTCTGTTGTAACCGCCGCTTGTGGCGAAGATCTGTGAGCACGAGGTCGTTGCCTCAGTGAACTCACTGCTGTATATTCCTACATAGTGACAGTTTGCAGCCTGTGGGCTGCCGTGGTTTTTCCCCCTAGTTTGGGGTTTTCCACGTAAACTTCCTGTGTATTCTCTCCTTCTTTGTGTCGCGTTTTTATTTCCCGTATTTCTGTGTATCATTCTAAGCTCGGTTGTGGCCGAGCGTTGCGCATAAGGAACGTTGCGTTCCCGACACTTTCGTTGATTTATTTTCTTTCTTTCTAATGATTGATTGATTTGTCCGTAGCGGGGTATATAGAGAAAGCCATCAATAAAAGAACTTTGGTATCACCTTTCCATTAACCAATAATGTTTCTCCTTATTCTATTCTTCCTTCTCCCATGATTATGCATGTTTAAGTATAAATATTTAGAACAAGTTGTCATTGATGTATTTTATGTGTATAAATCATATATGCATTATGTATACGTATGAGGTTCATGCCTCCATCGTATTACATACAATGTTACGTTATTCAAAATTCATCTTATACATGTTTGATGTGTCGATGTGTTTCGTATTCATATGAGGTCAATACCTCAATTACATATTGCGTATACTAATTTGGGTGTTGCGTGTGTGTAGAGACCAAAGGCCTCTATTACTATATCGATTACATTGTTGGTTTATTTCTTTGTTTAGGATTCTTTTATGCATACAATGTGGTTCGATGTATACCTATGTGATTTTATACATGTAAAGTAAATTTGAGGAATCTGTTACATTATATTGGTAAGTCAGATGTGTTGAGGGCCGAACCTCAAATCTATGACAAAGACTAACTCGGAAATACACAACACACGTGGAAACAACAAATGCACAATACACAATGTATATACATGGAAACCCTAAACAGGGAAAAACCACGGGAACAGAGATTCCACTATATAGAGAGAAGTACAAGGTGAGATCATACAATACAACACTCTGGAAAAACAGAGTGTATAAGACGCACAAGGCTCTTGACATCCAAACTCACTAGCTATGGTGTCGCTCTCTTTCTCACTCTCTCTTGCCCTCTCACTCTACAACGTCACACTATCACGCTATGTAACAGAGGCTACAACTATTTTGTTCTATATACAGTTTGCCCTAGGTATGTATATATATTAATACATAGTATGGGTTATTTACTATTGTGGCCATTATTATTCTCTAATAATAATAATAATCTTACTAATCAGCCGACTAATTTGTCTATTGTCCAGGTCGGTCCGACTAGTCGGCCTATTCATCAACTATCGGGTTGGCCCGACTAGCTGGTCATGTATTTGACCTCTATCTCCTCTTGTCGACTCTCCCTATCATCGACTCTCGGCTCTTGGCTAGACCAGTCGGCTAATCCCTATCTTTGACTGTCGGCTCTCTTCGAGCAATCAACTCTTCTCATTGGAGGGACATATTCCTAACAAACACCCCCTTCACTCCAGTGGCGAGGAGTCCGTTAGTCCTGTCCTCTGTTGACAGACTCTAAGTTTGTCCATCGGCAGGTTCTTTGTTAGCATGTCAGATCCATTGTCATCAGTATGGATCTTCACGAAAGTAAACTCTCCTTCTTCAACCTTCTCCCTCAACCAGTGATACCTTCTCTGTATATGCTTGGTCCGGGAGTGGTTCGTGGCATTCTTTGCTAGATGTATGACACTTTGATTATCACAGTGGAGCAAGAATTCTTCTTGCTTTATCCCGAGTTCACTAAGGAAACTGTTCATCCAAATTAGCTCCTTGCCGAACTCTATCGCTGCCATATACTCTTCCTCTGTGGTCGACAAGGCCACAGACTTCTGCAGTCGTGACTGCCACGATATTGCTCCCCCTGCATAGATCATCACGTACCCTAACGTGGATAGGCTTGAGTCTACATCCCCCGACATGTTCGAGTCGGTAAATCCTTCCAAGATGGGTTTTCTAACACCATACCTTAGGCATACCCCTGAGGTGGCTTTTAAGTACCTAAGTATCCACTTCACTGTTGCCCAATGTTCTCTTCCTAGATTATTCATGTATCGTACATAAGAACTTACACAAATATCCTACTCATACTTATGTAATACTTACACATATATATTCAGAAACACAAGATGGGGAGGTTGCAACAAAAAATGGCAAGATTCTAGAGCATGGTAGTTGATGATGCAACTGTTGACTCCTAACAAACCTTCCAGTATACACCACACCGAAACACAATGAAAGCCAATGTCGATGATACAGGTGAGACATTGATTAGCTATATGCTGAAAAATGTCCATGAAGCCTGTGAGACCTTAGAGGCAACAAAGACTGATTTAGAGAAAACAACATTGGTTGTTGTGATAGAGAGCAAGGTCACTTTGGCAATGACAACAATCAAAAATAAGATTCAGGTAGCTATTGTTTTGCTAGTATGTAACATGTTATAAAACTTGCACATGAAAATGTGCTTAGTGAGGCATTATCTGGAACAGGTTGCTCAACATGAGCTCGAAATTGAGGGGCCGCTGGATCCCCAACGGAAAATACAACTACAGATAGAGATCCAGGTTCTTTCAATGAACCTGGACCTTCTAAGTGTAAATATTGTCGCTAATAACAATTTGGAGAACCTCCAAGTAAGTTAATGATTCTTTTTTCTTGTTCTATCTTCCTCATTAAGGAATGATAAATCGGTAATTTCTCGGCTACGTTCTAGGAACAATACTCCCGTCATGAACAAGTAGTTAGCTGCCTTAAGAAGCAGCTACATTTTGTGGAGGGGATGGTAAAGGGCAGACAAGAATTGGACCTCAACATTCTTGTTCCCTTACCAAACGAAGGAGAACCACGTGTGCTATTTCCGTTGGTGTACTCCATTGTTTACATTCTTCTATATTTTTTAATTATATTCCTGTATACTTGGTTTGTTGACATGTCCTGGAGCAATCACGTTATTTATACATGACATTCACAAACTTGCAAGCACTTTTATGTGTATGTGTGTGTGTGTGTATTCAAATATTTTCGCAAAGTACACACTCTCATTTGCACTGACATATTTCCATAAATATACACACACTTAGTCATTTACACAACAATAACCAATACACATATTTCCACACATTAATATACAAATCTACATATATATGGTACATTTATAGATACCCATACATTACATTTATTTAATTAAGCATACACCAATAGGTTTTGACACATAAATACAAACACGCAAATACAAATATGTAGATTGAAAAGAATAGATCTAAACTATCCGAAGGAATCTAGGAGCCACTATAACAGGCAATTATGAAGGTTGTGAAGTCATCAACTCAATCACAAAACCCACATTTCAATCACAAAACCCACAACTCAATCACAATCCTAGTTTTGGTTCTCGGTAATCCTGCCCACATTTCACACATAGGCGCATAACTTCACAATATCACTTTTATTCATATAACCCTTTCTATAAATTGTTGGAGTGGGCGATATGGGCACTTAAGCAATTTAGCTCTAGTGGACTTCGACTTGGGGCATATAATTGAAATTAGGGTGTTAATTTTATGCCACCCCTCAGCCATTGTTCGTTCCTTTTTCATGTGCCACATTGCGAAGGTCCCCTTGCATAGCTTGTGGCAATATACCATGACTATTCACCCAATCTTGTCATGAGTTCTTTTTGGTGGCTAGACTATTAACTTGGGTTTTTAATGGAGTGAAAACCAATGGAATAGGGCATGGTGGAGTGACTAGGATAATTGCATCATTAGGCTTATCAAAACGTCAACAACTAGCCATGTAAGCTTAAATTTGAGTGAGGCCCCCTTATAAGGTTATTGGTTCAAGGACATTACACCCCGTACAAAGTGTTTTAAATCAAAGCCATATGTTCTTAGAAGTATACTAATTGAGCACTTCGCACTATCACATTGGCTTGACTCAAACCACTCTTGTTTGAGGATACATGATTCTAACAATGATCTCATAGGCATTACTTTGCAAGCCTACATGTGAGCATTACCAATGTGTGTGTGTGTGTGTGTGTGTTATGGACAGTAAACCCAATTGTAACCATTCCTTGTATGAGAGGGTGGTGACACTAGTGCCAACAAGAAGTAAAGCTAAGATGAGAATATGCCATTAAATTCACAAGGGAGGTAAAGAAGTTGTGAAAATCCTCAATATGCACTAGATTGTTTTGGGATGTGTGCTTCCTAATGGTGTTCAAAACATACCATCACCCAAAGTCTTAAGTTTGACACAAAATATGGCTACTATGAAGTAATGAAGAATTTGGCCATCCTCATGACAACATAGGGCTCCAATGGGATGCATCCAATTGATGATAGCGAGCATATGAACCTAGCTCATGACCAAATCATAGTTCATTTGAAGGGATGGGCTATCCTTAGATTTCAACCATAAGATTTCGTCGTAAAGGGTAATCCAACTAAACATGCCAATAACCCCACCTTCATAATAGTGGTCGTCCATAACTTGGCTACCTTCCAATCGTGTACTAGCTTCTAAGGTACAATTGCACATGGTAAATCTTATTCTCCTTTCTCATGTAGAGGACTTCACTCTCAAAGCCCATCACATGTCAACTTATGTGGAGGAAAGGTTGTTCCAAATGGCATTTTTTTAGAGTTTTTACCTAATGAATATTGACGATTATATATCTAAATACTTAAATGGCATGTGTGATCATCCAACATTCAATTGTAGAAACCAATAATGCTTCCCTCATTTCTCAAATGCCATTTCATTCTTTCCTAATCATTTTCTCATGTAAGCCAACGATTGACCCAAAAAATATATAAATACACATATATAACATACTTCACAACACATTGGACATCATGACAACTCATTGAGCATGGTATAGCCTAGTAGGAAGTTTCATTTTTGTCAAACAACATTGTGATTATCTGATACTTTTCAATTCTTGTTTGATCTCTCTAGCTTTCATCATGTATTGTACTATGTGCACACTAAAGAGGGCTATGTTTGCAATTCAACTGAATCCATTCGAATTTAAACTTTCGAAAGCAAATTATATCACTTTCCGATTTCTTTTCCTTGCTTTCATTTCTTTCTCTTATAATTTACAGTTTGAAACATTTTCCAACATTGTGATCGTAAACAACAGCAGGTAGTCCTTTTTATCAGAAAGAGCACAATAATGGCAAAAAATAATCAACAAAACACACTTGTGCAAGCTCAAATGCACAATCATGGTGAATAATAAAGCTTATAACAATGTTATATCAAATTGACCAAATCAGAGAATATATCATATCCAACATCTTTGTGTTAAGCAGCTTCATTGAAAAGTCTCTCACTCAGCTCAACGTAGTACATATAGCATACGAGAGGAACACAGTAAAATAAATACTCATTCTACAGCATCCAGTGTAAAAGTTAAAATTGAAAATGATGATGCATCTCAAAAAACGGAACAAACAATTACTCTCCATTTACATGTGCTTTCCAGGGCTAACAGTAATACAAATGCTATACATAAATATAAATATACACATCTCACAATTTAGACTTCACCTATTGAGCTCATAAATGTGCATCGGCAAATATATTTGACATAGTTACATAACCAGAGGAAATGTCAGGACTCAACTGGACAACTTTTTCATAGCATTGTTTCCCAAGCTCCAAGTTACCATATGTTCTACATGCAGTTAATAAGGATGTCCATGCCATAGTATCAGATAATGAAGACATACTATCTTGAAGGAGCTTTTTTGCTTCATTCAACATTCCCACCCTGCTAAGTAGATCGATCATACAATTAGTGTGTTCATAACTTGGTAAAATTCCATGATCTAATTTCATAGAAATAAAGTAACCATAACCTTCCTTTACTTCACCCGAATGACTACAGGCCGAAAGTATACTGCTATATATTACACCATTTGGAGATATTCCTTCACATTGCATTGCTCCGAGAAGTTGCTTCACCATCTCGTGCCTACCTTGTTGAGCATATCCAGCAATCATTGCACCCCATGATACTATATCTCGCTCTTTCAATTCATTAAACACTACATATGCCTCTTCAAGATTGCCACATTTAGCATACATGTCAATCATAGCATTCCCAAGGATCACATCTACATTAACTTTGTTAGTCTTAATCAAAGCATGAATTGTTTTCCCATGAAATAATGCCCCCATTCTTCCACAAGCTTTCAGAACACATAATAAACGAACTTTATCAGGATTCTTTTCACCATCATTTAGCATCTTTTGGAAAAGATCCAATGCTAGACACTCTTGGCCATGTTGGTTGTATCCAGAGAGCATTGCACCCCAAGCCACTTCATTTTTTTGAGGTAACTTATCAAACACTTTACGTGCTTCTTCCAAACAACCACATTTAGAATAGACATCGATAAGCGAGCCTCCAACTGCTATATCACATTCAAGATTAGCTCTAATAATAGAACAATGAATCCACTTTGCTTCAACTAGAGATCTTGCAAGGCCACATGCTTTCAAGACACATGTAAAGACATAAATATCTGGTACAATATCAAATTCTTCCATTTTTTCAAACAATTGAAATGCTAACAGATCTTCTTCATGCTGCAAATATCCAGAAAGCATTACAGAAAATAAGACGACGTTTTTAAAAGGCGAATTGTCAAAGATCCTACGAGCTTTTGTCAGGTTTCCAAATTTCACATACATGTCAATGAGGGAACTTCTAATAGGTAACTCCAAGTCTAAACCACTTGCCAATATTTGGTTATGTATTGCTTCACCTTGATCTATTACACCAACATTGACACATGCCTTCAAGACAGAGAGATAAATAACCCTATTTGGCTTGATATTGTTTTTTTGCATTTCTCGAAATAGTTGAAGTGCTACTGAGCCATAATCTAAATGAGCATATCCAGTAATCATTGCACCCCAAGACACAATATTCCGATCAGGTAAAATATCAAATACATTTTGTGCTTCTTTGATGCTTCCACATTTTGCATACATATCAACCAAAGTATTTCCAACAGCAAGATCTGATTCGATACCATTTCGGATAACTAAATCATGAATGAATCGACCTTCTTCTAGACCTGATAAAACACCACAAGCTGAAATCATACAAAAGAATATAACTCGATTCGGCATTATTTTCTCATTATTTTGCATCAAATGAAAAAGCTCAAATGCTTGAATTATACAGCCATACCGAGCATACCCCAATATCATCGCTCCATAAGTTACAACATTTCGATTCTTCATTCGTTCAAACACATTGTATGCATCTCTCAACATACCACATCTAGCGTACTGGCTAACCAAAGAAGTGGCAACAACTACATCTGAAAAAAGTCCATATTCAATGGCATGATGATGGATAATCATACCACAAGTGACAACATTTAAGGAGCAACATTTCATGATGCAAGACAGTATGTAATTATTAGGAATAACATCATTCTTTATCATGTTTTGATATAGCATTAAGCTTACATGACCTTCGTTATGTGCAATATGAGCAGAGATGATAGCATACCATGTATATACGGAAGGTTTGAAGCTTTCACAAAATATTAGATTTGCTTCTAGTAAGGTTCCATGGAATGCATAGAGACGCAGAAGATAGTCTTCTAAAACTCCAGACGACCAAATGTTCTGAAGAAGAAAGAGACAATGCATCTTCCTTCCCGTGGATATGTCTTCTTTCTGTGCACATTCTTGTAGAGAATGTAGGAATATCTTCCTCTGGAGTTCTCGATGCATATTCTCTGCTCAAACAAAGCGAAGTCATGATTTCGGAGGTCAAATACAGAAAATGGACATGGGGCGAGTCGATAATTTCCCTTTATTCAGACGTTGACCCTCGAAAGATGAGCTCTCTTTAAACCCTAAAAAGGATATCTCTGAAATAAAACCCTAACCGTAAACAAGATAAATGCAGATAAAATCCGAAACCCTAGAAATGATGTCTCTGGTGAATACGAGCCCTGAAAACAGCTCTCTTTACATGAACATGAATCCTACTACGCAGGAGTTGGCAACGGCTCGGCGGCTCAGGTTTGGAAACTTCCAAACCGATTAAAGCTTAACCGGTTTGGCCTTCCGAGACTGAACTCTTGTCGATTCCTATGTCGATTCCTAATCCTATGGTATCCGAAGTCTCAGACCCACTAGAAGCAAAGATGTGATATTTCTGAGATCCCTCTCTTTCACGGGAACATGCCATCGAACAGACATCACATGGTCGGTTGTTGGGGTCTAGGGCAAGCCAACAAGCCGTCTTGTCCGCTTGGCCCGAGCCCCTTACAATACCCTCATATAATTCACGGCCACGAGCTCTCTGGGGTCCTCCCTAGATGCTCTCCTTTACACAGGCACTTATACACTCCCCCTCGCGATGGGATGTTCTGGGATACTAATAATGTTAAATGATACTACACATGCTAAGTTATCTAGGACAATATTAACGGGTTCTGACTCTTCTATGATATTTCCGGAACCAATGGGACGATCAAGCGAGTACTGCACACACTACAAGAAAGTTGGCCACAATGTTTTCGACTGTTGGTCATTAAAAAGAAAAAGAGAGTGGTCGGTGATCCGAGCAGAATCGGGGACGTTTTGACTCAGACTACTCTCCAGTCGGCAACCGGATCAACGTTGCCGACACTCGATCCGGAGAAATCCTCTCCTTAGAGGAATCAATGATCGGAGAAATCCTCTACAGTGCACAAGTTGCACACACGTGGCTACTAGACTCTGGCGCCACATTTCACGTGACCCCCAACATTGAATGGTTCTCGAACTATTCAGCTGACGCCAACGACACAGTCTGATTGGGAAACGGGCAGGAGTGCAAGATAGCCGGAACTGGGGAGGTTTCCATCAGACTGCCAAATGGCAACACAATAACCCTGCACAGAGTTCGGCACGTACCCGATCTAAAGAGGAGTCTAGTCTCCATCGGCATATTAGCCGAAGATAGGTATTAAACGACTCTACACGAGTCGACATGGGTGATCAGCCGAGGAAACCTCAAAATAGGTAGTGGGCACAAGTATAATAATCTGTAAAGAATCACGAGATGGATTATGTGCAGCGGAATAGATATGAATTGTGTGTATGAGAGAGAGAGAGAGAGAGAGAGAGACAAGGAGTAAGACACAAAGAATACGCAAGGTAAAGTTACTTAACAAAGGAGAAAGACTAAACATTATACAAGGTCGGCATTCGTGCTTTTTGCGAACATGGCGGATTTCATCTCGTGTGAATCGAGAATGAACATCCGGCCCTCTCTTCTTCCGCGTGCGATGATTCGGCACTCTTTTTCGATGAAGCACCCTTCTTGGTCGAATCGTACTTGCATCCCTTGCTCAACCATTTGGCCGACTGAGACCAAGTTCTTCATGATGGTGGGAACATGCAAGACATTTTTAATGTATGTTTGCTTACCTCTTTCGCCAAATGGAACATTGCCGATGTGCTGAATCAGGTGCGTAGTGTTATCTCCAGTTTCGACATAACCGGTTCGCTCCAGCTCTCGAAGTTCGAGAAACCATTCTTTATGAGATGTCATATGGTTTGAGGCTCCGGAGTCAACAAACCATACGTCCTCCGGATTGAGGGCACTAGTGGAGGTTGAGGCCGACATAGAGTTTGCTCTATGTTTCATCATGAACATTCTGCCACAGTCGGAGTTGTGTGCATACATTCCGCCACGATCTTTGTAGTCGGAGTTGTGCCCGTACATTCCGCTATACTCTACGTGGTCGGAATTGTGCGCGTAATTCCTGAGTTGTCGGCTTGTGGATGTCATAACTAGACTCGAACCCATAACCTTTTGTTACACGGGTCGAGACTTTACCATTAGGTTATGAGTTGTAATTTGAAGGATATTATTTTCATTTAGGTTTTATTAGGAAATTGATGTATATTCCAGATTTCTCTGGAACATTCTAGAAACTTCAGGAGTATTCCTGAAGACACTATAAAAGGAGGCGCAAGGCATTAGTTCGAACCAAATCGGTTCAACGCCAGTCTTAAGCCTTCTAACTACTGTTGTATATCTTCCGTCATATAATACATATATCTTTCGCATCATCATTCTCTCTCTCTCTCTCTCTCTCTCTCTCTCACTCACTCATTCCTTCTCTCAAAGTTCGACACCTCTCATAGTACTAATCCTTCTCTGTCTTAGTACTATTCCCCAACAATAGTACTAATCCTTCTTTTAGTACTAATTCCTTCTCTGCCTTAATAGAGTTCCTGACAGTTTGAACCGATTTCCGCCTACTAGTCTCCCTCTTCCTTCTGCCTCTCTCCTTTCCTACTAGTCTCTTATTTCCCTTTTCCTTCATCCCATGGCCACCGTTAGCGCTGAAGAGTATCAATCCGTTTTCTCGGAATTTCAATGCTTGAAAGAGAAGTTTCATGCTTTGGAACAAGAAAATCAACGCTTGTTGGGGGATCTTCAGCAAATTTCCTTAGAAAAGCAGCAAACGCAACAACAGCATGGGGAACTTGCGTTACGCGTGCAACAACTCGAAGCAACCATCGTAGCAATGCAACAACAAGGGCACGGAGCACAAGGGATTCATAAAGAACCCAAGATTGGCCTTCCCACGAAGTTCGATGGAACGCGATCGCAGTTTAGAGGGTTTCTTAACCAGGTACGGTTAGTTATTCAAATGCATCCGTCCCGATATCCCACCGATGCATCACGAGTGGGTTTAGTAGGCACGTTGTTAAATGGCTCAGCATTAGCATGGTTCGCTCCGCTACTAGAAAAGGAATCTCCAGTACTAAATAATTTTGAAGAATTCATAAGTGAGTTTAAAGCATGTTTTGGAGATACTGACAGCATAAGGACTGCAATCAACAAAATCCGGCGATTACGCCAAGGTGACCGTCCAGCCTCCGCATATGCTGCAGATTTCCGCCTACTCGCCGCCGATATCCCCTGGGATGATCAAGCATTGATGGAGCAGTTCCGCTATGGTCTACGCAACGATGTCAAGGATTTACTCTTGACTTTCCCTGAAGAGCCAAAATCATTAACAGAAGCAATCAGTCGAGCGGTCAGATGTGACAACCGCCTCTTCGAGCGACGTTCGGAACGACAATTTCAGATGCCGAGGGCAAGATCCGAGCCTACCTATGCCTCAGTGGTAGCGAAACCTTTTCAAAGGGAGTCACATAATGCGCCTCCAGTAAGTACTCCAACTCCAATGGAAATTGACACTACACGTCGTCGTGGGCCGCTATCGGAGGAGGAAAAGCAACGACGCCGAACAAACCGATTATGCCTTTATTGCGGTGGACCAGGGCATATTGCGATAAACTGTCCCCATAGACCAAGAAGGCAGGTAAACCAAGTCATTGTTAGTTCTGACTATACTAAACCCGAGTCTATTTCAGTAGGAATCTCTGATAATCCTCATAGTCATAATAGTCCTAATAGTACTAATAGTCCGAATCTCGCAAACAAATTTGATGTCCTTAGCCAATTAGAAGAAGAGTTAAACGACTAAGTCCAGCCAAAATAGGAGCCGTTTGGTTGGACAGCCCTAGATCTGTGCAGCCCATTAGTGGTTCCATTCCCTCTAAGCAAGTTAGTGATGTGTTCGTAGTCCAAGTAGCAGTTAGTACTAAAAGTACCCCTCCAGTACATACCTTAGCCCTTCTAGATTCTGGAGCTAATTCTTGCTTCATGGATAGGAATTTTGCCCGAGCTCATCAGATATCTCTCAGAAAGCTCCCATGTCCAGCCTCAGTAGTAGTCATTGATGGTCGTCCCATTGCTTCTGGTAATATCATAGAAGAGTCGGAACCCGTTAATATTGTCCTAGATAACTTAACATGTGTAGTATCATTTAATATTATTAGTATTCCAGAACATCCCATAGTTTTAGGATTACCATGGTTCGAGTTACATGACCCAGACATAGATTGGAGGACAAGGGAAATCCGGTTGCGACAAACCCAAGGATCTACCCAGAAGGTTGCAACCATTTCGCTACGTCAGTTGCGTGAGGAAGGGCGCAAGGAGGAAATGTTTCTCTTTGCAATATCAGTACAACCCTCCAGCACCACCAAAGAGGAGTCCACCGTTCAACTTCCCGAGAAGTATCGTCAGTATGCTGATGTGTTCGATAAAGTACAAGCCAACACACTTCCTCATCATCGGCCGTACGACTGCGCCATCGACTTACAACCGGGAAAAGAGCCGCCATGGGGGCCGATCTACAATTTGTCACCAACCGAGCTAGAAGTCCTTCGAGCCTATATAGAGGAGAATTTGGAGAACGGTTTCATTCGGCATTCGAAATCTCCAGCCGGCGCACCCATTTTCTTCGTCAAGAAAAAAGATGGCTCGCTTCGACTCGTTGTAGATTACCGTGGCTTGAATAAGGTCACAGTAAGAAATAGGTATGCTCTTCCCCTTATCTCAAGTCTTTTAGAACGGATCAACGGTGCCAGGTTCTTCACGAAGATCGACTTACGAGGAGCCTATAACCTCGTACGGATCCGACCAGGAGATGAATGGAAGACCGCGTTTCGCACCAGATATGGGCACTTCGAGTATACGGTCATGCCGTTCGGACTCACTAATGCGCCGGCAGTCTTCCAGCACATGGCGAATGATATATTTCGAGATCTCTTGGATGATTTTTTGATCATCTATTTGGATGATCTACTGGTTTATTCAAAGACCCAAGAAGAACATGATTCTCATGTACTATTAGTACTAAAACGACTTCGAGAACATGGTCTGTATGCAAAGTTAGAGAAATGTAGTTTCGGGTGCAACCAAGTGGAGTTTCTCGGCTATGTCATCTCCTCAGAAGGCATATCTATGGACCCAGCCAAGGTCAAAACGGTGATAGAATGGCACACTCCGCGTTCGGTGCGGGATGTGCAATGCTTCCTAGGCTTTGCAAATTTCTACCGGAAGTTCATACAAAATTACTCAAAAATTGTGCTGCCTCTCACACAGCTCACCAGGAAGGGACAATCATTCATTTGGTCTAAAGAGACGGACATGGCTTTCGAGAGTCTTAAGAAGGCGTTTACATCAGCTCCAATTTTAGGTCATGTGGATCCGGAAAAACCATTCATTATCGAAGCTGATGCATCGGATTTCGCATTGGGGAGCATTCTGTCACAACAGGGTAACGACGAGAAGCTACATCCTGTGGCTTTCCACTCCCGTAAGTTTGACGCCGCCGAAATCAACTACGAAATTCATGATAAAGAGCTATTAGCAATAGTTGATTCTTTTATGCAATGGAGGCATTTCCTGGAGGGATCTCCTCATCAGGTCATTGTATTCAGTGACCACAAGAACCTTGCCTACTTTCAAGATGCTCGTGTACTGAATCGACGTCAAGCTCGGTGGGCCCACTTCCTCACACGCTTCGACTTCAAAATTACATATCGTCCGGGGAAGCACCAAGGGAAGGCAGATGCATTATCACGGCGTTCGTATCTAACACCACGTCCCGGTGAGCCAGCTTTCGATAACCAGAAGCAAGTAATCTTGGGTCCAGCACGACTGCAAGCAGCACAGATCTTTGACATGCCCGTGGATTCCGACATTACCAATACTATACGTGAGGACTTGAAGACTGACGCTTTCGCCCAAGCTATACTAGCACAAATTGACCCCTCTCGAGCGTCATGTTCACAATCACAATCACCAGGTACGGATTATCGGCAATTCAAATACTGTGATGGATTACTCTTCTTTAAAGAACTTTTGTATGTTCCTAATGGTTCTTGCCGCCTTCGAGTAGTACAAAACTGCCATGACACATATACAGCAGGACATTTTGGTAGTACTAAAACATTAGATTTAGTACAACGATCATTCTGGTGGCCCCGTATGCGACAATTTGTCGAAGATTTTGTTCGGACTTGCGATACATGCTGCAGAGCGAAAATGCCAAGACATCATCCATATGGTTTATTAGAACCATTACCAATTCCAAGCAAGCCATGGCAATCCATTGCTCTTGACTTCATTACAGATCTTCCAGTCTCTAAGGGATTCAGTGCGATTCTCACAGTGGTGGATCGATATACGAAGATGGCTCATTTCTTACCATGTACTAAAGAAATATCTAGTGAAGACACCGCCGAAATTGTCATGCGGGAAGTATGTCGGCATCATGGACTCCCTGATAATATCATCAGCGATCGTGGACCCCAGTTTGTGTCAAAATTCTGGAAGCACCTTTTTAAAATGCTGAAGGTCACTTGTAACCTCTCCTCCGGCTACCACCCACAAACCGACGGTCAAGCCGAACGAACAAATCAAACACTGGAGCAGTATCTGCGGTGCTTTCTCAATTATCATCAGAATGACTGGGCAGATATTCTTCAGTTCGCCGAATTTGCCTATAATAACGCTATCCACGCATCGACTAAAGTCACGCCATTCTACGCTTATACGGGATATCATCCCCGGTGGTGTGTCCTTGAAACCCCAGAAGTGTCCACAAATCCTTGCGCGGAGGATCGTTTGGAGCGGTTACGCAAGATACAAGCGGATTTATCTACTCAACTCCAGCAAGCTCAACAATCACACAAGGACTACGCAGATCGTCATCGACTTCCATCCAGTTTTAACATTGGAGATCGGGTGTGGCTGCTACGACGACACATCAAGACTACTCGCCCATGTGAGAAGTTGGATTATCGACGATTAGGTCCTTTCCGTATTATCGGGAAGATTAATGATGTCGCTTTTCGTCTCGAGCTACCTCCGCAACTTCGGATACACCCGGTGTTTCATAGTTCTCTCCTCGAACCCTATCACGAGAGCACTATCCCAGGACGTACTATACAACCTCCACCTCCTATCGAGCTCGAAGATGGACCTGAGTATGAGGTCGCTGCCATCCTCGATTCCAAGATTGTTCGCAACAAGCTCTACTATCTAGTCGATTGGCTAGGATATAGTCCCAGCGAGCGTACTTGGGAACCGATCGAGAATGTGACCAATGCTCGTGCTCTTCTAGAAGACTTCCATCGACGATATCCCGAGAAACCGGGTCCTCAATCCAAAACGACTCGTGAAACTCGTCGTTTTAAAGGGGGGATAGTGTCATAACTAGACTCGAACCCATAACCTTTTGTTACACGGGTCGAGACTTTACCATTAGGTTATGAGTTGTAATTTGAAGGATATTATTTTCATTTAGGTTTTATTAGGAAATTGATGTATATTCCAGATTTCTCTGGAACATTCTAGAAACTTCAGGAGTATTCCTGAAGACACTATAAAAGGAGGCGCAAGGCATTAGTTCGAACCAAATCGGTTCAACGCCAGTCTTAAGCCTTCTAACTACTGTTGTATATCTTCCGTCATATAATACATATATCTTTCGCATCATCATTCTCTCTCTCTCTCTCTCTCTCTCTCTCACTCACTCATTCCTTCTCTCAAAGTTCGACACCTCTCATAGTACTAATCCTTCTCTGTCTTAGTACTATTCCCCAACAATAGTACTAATCCTTCTTTTAGTACTAATTCCTTCTCTGCCTTAATAGAGTTCCTGACAGTGGAAGCTGATTCGCGCATCTTCTTTCGGCACTCTTCTTCATGGTGGTTGAGCTTTCTGCAATATCCACATTCGGTTGCGTTTTGACGGCTAGGGCCGGAGTGGAAGCTCCCCCTTCTTGCAGAGGTTCCTTGTTGGCTTCCGTTTTGCGGCCGAAATTGGGAGTTGTTGTCATAGGTCGGACCTCGTCCGCCTTGTCCTTGGCCGAATCGGCCTCTTGCTTGTCCGCGTCCTCTTCCTCCGTTCGAGTGCGTGTAGAGCATGTGGCCTTCCGACTCATTGCTCCTTGTACACACGTGTTTTTCTTCGACCAATAGCATTGATTGGAGCTCGAAGAAGGAGGGAGATTTCTCCGTTGCTAGAACGGCGGTTCGCATCGTGCCGAACCGTGGTGCGAGACCACCGAGGCATATTTGCACCGTCTCATCATCATCGATATTTACGCTTATCGAGCTGAGCAAGTCACAAAGCTCCTTGATCTTCAAGTTGTATGTCATGATGGACATGTCCCTTTGTTGAATGTTGTTCAACTCTTGGCGGAGTTGAAGCCTTCTTGCGATTGTGTTCGCCGCGAAACTCTTTGTAGATTTGTCCATGCCTCCTTCGGCATCTTGGCTTCGCGAATGTAGCTGAGCATGTGATCGTGAACACATGTCGCCAAGCAATACATCACGCGGCTTGCGGCTTGCTCCCATGTCGCGTATCCGGGAGCCATTTTGACGGGTCGGTCTTCGTGCGCTCCTATGATGTAGCTCCAATAGCCTTGTCCAACAAGGTATTGGTGCATCTTGTACTCCCAAGATGCGAAATTGTTTTGATCCAACTTCTCGGTAGGGAGGGCGCTCCTCACATCGCCTTTGTCCATCTTCGGGCAAGGCCGTGATGTGCTCTGATACCATGTAAAGAATCACGAGATGGATTCTATGCAGCGGAATAGATATGAACTGTGTGTATGAGAGAGAGAGAAAGAGTGAGAGAGACAAGGAGTAAGACACAGAGAATACACAAGGTAAAATATCTTAACAAAGGAGAAAGACTGAACATTATACAAGGTGGGAAGATGGTGCTTTATATAGTCACCCTCTCTCTTCATTAACTACAAGAATCATGGAGCATGGGGAATGTGAAAGCTCATAAGTTATGTGTCATAGAATATGATTCTATGACTCATACTAAATGCTAGAATACAAAGTGGTGACATAATGGTGACTCTTGACCGTTGGAGTTTCTATTCACTCTCAAGGTGAATTCACACACTAGACCAAGTTGAGCTTGATTCTGAACATAATCTATAGCCATTGATGGCGATCAACCCTTAAGGGGCTGTGAACATAGCCGAGAAAACCGACCCGAACTTATCGCATGGCCGACTTGGCCACATGTCTCAAGCCGAACTTGATCGGTTGATGTAGGTCGGCTACATTCCAAAACTCCCAGCAAAGATGAACTTTTGTGAGCATTGTCGATATGGGAAACAGAACCAAAGTCCACACCATCTCCATGACGAGACGGTACGACAACCCCTAGAGCTCGTGCACATAAACATATGTGGGTCCATGCCAGAGCGATCACTAGGAGGCTCCCAGTACTTCATCACATTCGTAGATGATTGTACACGGAAAGTTTGGGCATATTCCATCAAGTCCAAAGATGAAGCGCTCGAGGTCTTCACTCGATGGATATCTAAAGTGGAGAACCGGTCGAGATACAGAGTGAAGACACTCTGATCCGACAACAGAAGTGACTACACCTCCAGTGCCTGCAAACAGTACCTGTACGGAAAAGGGATCCGACACCAAAAGACTGTTCCCTATACACCCATGCAAAATGGAGTGGTAGAACGGATCAACAAGACGATGTAGGAGAGGGTGACGACAATGCTCCAGCAAGCCGGACTGAAGCTGGAATTCTAGGCCGAGGGATTGCAGACGGTAGTGTACCTCATAAATCTGGCGCCGTCAAGAGCAATCAGGCACTATGGTTAGGCAAACAGCCGACCTACAATAAGCTCAATATATTCAGATGCGAAGCCTACGCGTTCATCCCCAGGGACAAAAGGACGAAGTTGGCACCCCATGCAACAAAGTGCATATTTCTCGGTTATGGAACCGATGGGGACTTCGGTTACCGGCTATGGGACCCTGAGAACTGGAAATTGATCCGGAGCACATAGTCTTCAATGAAGACTCTATATTCTCTTAGTGGAACTAATAGAAAACACTTTCGTAAGAAGGTATCCTTCGAAGATGATAGCACCGTCGTAGAAGGACCGACCCACCAGGCTGAATCGGAGACTCGACTAACAAGCTACCAACTTCCCTGCCAACACCGAATCGGCAACAAGTCCTATCGTTCGACTCAAAGACAAAGTCATCAAAGACACAACCGAATCAAGCAGGATCGATAAAGGCAAAGTCACCGAGAGACAAGTCAGAAAAGAGTCGACGACAACCATAGGGGAGGACAACCAAACACTGTCAAAATCCCAATCTGGGGCCGGGACACCTAACAAGACTCCTCATACCGAATTGTTGAGAGACAAGCTCAACATCGGCCGGATCGGCTGAGCAAGCCGAGGACTGGATCGGTTGGGACTGATCAGTTAGGCCGGTCCGGTGCGTAAAACGGATGCGTAAACCGGTACGCAAACCGGTGCATAACGAGAGGCCGTATCGGTGCGTAAACCAAAAGGCCGTTAGAGAGATATTCCTCGTAAAGGAATAAATTTGGGAGTGAGTGTTGAGGCTCATTTATGAGCAGTCAAGTACTGTCAGTACTTGTGTTAGCCCGATTATCAAGGCTTGTATAAAAGGTGCTCACTGAGCACGATGTATGTACAAATCGAGTATTATTTTTTGAATATACTTATGGTTTTTAGTCTCTCTCTGTCTCTCTTGTGCATACTATGCAAACTTAAGCTTTCCATTAAACCTGTGTTTTCTGTTGTCTGGTTTCCTATATTGCTTCCGCACGCCATTCTTTTCATGGTATCAGAGCGTGAGGGTTGAGAACCTCTGCAGCCGACTTTGCTTGAAGGAAAAACCAACGAAGAAGAACAAGAAAACCGATGGACAGAGGAATGGCTAGCTCGCTTCCGACGTAGAAGCTCAACAAAACCAACTACGCATCTTGGTCCTACAAGATGCACCAGTACCTGCTCGGACACGGTTACTAGAGCTATGTCGATGGAGCAAATAACACAGCACCCGATTCGACACACAAAGACTTCCCGACGTGGGAACAATCGGCGAGCAGAGTGTTGTACTGTTTCGCGTCTTGTTGAAAGGAATGCGGTTTCCTAAGCTATGCTCGGCCACAACCGAGATGTCGGATGAAGCACAGAAAACAGGGATGTGGTGAGATGTATTTATGCACGAAACAGTAAAGAAGAGAGTGGACTCGATGTTAACGTGGAAAACCCAAATCTGGGAAAAACCATGGCAGCCCTCAAACTGCAAAATATCACTATATCAAGATTACAACAATGGGGCATAGAGGCAACGACCTCTTGCTCCCTCGCTTCGCCACCAGGAGGTTACAACAGAGGCAATGACCTCTTCCTCTCTCTCTCTCTCTCTTCTCTGTACGCAGTTACGCACTGAATTATCGCCACAATGATAATAACACAACCAACTCTACATCATACACACAACTATTAAGTTTGCCCTAGGTTATATTTATACTAATATGACTTTCGGGCTATTTACAAATATAGCCTCAGTGGGCTCTCTGGAACATATTTACATATATGTCCCTTCCATCTGATGAGAGGTTCTCACCGGGCCTCCAGCAGCCGGTTCTCACCGGGTCTTCCGTTGCCGGGTACTCGTCCTCCAGTTCTCACCGGGTCTTCCGAAGCCGGATACTCGTCCTTCAGTTCTCACCGAGTCTTCCGTTGTCGGGTACTCGTCCTCCGGTTCTCACTTCCCATCCGGAGGGACCTGTTTCCTAACAAACTCCCCCTTCACTCCGGCATGGGATGTCTTACTAGTCCGATCCGCTTCCGACATGCATCCAACTTGTCGGGTATTAATACTTTGGTCAGCATATCAGACCCATTCTTAGCCGTGTGGATCTTTGACAGCGAGACTCTCGATCTTCTACTCGCTCCAAGATCCAGTGATACCTACGCTGGATGTGCTTCGTCCTGGAATGGTACGCTGTGTTCTTAGCAAGGTGGATGACACTTTGACTGTCGCAATAGAGCCGGTATTCATCTTGCCGGATATCGAGCTCACCGATGAAGTCCTTCATCCATAATATTTCCTTGCCGGTTTCCACAACCGCCATGTACTCTGCCTCCGTGGTTGACAACGCAACCGTCTTCTGCAGCCTCGACTGCCACGAAATAGCTCCTCCTGCATATGTCATTACATAGCCGGATGTAGACCGGCTGGTATCCACATCAGTCGACATGTCCGAATCGGTAAAACTGTCAAGTTGAGGTTTACCGGAGCCGAATCAGAGACACATATTCAAAGTGCCCTTCAAGTACCGGAGTATCCATTTGACCGCGTTCCAGTGCTCCTTGTCGGGATTGCTCATAAACCGGCTCACCACTCTGACTGCGTATCCAATATCCGATCGAGCACACACCATTGCGTACATTAAGCTCCCGACGGCAGAAGCATATGGAACCTTCATCATATCTGCCTTCTCTGCTTTCGTCTTTGGGCTTTGCTTACCGGATAATCTGCAGTTTGCTGGGAGTGTCGATCTGACCGGTTTCACTTCTAACATGTTGAACCGTTGAAGCACCTTTGTCACGTATTTCTCCTGTGACAACCACAATTGCTTCTTTGACCGGTCCCAAATGATGTGCATCCCCAGTATCTGTCTTGCCGGGCCCAAGTCTTTCATTGAGAAAGTTTGGTTGAGAGCCTTCTTCAGCATCCGTATTTTGGCTTGGTCCCGTTCGACGATCAACATGTCGTCCATGTACAAAAGGAGTATCAGGAAGTCGCCTCCTTCGAACTCCTTCACAAACACGCAGTGATCGGTTTGCGTTTTGTGATACCCTTGGTCGGTCATGAAGGAGTCAAACTTCTCGTACCATTGTCGGCGGGCTTGCTTCAATCCGTACTGGATCTTCTTCAACCGGCAAACCAGGTGCTCCTTCCCTTTCTCCACGAATCCTTCTGATTGCTGCATGTAGATCTCCTCTTCGATGTCACCGTGAAGGAATGTCGTCTTTACGTCTAGCTGCTCTACCTCGAGGTCCATGCTTGCCACTATACTCAGCACCGTCCGGATGGAAGTCATCTTTACTACCAGAGCACATATCTCGTCGAAGTCCACACCCTTCTTCTGTTGGAACCCCTTCACCACGATATTGGCTTTGTATCTCGGGGGGTTGCCGACATCTCCCAGTTTCAACTTGTACACCCACTTGTTTCAGAGTGCCCGCTTTCCTTTCGGCAACTCCACCAATTTGTACTTATGGTTCTCATGTAGGGAATCCATCTAATCCTGCATGGCACTTAACCATTTGCGGCTGTGGGCGTCACTTTTAGCTTCCTTGAAGCTTTCTAGCTCCCCTTCATCGGTTAGTAACATGTGCTCTATATCCGGAAATCTCCGGAGGGGCCTTCTCTCTCTGAGAGGATATCTTCGTCTTTGGCCTTCGGCAACCGGCTCCACTATTTGTTCTTCATCCGAATCCGATTCGGGGTCTTGGCCGGTTCTGATTTTAGCTTCCTCTACTTCTTCTTTTGCCGGTTCGGTATCCTCACCGTAACCGGCTGGTTCCTCGAGTGTCAGCTGGCTCTTAGCCAGGTGGGTCCGAATCTCATTGGAGTCCATTATCTTCTTCTCCGAATCCTAGTCGGCAAGGGTCTTGTCCTCCATGAAGATAATATCTCGTCTTTGGAAAGCCTTCTTGTCAACCGGATCCCACACTCGGTAGCCGAACTCATCATCGCAGTATCCGAGGAATATGCATGGCCGGGTCTTTGGATCCAATTTTCCTCTCCGGTCCTTAGCAACATGCACGTACGTGAGACACCCGAACACCTTCAAATGCCGGTAGGACACTTCCTTACCGGTTCAGACCTTCTGCGGCGTGTCTCCATCCAAGGGCACTGAGGGTGATCTGTTTATCACATACGTAGTTGTCGATAGCGCCTCAGCCCAAAACGTCTTGGGTAGCTTAGCATGTGCTAGCATACTCCGAACCCTCTCCATTATGGTCCGGTTCATCCTCTCGGCTAGCCCGTTTAGTTCCGGCGTCTTCAGCACGGTAAATTTGAGCCGAATTCCCTTCGAGCGGCAGTACTCCTCGAACTGCCCCTGGTATTCTCCTCCGTTATCTGCTCGAACCGCCTTCAGCTTCCGGCCGGTTTCTCTTTCCACTCTCGCATGGAGCTCTTTGAAGATGCATAGCACCTGATCCTTCATCTTCAATGGTGTGGCCCACAGCTTCCGGCTGTGGTCATCTATGAACGTCATGAAGTACTGTGATCCGGCATGTGACTTTGTGCCCACTTGACACACATCCGTATGCACAAACTCCAGTGGTGCATTACATCTCATCGGTGGCCTTGGTCGGAAGGAGGTCTGGTTTTGCTTACCGGCTAGGCAGTCGGTGCACCTCTCAAGATGCACGTTCTTCACTGAAATGAGGTTGTCATCGGCAAGCCTCTTCATCCCCTTCACGCTCATGTGACACAGTCTCTTGTGCCACAGCTCACCGGCAGTGTCGGAAGCCACGTTCACTTCTTTCGGGCATAACCGGGCATTCATCAGGTATAGTGTGTTGACCTTCCGGGCCCGAGCCACAATCAGGCTCCCTTTGCTAAACTTCATAACACAGTTCTGGATGCTACCCGTGTTGCCTTCATCATCTAGCCGACCGGCTAATATCAGGTTTAGTCGAACGTCTAGAACTTTTCGGACATCCTTCAACAGAAGCTTGCATCCGGTTGGTGTTGTCAACCACACGTCTCCTATGTCGACAATTCGACATGTACCTTCATTCCCCATCCGGACACAACCTTGATCACCGGCTGAGTAGGATGAGAAGCATTTCCGATCTGGGGTAAGGTGGAACGACGCTCCATAATCGACTACCCAGGTCTTCTCGTCGCTGGCAAGGTTTAGCTAACTCTCCTCGGTGATGAGCATCAACTCTTCTTCACTTGCCGCGATTGCCGTCGTTCCCTTATGGTCCGGCCCCCTCCGGTCTTTACCGTTTTGGTCCAATGTCCGCTTCGAATCGGTACCGTCGGTTTCCTTGTCTTTTCGGAAGTGCCGATAGTTCTTTTGGAAGTGTCCCTGCTTGCCGCAATAGAAGCAAGTAGTCCTCCCCCTTGAATTTGACCGTGTCCCCGACTTTTCCCGGTTTTGGGGACTACGGTTCCTTTGCCTTCCGCATTCTGATTCGGTAAGGAGCGCTTTGGAGTCGGAGTTCGTATCCTTGTCTTTCCGATGCGCCTCCTCATCTAGCAAGGTTGACTTCACCCTTCCTAGGGATAACCGTTTCCCTTCTGGCCCGGCGTTGCCCAAAGTGACAACCAACGTCTCCGAGCTATCTGGGAGGGAGTCGAGCAGGAGTAGTGCTAGTACCTCATTGGCGAGAGGTACTTCCAATGATGTTGCCAGGTGGATCAGCCCCTGGAAGGCATTCATGTGCTCCGCCATGCTGGAGCCATCTTGGTACCGGAGTCTTACTGGCTTCCAAAATACCGAAACCTGATTAACAACATTTTTGTTCTAAAACATAATGTTGATCTTCTCCAAGAGCTCATGAGCCTTGCTCTCTTCATTGAAGTTGTTGTATAGACTCATGTCGATGAAGCACCGTATGTACGGCGTTGTGTTCATGTGCATCACCTCCCATATCGTGGCATCGATTTTGTCTGGTCTCTTGTCCCCGAACTGAGCCGGCAACCAAAGATCTTTAACCACGAGCATGTCCCTCATCTTCGACTTCCACACTGAATAGTTGGAGTCAGTGAGCTTGAACATGCCTCCCAACAAATTGTCCATTTTTCTGTGTCGTTTCGCTCTGATACTAGTTTGAAAGGAATACGGTTTCCTAAGCTATGCTTGCCCACAACCGAGACGTCAGATCAAGCATAGAAAACAGGGATGTGGTGAGATGTATTTATGCACAAAACAGTAAAGAAGAGAGTGCACTCGATGTTAACGTGGAAAACCCAAATCTGGGAAAAACCACGACAGCCCTCAGACTGCAAAATATCACGATATCAAGATTACAACAATGGGGCACAGAGGCAACAACCTCTTGCTCCCTCGTTTCGCCACCAGACGGTTACAACAGAGGCAACGACCTCTTCCTCTCTCTCTCTCTCTCTTCTCTGTACGTAGTTACGCACTGAATTATCGCCACAACGATAATAACACAACCAACTCTACATCATACACACAACTATTAAGTTTGCCCTAGGTTATATTTATACTAATATGACTTTCGGGCTATTTACAAATATAGCCTCCGTGGGCTCTCAGGAACATATTTACATATATGTCCCTTCCATCCGATGAGAGGTTCTCACCGGGTCTTCCATTGTTGGGTACTCGTCCTCCGGTTCTCACTTCCCATCCGGAGGGACCTGTTTCCTAACACTTGTGTGGGCGAACAGCTATTAAGCTACGTTCGGGATGCAAAAACGCCGAAGGGTGCGTGGGAAAATCTGAAGAAGATCTTCGCCGCGAGCACCACAGCCAGGAAGCTTCAGCTCCGACAAGAGTTGAGTAACCTACAACAACGCAATTTGTCCGTGGCTGACTATACCTCGAAGATCAAGGACATATGTGACTAGTTCGCCTCCATCGATGTGAACATCGAGGAAAGCAAGATGGTCCAGGTCTGTCTCGGGGGTTTGGCGTCAAAGTTCGGAGCGTTCCGAACTGCTGTGTGTACACGGGAGAATACACCGTCGTTTTTCGACTTACAGTCGATGCTCCTTATAGAGGAGAACCACGCGGGTGTGTCGACAAGCATGCATGCCGACAGCAAGATGTTGTACACGGAGGGAGATAGGCCCCGTGGTCGTGGCGGACGAGGCGAGTCGGTACGCAATGGAGGCGACTAACAGGATCAAGGAAGAAGGCACCAAAGTGATGCCGACAGCAATTCCGGACCCTCCGGAAACAGGGGGAGTCAAGGCGACGAGAACTAGCAAGGGAAATCCGCCGCGGAAGGCCACAGGGAGAGCGAGTGCTGGAAAAAGCGCACTGATTCGGAGAGAACCGGGTCCGGAACAGGTTCCGGACAGACCAACAAAGGAAATTGGCAACGATCGCACTATGCCAAAGGATCGGGAGAAGCCGGAGAAGGGTCAGTCTTCATGATGAGACACGAAGCAAACTCAATGAAGCAGTCCGCCCCGAAATCGGATGAGGTGTGGTAAGTCGACTCCGGCGGGTCAAACCACATGACGTGCCACAAGGAGTGGTTTTCATACCTTGAGAAACCGACGCAACCAGGAGTAGTCGCAACCGGAGACGACACTCCGCATTTGATTGCGAATGTCGATGAAGCTCCCTTGAGCCATGTCGGGCAGAAAGGGAAACTTATGAATGTGTTACACGTTCTGACAATCACGAAGAACTTGGTGTCGGTCGGATAGATCGTCGACCAAGGGATGGAGGTCAGGTTTACACAGCTCGGGTGCTTCATTGAGGAAGAAGGCCGTGTGATTGCACAAGGGCGCAGAGATGGGAGGATGCTCATCCTTGACTCTACTGACGGTGGCACCGCAATGTTCGTGAAGGGACAAAAAGTCGAGTCGGACATCGACTTATGGCACAAGTGGATAAGTCATGTCAACTACCAGCGGCTTCAGGACCTGCAATCGAAACAGGTGGTGTTCAACAAGCCCCGCGTACCTGGAACGCGAAGATCACGCAGCAACTGCGTCGGATGGGCTTTGCAACGTCAAAATGAGACTCTTCCCTGTTCATCCGGAAAGGTCGACTCGGTCCGGTCAGTATTCTACTATATGTTGATGACTTGGTCATCACCGGCGCCGACCCAGGTGAAATCGACTGCGTGAAGCTCCAGCTTGCGACATCGTTCGACATGAAGGATCTGGGGGATCTTCATTACTTCCTCGGGATCGAAGTGATCCGTGCCCCCGAAGGCATATTCATCAGCAAACGCCATTATGCGCTGAATATGCTCTTCAAATTCGGGATGGCAGATTGTAAGTCCTTCTGGACTCCTCTGGATAAAACCGTCAAGCTTCGCCCCGAGTCCAAAAAGGTATGCGACCCGACGAGGTTTCGACAAATTGTCGGAAGCCTTATCTACTTGACAATCACCCGACCCGATCTCAGTTATCTGGTCGGGGTGATTGAAGTCAGTTCATGGTGCGACCTACTGACGAGCACCTTCAGTGTGCGCAACGATGTTGCGTTGTTACGCACGTGCGTGTAGAAAGGGGCGGGACCACGAGGGTCTTGGACCGAGGAGCGAAAGAGAGAGAGAGAGAGACAGAGAGAGAGGTTCACCGACACGTAGAAGCGAGAAAGAGAGAGATAGAATCGTAACACTCAATTATAATGACAAGAGATTACAAACCCCCGACGGTTACAATGGACCAGGCGGGGACGGACCCGACACGGGGCCCTACTCACGCGCACCGACGATAGTCACACGACTCTAAGAAACAAAAGAAAAAAGAAAGAGGGAAAGGGAGCGACTCTGCTGGAAGCACACGGGCTGTCCACGAAGCAGAGACAGCGACCTCCCGACACCCGCAGAGAGATTGACGATTCGAGTAGAAGAGAGAGAGCTCCGCCTCCGTTCTACAGCAACGCCTCCCCTTCTTTTCCCCAACACGCGATATCTTTCTCCTCTCTCTCTTCTCCCTTTTATTCCCTGTCCCCCCCCCCCCCTTGACAGGGATACGCACAATCCCCTTGATAAACGTGTGCCTCCTAGTATCTTTCACCCACCGATCCCTTTATGACTCGGGTACAAAACATCAAGTCGTGCGTCCATCCGTGTAAGAGCCGGTTCATGCGCTTTCTTCTCCGATTCCGCCTATGGCCAGTTTTCTTCACGACATCCACCCCCACCAAACCGTTGTCATGAAGAAAACCGTCCCTTAGCGCAATCGGTGCATAGCGCGCGCGAACTGGCTCTTCACGCGTGCGCGCCCTTTAATGTATATAATAGAGGATTAGGTACAAAGGTATATCCTAGGTAGTTAGATTCGGTAGGTAGGAAGTTAATGAGGGAAACGGCTCCCTTCTTGAAGCTATAAAGGAGAGGGAGACGCGGGGAGAAGGGGGTCGCGCATTGAGGAGGACGAAGTGTTGTCGGACCGTAACCGAACGCTTCTCCTCTGGTTGTTCTCTATTGGTCTTCTCTGCAGGTTTTCGGGAGGCTTGCGCTGCTTCGAGGAACGCCCGTGTGCTTCCGGCAGCACCTCCATCCTATCCCCTTTTCATGCGCAGACGAACAGGCATCGACATCTGTTCGCCGGCCCATTCGGTTGTAACCACTCGCATGCTCTGTTGTTTATTTGTCATTCGTTAATATACAAACATTTGTGGCTCTCTGTCTCTGTGTCCATTCGCGTCTTCTGCGTTGACGGGCTGTGCCCCTATGTTTCTTTGCTCATACATAACCGAGCGTCTCTCTCTTTCTCTTTCCCCTTCTATCACCTGCTCTTCGGTTCAAGACCCCGGTGGTCCCGCCTCGTTTCTCCACGCACGCGCGTAGTAACGCGACATATTTGGTGAACCCGACGTGAACAAGGAGGCAGAGGAGTAGAAGATGAGGGGGTCAGATCTTGCAGAGGCCATGGCTTCGACCGTGGACCGGATAGTGAGCGCGCGCGAGGGCACCGACGCCCTTGACAGGGCTATTGAGGCGATTGTCAGTACGATCGGCCTATTCAGTGGAAAGGATGCCACGAATTATTTCGCGTCCTACCGGGCGGAGATGTTGATGAGGGATATTCCGGAAGAGAGGCGTCTTGCCGGATTCCCTCGAGTGGCGATGCCGGGCATCCATGCGGAGGAGCTCGAGGTCAGGGCGGAGAGCCGGACCTGGGAGGAGTTCGAAGGACGGCTCCTGGAGAAATACGGGCTGGATGACGCTCTTCGACTTTCGAAGCAGGGCTTGATGGAGTGGGTGGAGTCCCCCAACAAAGGAAGAAATGCGTCGGTACTCCTCTGGGAGTTTGAGGAACGCTTTGTGCGCCTTTCGGCGCTCGATCGGACCGTTCTAGACACAAGTCGTGTCCTACTGTTTGTCAAATCGGTTGACGCACGGGATCGGGGGCAAGTGGGCTTCTTACTGGAAACCGAAGACGGGCTGACGGCCGACTGGGCCGCGGTAAAAATAGTCTGCGGCCGTTTTGACAAACGGTGGGAGTGGGTTGATACGGGGGCGACCGGGGCGGGTCCTGTCGCACCAAGGAAGCTCGAACCGATACCGCAGGCGTGAAGGGAAGAGACCCGGGAGTGGCTCGAAACCGGTTCGGCTTCGACCGGCGTGGTCAGAGGCTCGTCCGGGGGAATAGCTTTGGAAGAGTTGACACGGGCGGTAACGGATCTCCAGATCGCCCAGGCTCGGAGGGAAGGCGGCGAACATGCTCGTGACCGACAGCCTCCGCCAGGAAATAGGTGCATGTGGTGTGACGAGGTCGGCCACATCCGGAAAGACTGTGGGGACTTTGTGAAGGCTTTGAACAGCCGGGTAGTGTACCTGTGGGAAGGTCGGGTGCATGCCAGTGATACCCGGAGGGCCCTGAACCGAAACGACGGGCGAGGAGGAATGAAAAGGCTGATGGAAGAGGCGGCGGCCCAACACGCGGAGACCGTCCACTACTCAGCGTCAGCCGGTATTCGGGTTGGAGGTAGCGAGGCCCGGAAGGAGAGCAAAGCCGGGTTCTAGCCGACAGTGCTGGAAGGCCTCGCCGGTGCCCGACTAAAGAAAGACGAGGCGGACCGCGCGGAGAAGCGGGTCCAGGAGGTAACCGGGTGGAGTGACCCGGTCGAAGAAAAGACGGGTTTCGTCGAAGCAGCTTGCCAGAACTACGAGGCTCTGGTTGAAGACAAACGGGTAGGTAAAACCGGAGGGGCCGGACCCTCACAGAGATACGAAACCCGATTCAGGCCGAAACAGAACGAGGCCGGTGAGACCAGTGCCCGGGATAACCACAAGAAGGGCGGATACCGGTTGGGCACGGAGATCGAAAGGACCACGGACCTACGAAAGGTCCTGGAAGAACGAATCCTCGACAGCAAGGTGGAACTGTCGTTGCGGGAGGTGCTCGGAATCGCCAAGAAGGAGTTCCATGACTCCATCGTAGACTTGGTGAAGAGGAAGAGGCTGTCGACGGAGACAGAACCGGAAAGGCCGGTGGAGGTGCGGACGGCGCACATAGAGGACATGGCGCTGGAAGACGAGTGGGCGGAGAGCCACTATTCGAGGCCACACTGGGCCCGAGCGACCACGGAAACCCCGGTGAAGATCGGAGATGTTCAAGAACCGGTGGTGGCACTGGTGGACCACGGTTCGGAAATAAACCTGATGTCCATGGACTTCTACAAGAAGGGGAAATGGCCGATCAACACCAAGCACGGGTGGAAGATACGGGCGGCGACGCGCACCACCGAGGAACTACACGAGGCCAGCCCAAACGTGCGAGTCAAGATCGGCGACGTCGAGATAGACCAACACTTCTTTGTGCAGGAGACGTCCTCGCACCCGGTCATACTAGGAGAACCGTACATTACGGCAGCACGGATGGAGACCAAGGTGCTGGACAACGGGTCGGCTTACGCGAGGGTCAAGAGTCAGGACGGGCGTCATTCGGTCCAGTTCCTGACGGTGCGACCGAACCATGAGCAAAACCGCGAGTCCCTCGGTGGCAAGAACCGAGAGGATTTTTAGAGAGGGCTATCAAGGCGTGGGGCCGCGACAGTCCGCACACTCCGGGAAAACCCCACAAATGTACGATAGAGGCGAAACCGAAGAAACCTTGTACCATAAGTAGGAAGTTTTGTTTCTCCGACAACGGAGGGTGTACGATAGTCGGCGTCGTTCGCCGAGAAAAGACAAGGGAGGAAGAGCGACTTCGGGCATGCGGAGTTCTCGGGCCCAGTGAGGAAATCAACGGAGCCGTGGAGGCGGTCTCCTTCGACGATACCTTGGGAATACTGCGAGAGGTGGTCGGAGAGGGCCTTAAAGGGGACTAGACGATACCGGTTTGTTCAGAAGAAATGTACGAAGTCATCGCGGACTTCAGTCGAGGGCTCGAGTCGGATCGGACGGCCCGGGTTAACACGAAGTACAAGACTGTGGACCGAAAGGTAAGGCTAGTAGCGGCACCCTTACCGGAGGGCAGCGCGTTGCGAATCAAGGGGGTCGCGTCGAACCCCAGTTTACGAGATCCGGCCTGCATAGGACACGCCTTCACCGACAGAACGCTACGGGAGCTCAAAATCGGTGGGGGCGGGTTCCTACTACCGGTGGAAGAAGACCGGTTTCGGAGAATGCTCGGAAGGCACGGGAAAGCCTTCGCATTCTCACCGGGAGAGATCGGGTGCGTAGACCCGACAGTTGTGAAGCCGATGGTTATTCACGGTACCGCATGTGCTGTGGAATCTCAAACCAATTCCGGTACCGAGAGCTCACATCCCGGAGCTGATGGAGCTGTTGAGGCAGAAAATTGATATGGGCATCATCGAACCGTCGAGTGCCCCGTACTCGTTCCGGTGGTTTACCGTACCGAAGAAGAACGGGACGTTGCGCTTCATTCAAGACCTGCAACCGGTCAACAAAGTGACCATTCGGAATGCAGGAATCGGACCAACGATAGACGAGTTCGCGGAGGCCTTTGCCGGAAGGTCGATCTACTCGGTCGGTGATCTGTACTCGGGGTACGATCAGTTCCAACTAGCCGTAGAGAGCAGAGACAATACGACGATGCGGACTCCTCTCGGCCTAGTGCGGATGTGTACCCTACCACAAGGAGGGACGAACTCGGTGGCCCACATGGTGAATGCGATGAACAACGTGCTGAGGGATTGTATCCCGGACATCACCATGCCATTCTTGGACGACATCTCGATCAAGGGATGTCTGGTGGAGGAAAAGGACGAAACGATCGGACCGGACGGATGCCGGAGATTCATGGCGACACACATTGACGACTGCGAGAGGGTGCTGCAGAGGCTAGAGGATGCGAGGCTCACCTTTTCCAGGGAGAAATCGGCCTTCGGGCAATCAGAGATCATGGTCGTCGGACATCTATGTGGACCGTATGGCCGGAAACTGTCTCCGGCTAAGGTCGAAGCCATCTTCGGAATGAAGCCCGACTGTAACTCGGTCACGGAGGTACGGAGGTTCTTGGGAGCATGCGTGTTCTACCACATATGGATCCCGCATTATGCCCACATTGCCGAGCCGCTATACGTGTTGCTAAAAAAGGGGCAAAAATTTGAGTGGCGAGACGAGCATGCGGAGTCGGTCCGAAAAATGAAGGAGGCTCTTGCTGCAGCTCCGGCACTCCGGAAGGCTGTCTACGAGAAAGGCACTCCCATCTACATAACGGTAGATACGAGTCCGACTGGGATCGGATGGGTTGTCAACCAAGAAGATGGGGATGGCATTCGGTTCCCGATCCGGTTCGGCGCAAAGGTCCTCAGCGAGCGATAGCGAGGATACGCCCAAGTTAAACGCGAACTCTGGGGTATCGTTTCGGCGGTGAAGGCCGATAAAGACTATCTGATCGGGAAAGAGGTGATTATCGAGACGGACTGCCTGCCGATTCTCGGCATGGTTTCCGGATGCGCAACCCCGGACCTGGCAATGCTCAGGTGGATAGCGTACATCAAGTCCCTTGATCCGGAAATACGACACATTTCCGGGAAAGACAATGCCATGGCCGACATGCTTTTGAGGGCACGATTCGACGACGAGGGCGGCATGGTTTCGGAAGACGAGGAAGTCGGCGTAGACTTCTTCGAGGCGGCCTACGTGACTACCGAGGGAGGGAGCACTCTAGCGCTTAACGATTTTAACGAGAGAAAGTACGATGGGGAGTGGCTGCAGATTGGGGGATTCTTAAGGACGATGACGCCGGACGGGTCATGGACAAAGAACGAGGCCAACCGGATCCGGAAGAAAGCATACCGATTCTTTCTCCGGGATGGATACTTGTGGAAGCACCCGAAGAAGAGAAACGACATCCCGCTCCGAGTAGTGGTGATGGAGGAGGAACAAGAGGAGGTGCTGAAGGCCTACCACGACAGCCCCTGGACTGGACACCGTGGGACGTGGGCCACGTTCGAGAAACTAAAGGGGAAGTACTGGTGGCCGGGACTGTACCGGGACGTGCATCGGTTTGTGACAACTTGTGAGAGCTGTCAGATACACTCCATAGTCTGACATCGGGACGAGCTTCACCCTACATACCCTCCGCCCATCCACTTCAAATGGATGGTAGATTTGGTGACGATGCCGATGGGCGTAGGGCAGATGCGATATCTGGTGCTGGCCCGGGAGGACCTGACGAACCAGGTGGAAGGCCGAGCCCTGCAGAACAAAACGACTGCGGCCGTGTGTCGGTTCCTGATCGAGGACGTGATATGCCGATACGGGTGCATCGGGAAGATCGTGGCTGACCGCGGGGAGTTGGACGCCGAAGAGGCCGAGGAGCTGTTCGACCGCTTAGGGGTCAAGCTCTCGCTCACCACAGCGTACAATCCGGAGGCGAACGGGAAGGTGGAGTGCGGACACGGACCGATCATCAAAGCACTAGTCCGGGCATGCAGAGGCCAGGTCGGGAACTGGCCACGACTGTTACCTTTATGCCTTGTGGGCGGACCGGACAACGCACAGTTTGGTAACTGGGTTCATGCCGTCAGAGCTCATGTTCGGACAGAAGCCAATCATGCCGATGGAACGGACGATCTCCTCTTGGGCGATAATGGACTGGAGAGATGAGATGAGCTGGGAAGAATTGCTAGCGGCGCGTATACGACAGCTCGAGCGGAGGCTAGGGGATGTGGAACAAGCAGCGGAGAGACTTCGGACGGCCAAGATGAGGAACAAAGCCCGGTTTGACCGAACGCACCGGGTCCGACCAAAGAAAATCGAGGAAGGCGACTGGGTACTAGTCTACGACAGCAGCCTCGACAACCAGCACTGGACAACACGGAAGTTTGCAAAGCGGTGGTTCGGGCCTTACGTGGTAATGAGCGCCAACGACAACGGGACGTATCACCTGGCGGAACTCGACAGTACGAGGATGGTGATACCGGTAGCAGGGAAGCGGATCAAGGCGTTCAAGAAACGCCACGACGGCGAACCGGATGTAAGAGGCTTGGACAACGACGACGAATAGTCCGAAACGGAGGACGAACCGATGGACGAAGAACCGGAACCCGGACCGGTTTCCTCCAACCAGAACCCAATTTTGGCGCATACCGGTGGATGCGCGGTTAGGTGGGGGCGGATGTCGTGAAGAAAACCGTCCCTTAGCACAATCGGTGCATAGCGCGCGCGAACCGACTCTTCACGCGTACGCGCCCTTTAATGTATATAATAGAGGATTAGGTACAAAGGTATATCCTAGGTAGTTAGATTCGGTAGGTAGGAAGTTAATGAGGGAAATGGCTCCCTTCTTGAAGCTATAAAGGAGAGGGAGACGCGGGGAGAAGGGGGTCGCGCATTGAGGAGGACGAAGTGCTGTCGGACCGTAACCGAACGCTTCTCCTCTGGTTGTTCTCTATTGGTCTTCTCTGCAGGTTTTTGGGAGGCTCGCACTGCTTCGAGGAACGCCCGTGTGCTTCCGGCAGCACCTCCATCCTATCCCCTTTTCGTGCGCAGACGAACAAGCATCGGCATCTGTTCGCCGGCCCGTTCGGTTGTAACCGCTCGCGTGCTCTGTTGTTTATTTGTCATTCGTTAATATACAAACATTTGTGTCTCTCTGTCTTTGTGTCCATTCGCGTCTTCTGCGTTGACGGGCCGTGCCCTTGTGTTTCTTTGCTCATACATAACCGGGCGTCTCTCTCTTTCTCTTTCCCCTTCTATCACCTGCTCTTCGGTTCAAGACCCCGGTGGTCCCGCCTCGTTTCTCCACGCACGCGCGTAGTAACACGACACCGCGCATCCGTCGGCATGCGCCAGAGACGGGCAGATACCGAAGAAGACCGGCTTCACTCGTTACTCTCCGATTCTCCGCCGGGCCCGAACTGATCGTCGTTGTCGCTCCCACTCGCAGGCTTCGGCTCGTCTTCGAACCGCTTTTTGAACGCTTTGATACGCTTCCCGGCCACCGGCACCGCTAACCGTGTCCCGTCGAGTTCCGCGAGGTGGTATGTGCCGTTGTCGTTCGCGCTCGTCACCATGTAGGGCCCGAACCACCTCCTGGCAAACATCTGCACCGTCTTGTGTTGATTGTCGAGGTTGTTGTCGTATACCAAGACCCAATCGCCTTCCTCGATCTTCTTTGGTCGCAATCGGTGCGTCCGGTTGAACCGGATCTTGTTCCGCTCCCTCGGCACTCGCAGTCTTTCCTTCGTCCGTATCACATCCTCCGGCCTCCGCTCGAGTTGTTGAATCCGCACCGCCAGCAACTCTTCCCGTCTCATTTCATCCTTCCAATCTACCACCGCCCACGAAGAAACCGTCCGCTCCACCGGCATTATTGGCTTTTTTCCGTACATCAGCTCCGCCGGCATAAACCCTGTCACCGAACTGTGCGTAGTTCCGTCCGCCCATAGTGTGTAAGGAAGGAGTCGCGGCCAAATCCCGATCTGCCCTCCGCATGCATGCACCAACGCTTTTACGATAGGTCCGTGCCCACGTTCTACCTTTCCGTTTGCCTTCGGATTGTACACCGTAGTGAGGGAGAGTTTGACGACTAGCCGGTCGAACAGCTCCTCAGCTTCCCACGCATCCAGCTCTCCCTGGTCCGCCACGATCCTCCCGACGCACCCGTATCGACACACCACTTCTTCGATCAGGAACTGGCATACCGCCGCGGTTGTCTTGCTTTGCAGTGCACGGCCTTCCACCTGGTTCGTTAAGTCCTCTCGTGCAAGCACCAGGTATCACATCCGTCCTACCCCCATCGGCATCGTCACCAAGTCGACCATCCACTTGAAATGGACAGTAGGCGGGTAGGTTGGGTGTAGCTCGTCCCGGTGTCGGACTACGGAGTGCATCTGACAGCTTTCGCAAGACGTTATGTACCGATGCACGTCCCGGTATAGCCCCGGCCACCAGTACTTCTCCTTCAGCTTCTCGAAAGTGGCCCACGTTCTGCGGTGTCCGGCCCAGGGGCTCTTGTGAAATGCTACAAGTAGTTTCCCCTGTTCTTCTTCCTTTCCCACTACTCGGAGTGGAATGCCGCTTCTCTTCTTTGGGTGCCTCCATATGCACCCGTCCTGCAGGAAGAATCGGTACGCCTTCCTCCGTATCCAGCTCGCCTCCTCTCTCGCCCATGCTGCGTCCGGCGTCATCGTCCACAGGAACCTCCCGATTTGGAGCCACTCCCCGTCGTACCTGCTTTCGTCAAACACGTTAAGCACCGGAGTGTTCCCTTTTCTCATCGTTACGGTAGCCGACCCGAAGAAGTCTTCGCCGACTTCTTCGTCATCCGAAAGCATGCCATGTTCGTCGTTGAACCTTGCCCTCGAAAGCATGTCGGCCATGGCGTTGTCCTTTCCGGGTTCAGGGAACTAATGTACGCTATCCACCGGAGCATTGCTAGGTCCGGCGTCGCGCATCTGGAAACCATGTTGAGTATTGGCAGGTAGTCCGTCTCGATAATCACCTCCGTCCCGATCAAATAATCCCTGTCGGCCTTGACTACTGAAACGACACCCCAAAGTTCGCGCTTAACTTGGGGGTATCCTCGCTGCCGCTCGCTCAATACCTTCGCCCCGAACCGGATCAGGAATCCTACGTTGCCCTTACCCTCTTGGTTGATTACCCACCCGATCCCGGTCGGGCTGGTGTCCACCGTTACGCAGATGGGAACATCCTTGCCGTAAACTGCTTTACGGAGAGCTGGTGTTGCCATAAGCGCCTCCTTTAGTCTCCGAACCCACTCTGTGTGCTCCGTCGTCCACTCAAAGCTACGCCCCTTTTTCAATAGTCCGTAGAGGGGTTCCGCGACATGTGCGTAGTGCGGGATCCAGATGTGGTAGAACACGCATGCCCCCAAGAATCTGCGGACCTCCGTGACCGACCCGCAATTGTTCCTCATCGCGGAGATGGCCTCTACCTTTGTCGGAGACGGTTTCCTACCGTAAGGCCCGCATAGGTGTCCGACCACCAAGATCTCTAACGGTCCGAAGGCCGACTTTTCCCTGGAGAAGGTGAGCCTCGCTCCTTCTAGTCTCTGTAGCACCTTCTCGCAGTCATCGACGTGAGTCGCCATGAAATTTTGACATCCGTCTGGCCCGATTGCCTCGTCCTTTTCCTCCACCGGGCATCCCCTGATTGGGATGTCTTCTAAAAATGGCATGGTGATGTCCGGGATACAATCCCTAAGCACTTTGTTCATCGTGTTCACCATGTGAGCCACTGAGTTCGTCCCTCCTTGCGGCAGGGTAGACATCCGCACTAGACCGAGAGGAGTCCGCATCGTCATAATGTCTCGGCTTTCCACGGCTAGTTGGAACTCATCATACCCTGGGTACAGATCACTGACAGAGTAAATCGACGTTCCGGCGAAAGCCTCCGCGAACTCGTCTATGGTCGGTCCGATTCCCGCGTTACGGATGGTCACCTTGTTGACCGGTTGCAGGTCCTGAATGAAGCGCAACGTGCCGTTCTTTTTCGGCACCGTAAACCACCGATTCGAATACAGGGCACTCGATGGTTCGAGGATGCCCATCTCCACTTTTTGCTTTAGGAGCTCCATCAACTTCGGGATGTGAGCTCTTGGCACCGGAATCGGCTTGAGATTCCACGGTACATGCGGTACCGTGAAGATCACCATCGGTTTGACAACTGTCGCGTCTACGCACCCGATCTCCTCCGGTGAGAATGCGAAAGACTTCCCGTGCCTCCCGAGCATTCTCCGGAACCGGTCCTCCTGTGCCGGCAGTAGAAAGCCGCCCCCACCGACCTTGAGCTCCCGTAGAGTTATGTCGGTGAACCGGTGCCCTTTGCTAGCCGGATTTCGTAAACTTCCGCTCCTCGCTGCCCTGCGGCAAGGGTGCCGCGAGTGGCCTCACCTTCCGGTCCACAGTCTTGTATTTTGTATCCACGCGGGCCGTCCGGTTCGACCCGATCCTTTCCCCGAAGTCTGCGATGACTTCGTACATTCCCATTGACCCTACCGGAACGGTCCGGTCTTCCCTAAGGTCTTCACCAATCACCTTTCGTAGTTCGTCCAAGGTGTCGTCAAAAGAGATCGCCTCCACGGCGCCGCTGATGTCCTCATCGGGGAAGAGGACTCCGCATCCCCTGAGCCGCTCCTCCGCTCGCTTCCTCTCCCTGCCGCTGACGTTGGTTATAGTACAACCTCCGGTGTCAGAGAACCAAAATTTCCTACCTATGGTACAGGTCTTCTTCCGTACTGTACATTTGTGGGGTTCTTCTCGGGTGTCTGGATTATCGTGGCCCCACGCCTTGAAAACCAAACCACGAGCGTAACCGTGAGACCCTCGGCAGCGAAACCCGAGGGCCTCGTGGTTATGCTCGTGGTTCGGTCGCACCGTTAGGAACTGGACCGAGTGACGCCCGTCCTGGCTCTTGACGCTTGCATAGGCTGAACCGTTGTCCAACACCTTGGTCTCCATCCGTGCCGCCGTGATATATGGCTCTCCTAGTATAACCGGATGCGAGGACGTCTCCTGCACGAAGAAGTGCTAGTCGATCTCGACATCGCCGATTTTCACCCATACATTCGGACAGGCCCCATGTTGTTCTTCTGTGGCACGCGTCGCTGCTCGTATCTTCCAGCCATGCTTGGTGTTGATCGGCCATTTACCCTTCTTGTAGAAATCCATGGACATCAGGTTGATTTCGGATCCATGGTTTACCAATGCCACCACTGGTTCCAGAACGTTGCCAATTCGTACAGGGGTTTCCGTAGTCGCCCTGACCCAATGCGGCTTCGTGTAGTGGCTCCCTGCCAGCTCGTCTTCCAGGGCTTCGTCTTCCAGGTGCGTGGTCCGCACCTCCACAGGCCTCTCCGGTTCCGGCTCCGTCGAGAGCCTCTTACGCTTCACCAAGTCTATGATAGAGTCGTGGAACTCCCTCTTGGCGATTCCTAGCACCCGCAATGACAACTCCACTTTGCTGTCGAGGATACGTTCCTCCAGGACCTTTCGCAGGTCTGTGGTCCTTACGATCTCGGTGCTCAACCGAAACCCCGCCTACTTCTTTCCGTCTGGTGTGCCCGGGTTGCCCGCACCGGTCGGTTTCAGTCCGAACCGGGTCTCATACCTCGGGGGGCCGACCCCTCCGGCCTTTCCTGCCCGTTTGTCTTCCATCAGAACCTCGTAGTTCTGGCAAGTGGCTTCTACGAAGCCCGTTTTCTCTTCGACCGGATCGTCCCAACCGGTGACCTCCTGGACCCGCTGTTCCGCGCGGTGTCGTGAAGAATTTCGGCCAGAGGCGGAAACCGGGAAACACTGGCTACATCGGCGGGGTGCAGCATGTGTACGCACCCATGTACATTTAGTGTGAATATCGAGGACGCCTTTATGGCGCCGAAGAGTAGTCAAGTCGGGACAGACGATCCCATGTAAGTCGGGGTTTATCCCACATTGTAACGCATCCCTGTCCTTGTTCTATAAAAGGAAGGGAACGCCCTTTGTGAAAGGGTTGCCCATTTTGCATTAGAGGGTATACCGTTAGGTTTAGAGCTAGTATCTTCTTCTTCTTCTTCTTCGTCTTCTCCTTCGTGTTCGCTTAGGGTTTGCTTCAGCTCATCTCCTGCGCAAGACCCCGCTCGGCGCGATGAGCCCGTGAGCTCCCCGACGGCGGCTTGGCAGCTGACGACTACTGTAACCTACCTTGGAACGGCTCGACACCGGGAATGTATTCTTCCCTTTATATATATATATATATATACGTTTGTCCGTGTATATTCGCGTCGTTGTTGGCGTCGGGTGCCTACCCTTTCCCTACGTTTTTTGTACATAAGCCGTGAGTCGGGTTGGCTGTGTGTGTGTGTGTGTGCGAGTCGGCGTTAAGCACGCTCTCTCTCTCTCTCCCTTCGGTTGCTTCCGGTGTGTTTCTGGGATGCCCCAGAAACAGTGAAGCACGACTTCCTACGCTCCATCACTCTCTAGTCCAAGACCCCCGTGGTCCCGCTTTTCTCCACGCACGCGCGTAATAATGTGACAGCGGTCCGCCTCTTCCTTCCTCAGCCGAACTCCGGAGAGGCCTTCTAGCACTAGTGGCCAGAATCCGGAGTCCTTCGCCTTCTGGGTCTCATCACCCCCGACCCGAATTCCCGCCGACACCGAGTAGTTGACGGCTTCCACATGCTGTGCCGCGGCCTCTTCCATCAACCTCTTCATTCTGCCGCGCCCCGTGTTCAGCTCTAGGGCTCTCCGCGTCTTGCTTGCCTGCACTCATCCGTTCCAGAGGTACACCACGTTGGCCCTGAGCGCATCGGTGAAATCCACGCAATCCTTCCGAATGTGACCGATCGCGTCACACCACATGCACCGCTGCCCAGCCGGCGGCCTCCGGTCGCGAGGTTGTTCACCGCTAACCCTCCGGGCCTATGTGATCTGCAGGTCGCGCACCATCTGTTTGAGCTCCTCCAGAGTCGTTCCTCCGGATGGGCCTCTGACCACGCCGTTCGATGCCGACCCCGACTCCGGCCAGATTCGGGTCTCTTTCTTCCTCCCAGACGGCATCGAAACCGGCTCCTCGAGCCTCCTCCCCGGGATCGGCCCCGACCCCGACGTGTTTCCGTCGCTCCAATTGCGCCGTTTGTCGAAACGGCTGCAGACCCGCTTTACCACGGCCCAATCCGTCGTGAGCCCTTCGTCCGTTTCCAATAGGGGACCCAGTCTTTCCCTGTCGAGCGCATCCACCAACTTGACAAACAGTAGTACTCGACTTGTTTCGAGCACCGTCCGGTCCAACGTCGACAGCCGCGCGAACCGTTTTTCAAACTCCTGGAGGAGCACCGACGTGTTCCTCCCTTTTCCGAAGCTTTCCACCCACCCCATGAATTTCCGCCTCGACAGCCGGAGCGAGTCGTCAAACCCGTACTTCTCGAGGAGCTGCAGCTCGAACTCCTCCCAAGTCTGGCATCCGGCCAGCACCTCGAGCACCTCTGCATGGATGCCCGATGACACCACCCGAGGGAATCCGGACAGCCGCCTGTCCACCGGGATATCCCTCATGATCATTTCGGCCCGGTAAGCCTCCATATAACTGGTGGCGTCTTTCCCTCCGAAACGGCCTATAGAGCCGATGATCGATTCAATGGCCTTGTCGAGGGTACCCGTTTCCTCACGAGCGCTCACCAGTCGGTCGACGGCCACCGGCATTGCCTCTGCTAGCTCCGATCCCCTCATCTTTGGACTCCTTTGCCACCCTTTCACGTCGGGTTCACCAAAGATGTCGCGTTGTTACACGCGTGCGTGTAGAAAGGGGCGGGACCACGGGGGTCTTGGACCGAGGAGAGAAAGAGAGAGAGAGATAGAGAGAGAGGTTCACCGACACGTAGAAGCGAGAAAGAGAGAGATAGAATCATAACACTCAATTATAATGACAAGAGATTACAAACCCCCGACGGTTACAACCGACCAGGCGGCGACGGACCCGACACGGGGCCCTACTCACGCGCATCGACGACAGTCACACGACTCCAAGAAACAAAAAAAAAAAAAAGGGGGAAAGGGAGCGACTCTGCTGGAAGCACACGGGCTGTCCACGAAGCAAAGGCAGCGACCTCCCGACACCTGCAGAGAGCGACGATTCGAGTAGAAGAGAGAGAGCTCCGCCTCCATTTTGCAACAACGCCTCCCCTTCTTTTCCCCAACACGCGATATCTTTCTCCTCTCTCTGTTCTCCCTTTTATTCCCTGTCGCCCCCCCTGACAGGGATACGCACAATCCCCTTGATAAACGTGTGCCTCCTAGTATCTTTCACCCACCGATCCCTTTATGACTTGGGTACAAAACATCAAGTCGTGCGTCCATCCATGTAAGAGCCGGTTCATGCGCTTTCTTCTCTGATTCCGCCTATGGCCGGTTTTCTTCACAACAACGCGTACTGCAGTATGTAAGCAACACTAAGGACCGGGGACTGCTATATCGGAAAGGTACAGCCTTGTAGTTGGCCGGCTACACCGATGTTGATTGGGTTGGCGACGCGGCCGATCTCCAATCCACGTCCGGATACACGTTCTCTGTTACCCTGCCGGCAAAGGTGCACAGACCAGAAAGTGAAAGGGATGGTTATCCGGAATATATTTTAATTACGTAGATTATAATTATGTAGTGAACGGACAGACCGAAATTGGTATGCCGATCCGGATCCGGACCGGTTTCGAATAGGTGCCGGTTGACACCGTTTTTGTAAGCAGCACCGGTGACCTATATAAAGGCTTGGTTACAATGTATAACTTTAACGGAGAATTAATATAAGCTTCTTGTTTTATCTTCACGTATTGATTACCGTTCTGTATTAATTGTTATATCCTACACGTGTATTAAGTGTATGCCTTATTGCTAAGTAGCCAATTAAGTCGAATTAATCATTGTGTCTTAAGTTATCTCGCCGTAACACCCCTTTGGTGAAGTGTGTTCCGGAGACACCCTGTGTTAGGCCATTTTCCGGCCCTAAGGAGTAACACAGTTTTTGGCGACCACGATTCTTGCACAATTGCAACGAACATCGGCGAGAATGGATGACGCGACCAACGAACGACCCGGTTACGGAGCAAGCAAGGAGACTTGCTGAATGGCCGAGGAAGCGAGAGGCTTTCCAGCAAACGGCAGAAGAAATCAGAGCGGATTAGTCATTTTCCAAGGTGATCTGGAGAGTGGCCAAGGAGTCACTTCGGTTACCACAAAATGCTTACCCGGACGAAGGAAGCAGCCTAAGCAGCCTCTGGGAAGCGGAATCCCTTCTCCAGGCATTGGGAGCAGGGGAAGGTGAACCCGAAGCATTTTAGGCATTTGAATCGGGTTCGGACGGGGAATACAGCGCGTAGACGAACTACTGCAGTAGTAACGACACCCCATGCGGACCAGAGGACGAGGGCGACAAAAGACCTGGAAAAACCTTTGACACCACCAGAGGAGGAACGACCACCGACACCACCAGCCCGTGTACCGACACCAGACGACGATATGTCGTTCCAATATCCCAGATACCGGGATGATCCGGACGCGGAAGCCCACGTCCATACGTTTCAGTAGACCTGGGAGGCGAACCATGTGTCCCAACGCTTAAATGCAGCCGAAGAGGAACGCTCAAAATAGGCAGAGTTCGGCATGACCTTGGAGGGACCGGCCGCCATATGGCACCGAACACAGGATCCCAGCACCATCCCCACGTTTGAAACATTAGAGAAAAAATTCCTGCATTTCTTCCACAAGGAGATGGACCAACGGGAAATGGTCGGCTTATTTTACAGTATCTGGCAGGAACCAATGGAGAACATCCAACAGTTTGTCATCCGGTTCCAGCGGATCCACAGTCAGCTCAGTCGGACACCACCGGATGAAGAAACAAAGGCCATATTCTTAGCAGCACTCCGGGAACCCTTACGGACGGTGTGCACCGTCATCGATTTCCGCACCCGTAGCATAGATCAAGTGATTGACCGAGTTTGGGAAATGGAAAACTCGAGTTCATGGCTAACCATGGGCACACTTTAGCGTACACTACCGACAGAAGAGGACCTCCGTTTTCGGCAAGCAGTTCAATGTACGGTATGCTTGAATGCCGGACATTCGGCGCTGGACACCATGCGTTCCCAATGCTTGCTTTGGCACTCCAGAAGTCACACAATGGAACGGTGTGAGTATAACTTGTTAAATGGACAAGCACCACCGGTTTGGCAAATTGAACCACGGAGCAACCGGGAGGAAGAAGAAGAGCGCTAGCGGCGAGAGGAGCGCTACCGGCCGGCACAAGATGTCCGGTATAGCGATCGAAGAGACGCTTATGACTGGTATGATAGACAGGATAGATACCGGGACTATAATGGACAGTATGAAAGATATAACCGGGATCACTCCCCTGGTTACAACCACCGACGGGACCACTATGGCAAGGATGACGACCAGCCCCGACAAGGATACCGCAACAAAAAGAATTTCAATAAGAAACGTCATTTCAACAAAAGGGGGGTCATCCACGAGAATTGGAAAAGGGCGTTCCGAGCAGCCAACCAGACCAAAAGCAAGCACTTACCCCCAATCCGCCACCAAGCACACACGCCGAATCCAGCAACACTCAGAAGCCATACTGCTATTACTATCGTCAAGAGAGCCACTATAGTAATCAATGTCCAACAAAGAGCTATGACAAGCGACCAACGGTGAGCATGGTAGATGCGGAAGTCGTGAACATAAAACAAGTCACTACAAGATCAAAAGGCAAAGCCACGGAGTGGGAAACTCAAGAAGCCATCCGGAAGCAGGCAACCGAATGGGTGAAGAAGGCAAATGAGCGGAATGCGGTAGAGCTCGAACAACAAAAGGAGAATGCCGAAGAGCTCACCGGCCCGGGGCAACCCGAAAACCCAACATGGCAGGCGTTACAAGAATGCCAAATCACGTTGCCGTTAGGCCGGCTGTTGCAACTGGTACCACGCTTCACGATAGGACTGGAGACAAGAAGGACGACAGCTAACACACCACTAGCTTCGGCATTCTTTTCAAATCCGAAGGAAGGACTGGCAGTGGTGGACACGAGTAGTCCAGCAATCACAACCATCGTGAAAGGAAAGGAGCTACCGGGCACGATTATCAATGGAGGATCCGACGTGAACGTGATCAGCCTCCGAACGTGTAACATGCTAGGAATTCAGGACTGGGAACCGTGCCCGTTTTGGCTTCGGATGGTGGACACTAGCTCAGTACGGCCGACCGGATTAATACGCGATCTAGAAGTGACCATCGGGGGTCACACATTTCACATTTCCGCAGTAGTTCTCCAACTACAGGCTCAGGGAGCGTACCCACTATTGTTGGGACGCCCTTGGTTAAAAACAACACACATAAAGCAAAACTGGAGGAAGAATATAATTACGTTCCGGTGTGGAAAAGCGAAAGTACGAGTGCCGACTCAACCACGATCCGGTACCGGCAAGGAATCAACGCCGCTATATGCGGACTGTGTCAACATGCTGGAAGGATTGCCGGACGAAGAGGTCGATCAATACTTACAGGAAAATCCAAAGATCGTACCTCTATTCGAGATTGATGTAGCCGAAGCAGTATCACCGTACGTACTGCAACCGGACGGGACCGACGAGGAACCGGATAAAGAAGCAATCCGGGAATTACGGCAAGCACAGGAGGCACTGGAAAAAGAAATGGCAGTATCGTAGCTCGTGAAAGCATCCCAACTAGAAGAGGTAAACCTAGGTATCACAGAGGACACAAGACCGATGCACATCGCCAAGGAAATAACTTCGGAGAACAAAATGGCAATGATCACACTCCTAAAAGAATTTCGTGATGTGTTCGTCTGGTCCTACGAGGACATGCCGGGACTCGATCCTCAGTTGTATCAACACTAGATACATCTGAGTAAAGACACCAAACCGGTAGCATGACAACGTTACCGGATGAACCCGAATTACGCAACAAAAGTCAAAGAAGAAATCGACAAGTTGTTAAGAGTGGGCTTCATCCGACTAGTAAAGAAAGCCACATGGCTCAGCCCGATAGTGGTAGTACCCAAAAAGAACGGTAAGATCAGAGTGTGCGTCAACTACCAGAAATTGAATGCGGCTACAGTAAGAGATGCCTTCCCACTTCCATTCACGGATGGAGTCCTGGATGCGGTCGCTGGTTATGAGGTCTAAAGTTTTCTGGATGGTTTCAGCGGCTATAATTAGATCCGGATGCACCCCGCTGACCAGGAGAAAACCGCTTTTGTCACTGAATGGGGAGTTTTTGTTGCCTTAGTGATGATGTTCGGACTAAAAACGGCGCCGACAACCTTCCAACGGATCAGCATGGAGATTTTCAGAGAATTCATTATCGCAGTGGATCCGGACAAAGTAAAAGCAAGCCTGGAGGCACCGGCACCAGCCACGGCAAAGGCACTAAGCCGGTTCTTGGGACAAATTCAGTGGCATAGCAGAATGCTCCGGTATCTGGTAGACCTGGCTACACCACTGCATGCCGCGGTACATTGGACACCGTTTTCATGGACGGACACAGAAGACCAGGCTTACCGGGCACTAAAAGTACTGTTGTCACAAGCGCCAGTAGTGCAACCTCTGGATTGGTCTAAAGAGTTCCATGTGTTCGTTGACACGTTTGACATTGCAATCAGAAGCGCGCTGATGCAACTTACAGAGCCGAAATGGTACCGACCAGTCTATTATGCCAACCGGAAGCTGTCCCAAACGGAACGTAATTATTCAATGACAGAAAGGGAGGCTTTGGGTATGATCTATAGTGTCACCAAGTTTAGACACTATCTGTTGGGAAGGAAATTTTCCTTTCACGTAGATCATTCGGCGCTCCTCTATTTGGTGTCCAAAGCATCAGTCACCGGTAAGCTGGCCCGGTGGACGTTACTACTGCAAGAATTCGAGTTCGAGATATTCCACTGACCCGGCATACAACATGCAGTAGCAGACTATTTAATTCCGGCGAAACCGGTGACGGAGTCCCAGACGACTTTCCGGATGTAGAGCTGTTTAGAGTCACAGCAGAAACGGCAACGGATAGTACGGTCCCAGAGGAAGACAAGTGGCTTACCAACATGCACCAATTTCTGAGCACCGGTTTACCTCCGGAGGAGATGAACAGAGACGAGAGGAAACGCTTAGCAGTTCAAAGCCGGCACTTCTGTCTATTACAGGACACCCTGTACCACAAAGGCGCAGATGGCATATGGCGGCGTGCAGTGCGGAGCGACGAAAAGGAAATAATATTGCGTGAAGCACACTGCGGCGTGGCTGGAGGACATTATGCCGGAGACACTACGACAAGGAAAATATGGCAGAGTGGACTATGGTGGCCGACAATATTGAAGCATGCAGTCCGGTAAGCTAAAGAATGCGACCTATGTCAACGAATGGGCCAACCAACCGAACAAGCCAGAATGCCTCACCAACCTATGCTACCGTTAGAACCATTTCAGAAATGGGGTCTAGATTTTGTCAGTCCGTTCAAACCACCGGCAATGAGAACTGGCAACCGGTACGTAAACCGGTACTGCACGAAATGGGTGGACGCGAAAGCACTACGCGAAAACACTGCGGCTTCCACGGCAAAATTTTTATATGAATGCATATTGTGTCGATATGGATGTCCGATAGAGCTCATAAGTGACCAAGATGGGAACTTCTTAGGGCAAGTAGTGGAAAGTTTGACGACATTTTATTCGGTGGTGCACAAACGGAGCACTCCCTATTATTCGCAAGCCAACGGATTAGCAGAGTCAAAAAATAAAACACTACAAAATATCCTACGGAAAATTGTCAATGAGAACCGGACGGATTGGGATACAAAGATGCACAGTGCACTCTGGGCCTACCGAACGGCATATAAGACAAGTATCCGCATAACACCGTTCTGCCTAGCATTCAGATTGGAAGCAGTGATACTGGTAGAGTTCCAGGTACCAAGTTTACAAATACAAATTCGGAAACGCCTAAATGAGAAGGAATCGGAAGCTATCCGGTTAAACACGTTGTGCGAATTGGAAGAACACCAACTAGCCAGCATCATGCAGCTAGAACTAGAGCAACGGCGAAGGAAAGCGTTCGTGGATCGTCACCAAAAAGGGAACGAAAAGATGTTCGGAATTGGTAAGCCGGTACTCGTGTTCCAGACCCAGATGGGTAAGATGCCGGGAAAACTACGGTTTTGGTGGACCAGACCATACTAGATTACGCGGGAGTTCAACGGTTCCTATCAATTAGGGAAACTCGCTGGCGAGGTTCTGGGTAAATGGGTAAATAGGTTCCAACTCAAACCATACAATGGACCCATGCCAAGAAACCCATTTGAACAAGTGAAGGGCAACACAGAACTGGACACCGGTAAGTCGGAAGTGACGGCAAGCGGTCCAACGGCCGGCAAACACCACAATCCGGATAGGGGTCGAGTGGGACCGGTTGCGAATTACCAAAACCATTTAAACAAAAATAAAAAATAAAAAAATCAAATCAAATCAAATCAAAGTAAATCATGCAAGGGCGAGGGGTGAACAGACACATGCAAAAACAAGGAGTGAACAGGCACTTTGAAAAGGTACGTAGTGGGCTATTAATAGGGTATTAAACCACCGCCACATGGCAAGACATTCTATTTTAGTACACGACGTGCACATGCGCAGGTAAGAAAAAAGTTGGCGCCAACATGCAACAAGAAGACCCCCGCCACATAGAAACCCTCACATTTCATGAACAGAGGAGCACAAACGCAGACAGGCGATTGAAGATCAGTAGATGCGAGCCCACGCACACAGAGACTCCTTACACACAACCCTCACCAGCGCTCACCGACCTCGACGAAGCCATGGACTGCCAAGCACTCTCTGAAGTAGCCAAGAAGTGGCTAAGGCAACACGGCTTAGAGGGTTTCCTCACCATCATGGAGGCACCACTGCACCGGGAGGCGGAGAAGATAGTCAAAGAAATCGACACGGAGCTGATTTCTGAGGAGGCCATCCATGCGTTGATTGGCCTTCCAGAGGGGGAATCTTCAATATCGACAACCCTACCCCGGAACAGCTCCGAAAATATTTTGGGGAATACTCTCTGGCAAGCAAGGCCTACCGGACACAGGGCGGCGAAGGCCCTCTCTTTCGAGAGATTGCCCATGTGCTCCATGAATTTGTGCATGTATACCCTCGACCCCCGTGCATGCCCTAGAACCGGGCTGACTTAATCATAGCCACATATGAAGGCGTGAAGGTGGACTAGGTGGTACTGATTGCGGATGGCCTTTGTGTGGCCATCGACTCTGTCAGAGGCAAAGAGGGTCAGAAGATATGGACGGCAGTGGCGCAATGGCTCACCCTATTGGCACCACCTATCGAGCCCGTCAAGACCACGAAGCGGGGAAGGACAACCAAAGGCACCCCGAAAACGGCCTCGAAACGACAGTAGCTGTTGTCTTCTAAGGCAACCAAAGGGAAGGTAGCCGACACGGACCATGCGGCAAAGGAGCGCGCCAATAGGAAGCGGCAGGCAGAAACCCAGGAGGAGCCACCGGTACAGCCAATCAAGATCAGGCTTAGTCGACCGGTTCAACAAGCGTCGGACCCCTTGGTAGCGAAAATCAACATCGGGACTCAGGAGGAGGAAGCGGAGGAGGAACCGTTAGAGCACCTCCAGCGGCGCCAGAAGGCAAGCACCTCTGAACATGTCGGGGAGCGTTCGGACCCAAAGAAGGATGGAATGCTTGTACCCTGCACTGAGCAGCCCGCACCAAGGATGGAACCGGAACCGGTTCGGACAGAACCGGTCACAGAGCTCCCTGCACAGCAACCTCTATCGACGGGTCAGGATACAGCAAGACCTGAAATGCAAGCGCCGGAAGTACAGTTGCCTACCCCACCAGCAGGCCAAGAGCATTCAGAGGTGGAGCGGCCAACGGAGCCACAACCAGAATGGCAAAGTGGTCACCAACAAGAGCCAGAGTTGCAGCTCGACGCAATAGGACAAAACCGACCACTGGCCAACGACACCAACAGCCAACCCTCCCGACAAACGCAACAACAGGGCACCAGCAACCAATGGCTCTGGTGGATTGGAGAACAGATTGCCGGAGTGGTACATTACATAGAGGCGGAAGAGAAAGTGCAGATGGACCGGTTGCTCGTCACAACTAGAGAACTAAAGACGGCCCAGTCAAGGATCCAGAGCCTAGAATAAGACTTGGACTTGGCTACAAAAGAATTGGCCAAAATGGCCTTAACCGGACCAGAACTCCAAGCACTGGTGACTCCGGTAGATGTGCAGAATAAAGAAGCATTGGCACCTGTGCATAGCAATAAGACCCCGGAGATAGTGGCGGTGCAAGCAAAAGAGCTTGCTAAATTAAGAGATGAACTGGCCGCACAGGAAGCATTACACACCCGAGAGCGGAACTTGAAGATAGGCAGAAGAAGAGCAACAAAAGACTGCTAAGAACCTATGCCGGGCAGAAGAGAATCTACGGAAAGGACATCAGGCCTATGACCGACTGAAGGAGGAGAAAGAGAAGGCACTGCAAGAAAAGGAGAAGCTGCGACGGATGGCGAAAACAGAAATCGAAAGGCTGAAAGAAGAACTCCGTCAACAGAAGGACCGGGAAGACCGCGCTTGCCGGCAACTCAACCAAAAGCTGAAGCAAAAGACCGATGATTTTGAGCACCTGCACCGGGACTAAAAGCTTACGGCGGATAGTGGAGCCTACCTTCGGTCATGTAAAGGGCTGACAACGAAGTACCCATGCTACGGGGTCGCGGAGAACGACCTATCGACGGGTCGAATGGGCCTACGGAGAGGCAAGCGCATGAGGATGAACCGGACCCGGGTGACTTGGATCGCAGGGACGACCAGTTTGAAGCGAATGGCGATCCGGAGGACGAAGGGTAAGCGCGGGCCGGTCTTCTCCGAGAAAAAGGTCTATTTTGGCGCATACCGGTGGATTCGCGGTTAGGTGTGGGCGGATGTCGTGGAGAAAACCGTCCCTAGGCGGAATCGAAGAATGTCAGAAGAATCGGCGGAGTGCACCTTGTATAAATGTGTGAAAAATAGGGGTCAAGTCGGGACAGAGAATCCCATGTAAGTCGAGATTTATCCCACATTGTAACGCATCCCTCTCCTTGTTCTATAAAAGGAAGGGAGCGCCCTTTGTGAAGGGGTTGCCCATTTTGATTCGTAAGGGTATACCGTTTTGTGTTTTCCTTTCTAGGGTTAGCTTCTCTTCTTCTGAGCGTAGCCGGCTCGGCCTCCTGTGCAAGACCCCGCTCGGTGCGACAAGCCCAAGAGCTCCCCGACGACGGCTTAGCGACAGGCAGCTATTGCGACCTAGCTTACCTCAGTCCGGTTTGGGGCCGGAGTTGTAACTCTTCCATTGTAATATATTTATATATATATATATGTTCGGTTGTGCACATCCACGTCTCTGGTAGTGTCGGGTGATTCCACCCCTTTTGTTTCCTATGCATAAGAGTCGGTGTAGCGCGCGCGTTCTCTCTCTCTCTCTCTCTCTCTCTCTCCCGTGTTCGGTCGCTTCCGGGACGTGGCCGGAATCGTCTTCTCGGCATCCCTTCCTCTCTCGTTCGAAACCCCCGTGGTCCCACCCCTTCAACACGCACGCGCGTAATAACGCGACAACGTCCTCCGGTACGTGCCAAGAAGAGAGAAAGTGAGATTTCGGCAGTAATGATCAGTATGACTCCTCCACGTCCTCATTTACTTCTATCCTACTATCTTCATCGTCGAGGTGATCGAGGTCAGTATCCTCGTCTTGTCTTTTCTTGAAAAGCTTTACTCTTTTTCCCGCAATGGGTATTGCCAACCTTGATCCATCTAGCTCCGCAAGGTGGTATGTGGCATTGCCATTAGCACTTGTCACCAAATATGGTCCAAACCATCTTCTTGCGAACTTCCTTGTTGTACTGTGTTGATTGTCAAGGCTACTGTCGTAGACTAATACCCAATCCCCTTCTTCGACTTCTTGGGACGTAGTCGATGCGTTTTGTCGAACCGAATTTTGTTCTTTACTCGAGCTGCCTCCATCATCTTTCGCGCTTTTTCTAGATCTTCAGGTCTCCTTTCAAGTTGCCTTATCCGTGTTGCTAATAACTCTTCCTGGCTCATCTCGTTCTCCCATGGTATCGCTACCCATGAGGCGATCGTCCTTTCGATGGGCATCACCGGCTTTTGTCCATACATAAGCTCCGTTGGCATATACCCTGTCACCGAGCTGTGTGTCGTTCTATCAGCCCACAAGGCATAGGGCAATAGTCGTGGCCAATTCCCGACTCATCCGTTGCATGCTCGTACAATGGCTTTGACGATAGGTCCATGCCCTCACTCGATCTTCCCATTCGCTACCGGATTGTAGGCAGTCGTGAGGGAGAGCTTCACGCCTAGTCGTTCGAAAAGCTCCATTGCTTCGTGTGCATCCAACTCCCCTCGATCGGCGACTATCTTCCCCACACATCCGTATCGGCAAACAACCTCCTCAAGTAGAAATTTGCAAATAGCTGACGTCGTTTATTCGTCAAGGCCTGTCGTTCCACTTGATTTGTCAAGTCTTCACTTGCCAGCACTAAGTACTTCATTTGTCCCACTCCCATTGGCATCGAGACTAGATCCACCATCCATTTGAAGTGTATGGTGAGCGGGCATTTGGTCGTAACTTATCACGATGATGTATATTCGAATGTACTTGGCAAGTTTCGCATGTGGACACGAAATGGAGTACATCTTTGTACATGCTCGGCCACCAATACTTTTCCTTCAACTTTTCGAACGTCGCCCATGTTCCTCAATGACCTACCCAAGCACTCTCATGGAATTCGGTCATCAGTGTCACTTGCTCTTCTTTCTTCACCACCACTCGACGTGGTATTCCTATCCTTCTTTTTGGGTGTCGCCAAAGGAATCCTCCCTTCAAGAAGTATTGGTAAGCTTTCTCTCGGATTCGTAGGGCCTCCTCCTTCGTCAACGAAGCATCCATCGACATTGATCTTAGGAATCTGCCGATTAGTAACCACTCCCCTTCTTACTCGTCCTCGTTGAAGGTGTGGAAGGTTAGCGTATCCTTGTCTTCCACCGATAATTGAGCCATCTTGAAGAAGTCGAGGGTGACATCTTCATCTTCCGAAACCATTTCACTTTCATTCTCCAATCTTGCCCTCGACAACATGTCAGCCATGGCGTTCTTCTTCCCTGCAATGTGACAAATCTCTGGGTTTAAAGACTTGATATAGGTGATCCACCTTAGCATAGCTAGATCTGGGTTCGCACATTCTGAGATCATTCCGAGGATTGGGAGACAATCTGTCTCTATTATCACTTCCGTCCCGCTCAGGTAATCTTTGTCCATCTTCACTGCCGACACAATACCCCAAAGTTCCCGCTTGACTTGGGCGTATCTTTGTTGTCGTTCGCTGAGAACCTTTGCTCCGAACCGGATGGCATATCACGCATTATCTTCTCCTTCTTTGTTGAGAGACAAGCTCAACATCGGCCGGATCGGCTGAAGAAGCCGAGGACCGGATCGGTTAGGCCGAGTGCGTAAACCGGGAGGTCATTAGGAAAGATATTCCGTGAAGAATATATTTGGGAGTTAGTGTAGGAGCTCTTGATGAGCATTGAAGTACTGTCAGTACTTCGGTTAGTCCTTCTAGGACTTGTATAAAAGTGTTCACTGAGCACGTCTTATGTACAGACTGAGTATTATTGTTGAATATATTTCTTGTGCTCTCTCTCTCTCTCTGTGTGTGTCTCTCCCGCGTATACCGTGTAAGCTCAAGCTCTCCATTAAACCTGAGCTTCCTTCCTTTTGTTCGGTCTTCATACTTGCTTCTGCACGCTACTTTTTACATGGTATCAAAGCGCGAGGGTTGAGAACCTCTCTACAGCCGACACAGCTTGACGAATAAGAACAAGAAGAACGATGGATAGAGGCATGGTGAGCTCGCTTCCAACAGAGAAGCTCAACAGAACCAACTACGCGTCTTGGTCCTACAAGATGCACCAGTACCTGCTCGGGCACGGCTACTGGAGTTATGTCGAAGGAGCTAATGACGCGACACCCGAATCGACACACAGAGACTTCCCGTCGTGGGAGCAATCGGCGAGCAGGGTATTATACTGCTTCGCGTCGTGTGTGGGCGAACAACTATTGAGCTATGTTCGGGATGCAAAGACGCCGAAGGGTGCATGGGAAAATCTGAAGAAGATTTTCGCTGCGAGAACCACAGCCAGGAAGCTTCAGCTCCGACAGGAGTTGAGCAACCTACGACAACGCGACTTGTCGGTGGCGGACTATACCTCGAAGATCAAGGATATCTGCGACTCCCTCGCCTCCATAGAGGTGAACATCGAGGAGAGCGAGATGGTCCAGATCTGTCTCGGAGGTTTGGCGTCGAAGTTCGGAGCGTTCCGAACGGCTGTGTGTACCCGGGAGAATACGCCGTCCTTTTTTGACTTACAGTCAATGCTCCTGGTAGAGGAGAACCACGTGGGTGCGTCTACAAGCACGCACGCCGACAACAGAATGTTGTACACGGAGGGAGATAGGCCCCGTGGACGTGGAGGACGAGGCGAGTCGGCGCGCAATGGAGACGGCCGACGAGATCAGGGAAGAAGGCACCGAAGTGATGCCGACAGCAACTCCGAACCCTTCGGAAACAGGGGGAGTCGAAGCGATGAGAACCGGCAAGGGAAGTCCATCACGGAGTGCTGGTACTGTGGCAAGAAAGGCCACAGGGAAAGTGAGTGCTGGAAGAAGCGCGCCGATTCGGAGAGAACTGGTTCCGGGAACGGCTCCAGACATACCGACAAGGGAAATCGGCAGCGATCGCACTACGCCGAAGACTCCGGGAGAGCTGGAGAAGGGTCAGCCTTCGTGACGAGACACGAAGCAAACTCAATGAAACAGAGCACCCCGAGATCGAACGAGGTGTGGTACGTAGACTCCGGCGCGTCAAAGCACATGACGAGCCATAAGGAGTGGTTCTCGTACCTCGAAAAACCGATACAACCTGGAGTAGTCGCAACTGGAGATGACACTTCGCATCCGATCGCGAATGTCGGAGAAGTTCCCCTTAGCCATGTCGGGCAGAAAGGGAAACTCATGAACGTGCTACACGTTCTGACAATCACGAAAAACTTGGTCTCGGTCGGACAGATCGTCGACCAAGGGATGGAGGTTCGGTTTACACACCTCGGGTGCTTCATTGAGGAAGAAGGCCGTGTGATTGTGCAAGGGCGCAGAGACGGGAGGATGTTCATCCTCGACTCCACTGACGGCGGCACCGCAATGTTCGGAGAACGAGACCTGGGACCTGGTTGACGCACCAAGAGGGGTAAAACCGATCGGGTGTACGTGGGTGTACAAGGTCAAGTACAACACTGATGGCTCGGTCAACCGGTACAAGGCTCGGCTAGTGGCAAATGGCTACGCGCAGAAACACGACATCGACTACGATGAGACGTTTGCGCCGGTCGCGAAAATGACGACCGTCCGTGTTTTGCTCACAGTAGCCGCGACCAAGGGGTGGCACTTACATCAGATGGATGTAAAGAATGTGTTCCTGCAAGGTGACCTTGAGGAACAGGTGTACATGGTACAACCCCCCGGATTTCACTCTAGAACGAACTCCTCGGCAGTATGCCGACTAAAGAAGTCCCTTTACGGACTGAACCAAGCCCCGCGTGCCTGGAACGCGAAGATCACGCAACAACTGCGTCGGATGGGCTTCGTCACGTCAAAATCAGACTCTTCCCTGTTCATCCAGAAAGGTTGACTCGGACCGGTTAGTATTTTACTATACGTTGATGACTTGGTCATCACCGGCGCCGACCTAGGTGAAATCGACCGCGTGAAGCTCCAGCTTGCGGCATCGTTCGACATGAAGGATCTGGGGGACCTTCATTACTTCCTCGGGATCGAAGTGATCCGTACCCTCGAAGGCATATTGATCAGCCAACGTCATTACGTGCTGGGTATGCTCTTCAAACTCGGGATGGCCGACTATAAGTCTGTCTCGACTCCTCTGGACAGAACCATCAAGCTTCGTCCCGATACGGGAAAGGTATGCGACCCGACGAGGTTCCGACCAATTGTCAGAAGCCTCATATACTTGACCATCACCCGACCCGACCTCAGTTATCCGGTCGGGGTGATCAGTCAGTTCATGGCGCGACCTACCGAGGAGCACCTTCAGTGTGCGCAACACATACTTCGATATGTCAACGACACTAAGGACCGGGGACTGCTATATCGGACCGGTGCAGCCGCGCAGTTAGTCGGCTACACTGATGCTGATTGGGCTGGCAACGCCGCCGATTGCCGATCCACGTCCGGACACGCGTTCTCCCTCAGGAGTGCCGCGATCGCATGGTGCAATAAGAAGCAGCCGACAGTTGCACTGTCGAGCACCGAAGCTGAGTACCGAGGAGCGGCTGTCGTGACATGCGAAGCCATATGGTTGAAGCGACTACTTAAGGACCTGCACGTGGAGGTGTCAGATCCGACGACGATCTACTGCGACAACCTCAGCAGCATCCAGCTTGCGAAGAACCCCGTTTTCCACGCACGGACCAAGCACATTGAGGTGCACTACCATTTCGTCCGTGAGCGTGTCCTTTCTGGTGAAGTCGAACTTCACTACGTGCCGACGGATCGGCAGACAACCGACATCTTCACAAAGCCGCTTGGTCTGGACAAGTTGCGGCAATTATCAGGTGTGCTCGGGTTGCGTCACCTCGACGTGCCATACTTGAGGGGGAGAATAGTCCCGAACAACCAAGCAAGGCAGCAGGAAAGGAGCGGAGATCGCGACACCGTGTCTGAGTCGGTTGACTCGGTTGTCGAGTTTGAGTTCGGATCGGCTGAAGAAGCCGAGGGCGGACCCACGGAAAAGTACGAAAGCGGACAGAAGGGGAGCAGCCGAAGGAGAGAGCCGATGCCAACCACGCATGGGGGAGATGACGCAATCGAGGACGAGAAGACCGAAGATGAGTTGGAGACAGCCAACTCGGACGAGAGCGAAAACCGATCGGAAGTAGCCGAGTCAGTTCGGATGTTTGATTCAAATACGTTGAATCAACCGAGGCCCAAGCGGAAGAGCTGATAAGGGCCGTCTGAGCAGACAAGCCGACCGGAAGGGTCAAAGCGCACGGAGTCGAACAGGTTGAGGAGCGCGAGCGAGGCATGAAGCCAGGAGGAACCGGAGCTGTGAGCCCGAGGATCCCGAAGAGCCTCGAGTTGAGCTTGAGGGGGAGTGTTGAGAGACAAGCTCAACATCGGCCGGATCGGCTGAAGAAGCCGAGGACCAGATCGGTTGGGACCGATCGGTTAGGCCGAGTGCGTAAACCGGGAGGTCGTTAGGAAAGATATTCCGTGAAGAATATATTTGGGAGTTAGTGTAGGAGCTCTTGATGAGCATTGAAGTACTGTCAGTACTTCGGTCAATCCTTCTAGGACTTGTATAAAAGTGTTCACTGAGCACGTCTTATGTACAGACTGAGTATTATTGTTGAATATATTTCTTATGCTCTCTCTCTCTCTCTCTCTCTCTCTCTCTCCCCCGCGTATACCGTGTAAGCTCAAGCTCTCCATTAAACCTGAGTTTCCTTCCTTCTTTTCGGTCTTCATACTTGCTTCCGCACGCTACTTTTTACATTCTTGTTGATGACCCACCCCATTCCGGTTGGGCTTGTATCTACAGTCACATAAATCGGCTTCCTTTCGGTATAGTTGGCCTTTCTTAGTGCTAGAGCTTCAAGAAGTAGTTTCTTCAATCTTCGCATCATGTTTGTATGCTCGTTTCGCCATTCGAACTTCATTCTTTTCTTTAGTAGTCCATATAACAGTTCAGCGACATGAGCGTAGTGAGGAATCCAGATAGGATAAAACGTGCATGCTCCAAGGAACCTTCAAACCTCCATTTGGTTTTCGCATTCTTCTTTCATGTCTTGGATCACGTTCACTTTGGATGGCGAAGGCTTCCGACCGTATGCTCCACACAAGTGACCTACCACCAAGATCTCTGGTTGCCCGAATGCGGATTTTTCTCCCAAAAATGTCAAATTCGCATCTTCGAGCCTTTGAAGCACCTTCTCACAATCTTTCATATGATCCGTGACGAACTTTCTACACCCTTCCTTATCTTTCGATTCATCTTTCTCCTCATCCGAACATCCTTTTATCGGAATATCATCCAAGAATGGCATCATGATGTCCAGGATACAATCCTTCAAGACTTTGTTCATGGCATTCACCATATGAGTCACCGAGTTCGTTGCGCCTTGAGGTAAGGTACACATCTGCACAAGCCCGATCGGAGTCCTCATGGTTGTAATGTCACGACTGTCGATCACCAATTGGAATTGGTCATACCCGGAGTAGAGATCGCCAATGGAGTAGATGGACCAACCTGCAAATGCCTCGGCTAATTCGTCCACGCTCAGACCGATTCCAGCATTTCGAATTGTCACCTTGTTGACGGGTTGAAGATCTTGGATGAATCGCAATGATCCATTCTTCTTCCGCACCGTGAACCACCTATTGGAATAAGGGGCATTCGACGGTTCTAGAATTCCCATATTCACCTTCTCCTTTAAGAGCTCAATCAGCTTCGGTAGGTGTGCTCTCGGAACCGGTATCAGTTTCAAATTCCAAGGCACATGCAGCACCGTGAAGATCACCATTGGTTCTATCGTCCTTGGATCAGCACATCCGATTTCTCGTGGGAAAAATGCGAAAGCCTTTCCATGTCTCTCAAGCATGTCGCGAAACATTCGCTCCTCTTCAAGGAGAAGGAAATCCTCCCTTCCAACTCGTAGCTTTCCCTTCGTCTGTTTGGTGAGGACATGAACTATTCTCTTCAGATCTCTTAAGCTTGGATCGTTAGCGACTTCCTTCATCTTTTGCCAGATATGTTCTGGTAGCGGAACTGCAATTGGCTTGACCTTCTTATCCACCGTTTTATATTTTGTGTTGACGTCAGCTTCCTTCATCAAGATGCTTCGATTATATTCATCGATGATAACGTACATGTTGATGGAGCTAACCGAAATCACGTGATGATCGTGAAGATAGCTCAAGTCCACGACGTCCTCAAATTCGCCGATGGTGTCATTAAATGAGTCTTCTTCCATAATATGAGTCACGAACTCTTCTTCTTCTATTATGTTTTCTTCTTTCAGCATCTTCTCGAAGTTTTGTATCCGATGCTTGTCCTTCTTGTCGGGTAGTACTAGTTTACATGCGTCACTAGGTGTGATACATGTTGCTTCTCCTTGCAATCCACACGCTCTACTTTCTTGTCCGCCACAAGACCATTTTCTTGGGTATCGTCTTCGAGAAGAGTCCCCAATTCTCGTCTATCCTTCATGTCCATAGCTTTCAAGAAGTACAAAGTCTTGTCCTCTTCAAACAACACTTGGTCCATGTTGGGGAGATGACTAAACATCTAGTCGAATTTGTCGTACACCCTTAAGGCGCTCATCTTCTTATTCTTCTTTTCTATCCACTTCATCAAGGCATGTCGAGTCATCCTCGACAAATCTTCCATCGCGAACTCCGCTAATATTGCTTTCTCGAACTCCAACCACGTTGTCTTCCCTTCTTGAAGCTCGATGACGCGCCTTTGGATGTTATTGGTGACCACTCTCTTGAAGCTCGTGATTTGACATGCTTCAGACATGTCCCTTTGATTCATCTCCCTTTTGTATGCTTCAAGGAACTTCGTAATGTTCCTTCCATCGAATTGACCCTCGAGCTCTACAACATGGTCGACGGCCTTCTCCACGCTTGCATCGTTGTCAGATCGAGATCTCATCATTTGTTCTACGATAAGCATCATCCTTTCAAACTCTCCCGCTTGGTTGCTTGAGGATGCCATCTCCAAGTATCGGTTGATCCTCCATTTGATCCTTCCTGTTGCCTCTTTCACGTCGGGTTCACCACTTTATTATCTCGTGAAGATCTGTCACTAAGCGCGGATCGCGAGGCGGAACCGCCAGGGTTCTGGACCGAAATGATTCGAAGTTGGCACAAACTTTAGCGAGAAAGTATTTAAGATAATTTAAGAGAGATGGATACAGCGAAAGAGAGAGATTAAGATTGAGCAAATGACATTAGATTTAAGAAACTGTCACGGACACACCAAGTGCGGACTAAGACGGAGCACGGATGATGAGGCTACGATGGAGCGATGACGGAATGACACAAGAGCATAAAGATAGAGATGAAGATTAAGGAGAGAAGATGGGCGAAACGAGAATACTAGATTGATATGTTCATGACTGGCATTGTTCACCTTGAATTCCTTCAAGGTGAACTCAACTATTTATACTAACTGGCATGCATACCTGTTGCACGCATGTGATACAATAGAGCATGTAGGCAATGGGTACGCATGCATGTGCAAAGTATTAATAATACAAGGGAGAAATTATGCACATGATGCTAACTAAACCCTACAATGAGGAAGTATATGCATGATTATATGCTAGATGTGTGGTTAACACATAACACTCGATTATAACATGGTCATGTCAAGAGTTCGAATCTTGACATTATCCCCCCTTAACGATGCCTTCCCAAATCGTTTGTCGGCTTAAGGGGATATTATTGATGAAAATCTTAGATCACCTCCAAAGTATTTTGTAAATCCTAGACAAGGAGTAACCCTTCCACAAGACGAGGTATTTAACAACAACGGGCATGAGCGACCATGTGTGGTCCTCGCCTAGAACTGGAACAGAAATATCAACGGGTGTGGGCGACCATGTGCGGTCCTCACGGGGAGCATGAACACCAAGGGGCATGAGTAGCCATGTAAGGTCCTTGCGAGCCTCCCGAAAACCTGCAGAGAAGAGCGATGGAGAACGAATCAGAGGAGAAGCGTTCGGTTTCGGTCCAACAACACTTCGTCCTCCCCCAATAATAATTTCCCTTTTCTCCCCGCGTCTCCCTCTCTTTTATAGCTTCAAGAAGGGAGCCGTTTCCCTCCTTAACTTCCTACCTACCGAATCTAACTACCTAGGATATACCTTTGTACCTAATTCTCTATTATATACATTAAAGGGCGCGCACGTGTGAAGAGCCGGTTCACGCGCGCAGTGCACCGATTACGCTAAGGGACGGTTTTCTTCATGACATCCGCCCCCACCTAACCGCGCATCCACCGGTATGCGCCAAAATTGGGTTCTGGTTGGAGAAAACCGGTCCGAGTCCGGTTCCTCGTCCACCGGTTCGTCCTCCGTTTCGGACTGTTCGTCGTCGCTATCCAGGCCTCTTAGATCCAGTTCGCCGTCGTGGCGCTTCTTGAACGCTTTGATCCGCTTCCCTGCTACGGGTATTGCCATCCTCGTACCGTTGAGTTCCGCCAGGTGATACATCCCGTTGTCGTTGGCGCTCGTTACCACGTAAGGCCCAAACCACCGCTTTGCAAACTTCAGTGTTGCCCGGTGCTAGTTGTCGAGGCTGCTATCGTAGACTAGCACCCAGTCGCCTTCCTCGATTTTCTTTGGTCGGAGCCGGTGCGTTCGGTCGAACCGGGCTTTGTTCCTCATCCTCGCCGTCCGAAGTCTCTCCGCCGCTCGTTCCATGTCCTCTGGCCTCCGCTCGAGCTGCCGTATACGCGCCGCTAGCAGTTCTTCCCGGCTCATCTCGTCTCTCCAGTCCACTGTCGCCCAAGAGGAGATCGTCCGTTCCATCGGCATGATCGGCTTCTGTCCGAACATGAGCTCTGACGGCATGAACCCGGTTACCGAACTGTGCGTTGTCTGGTCCGCCCACAAGGCATAAGGTAACAGTCGTGGCCAGGTCCCGACCTAGCCTCCGCATGCCCGGACTAGCGCTTTGACGATCGGTCCGTGTCCGCGCTCCACCTTCCCGTTCGCCTCCGGATTGTACATTGTGGTGAGCAAGAGCTTGACCCCTAACCGGTCAAACAGCTCCTCGGCCTCTTCGGCGTCCAACTCCCCGCGGTCAGCCACAATCTTCCCGACGCACCCGTATCGGCATATCACGTCCTCAATCAAGAACCGACACACGGCCACGGTCGTTTTGTTCTGCAGGGCTCGGCCTTCCACCTGGTTCGTCAGGTCCTCTCAGGCCAGCACCAAATATCGCATCTGCCCTACGCCCATCGGCATCGTCACCAAATCTACCATCCATTTTGTTGGGATTACGGTCCCTTCGGATGGGATGGTCGGATATCGGAGATGAATGCCGACAAGCCCGGTTTCGGTTTCGGAACCGGATGATGAAGACCCCGGCTTCGGAGCCGGATGACGAATGTACCCGGAGCGAGATCCGGATGCAGGGACATATCTGTGAATATGTTTGCCAAGGGCCCTTGAGGCTATAGTTGTAAATAGCCCCAAAGTCATATGTGTATAAATATGACTTAGGGCAAATAGTTTTAAAGTTGCTACTCATTTTTTCTGTTTTTCCACTCAAGAGGAGTGAAGAGAGAGCAGCCGTGAGAGAGATAGAGCGTGAGAGAGGAGGAGGTCGACGCCTCTGTGTATTTCTGCCGCCTGTGGCGAGGACAACGAGCTCAAGGTCGTCGCCTTGCAGCTCGCCATTGTATATTTCTCTGTGCATAGTTTTGGTTTGGAGTCTTGTACTCCCGTGGTTTTTCCCGTCTAGGGTTTTCCACGTTAATCCCTGTGTATTCGTGTTCTTTCTCTGTGGTTCCTATTTTTTGCTGCATTGATTCGTGCTTACTCGGTTGTGGCCGAGTGGTGAAGGTTAATTCGGAGCGTCGATTTCTCTACAAACTGGTATCAGAGCGACTGCTGCAGAAAATGGAAGGCGGCGGCAGCGGGCAGCCGGGGATGATGGTGCTGAATGCGCAGAATTACGCCGACTGGAAGATCAAGATGGAGGATCTTCTGATTGTTCGGGACCTGTACGAACCGATCGACAGGTCGGAAATACCGAAGGGGGTACTTGAGTCGGAATGGAGGCTTCTGAACCGGAAAGCCGTAGCAACCATTCGGCAATACGTAGACGTGAGCGTTCTACAACATGTGGCGAACGACACCAACGCATATGAGATGTGGCGGAAGCTGTCGGGCCTCTACGAGAGGAAGAATGCGTTGAACCGGACCTCCCTGATGAGGAAGATAGTGAACCTCAAGTACCGGGACGGCGAGAGTATGGTGGAACACGTAAGCACATTCATGGGATTCGTGAACCAGCTTGCGGCGATCAAGTTCCCGCTGGAGGATGCAATGCAAGCCATCATCCTGATGTGTACATTGCCGGAAAGCTGGGAGAACTTGGTGGTGACTCTCAGCACCTCCTGCACCGAAGATAACTTGTCCCTACAAACGGTAAAGACAAGTATTTTGAACGAAGAAGCGCGTCGGAGAGATAAAGAACCGGCCTCCGGACCGAAGATGTTGTTTACCGAATCGGATCGGGGAAGACAACGGAACCGGAGTCCGCAAAGACGGGAGAAGTCGGGGACCCGGTCGCAGTCAAGAGGAAGACCCACATGCTTCCATTGTGGGAAGCCGGGGCACTTCTGAAAGAATTGTCGGCATTACCGAAAAGACAACGGAGCCGACGACACCGATTCGAAGAAGTCTTCGGAACGGAACGGTGCTTACCGGGGAGCCACGGACCGGAATGGTTCGGATCGGCGAGGGCAGGACAGGAAAGGAACGACGGCACTCGCGGCAAGTGAGGAAGAAATCATGCTCATCACCGAAGAAGGTGAGCTAAACATTGCCGGCGATGAGACGACCTGGGTGGTCGATTCCGGAGCGTCGTTCCACCTGACCCTGGAAAGAAGATACTTCTCATCCTACACAGCCGATGAGCATGGCTGTGTTCGGATGGGAAATGAAGGTACGTGCCGGATCGCCGGCATAGGAGACGTGTGGTTGACAACCTCGACCGGATGTAAAATGCTGCTGAAGGATGTCCGACACGTTCCGGAGGTTCGATTGAACCTGATTTCGGACGGGAGGCTAGACGATGAAGGCTACACAAGTAGCATCCGGAACGGCGTAATGAAGTTCAGCAAAGGGAGCCTGATAGTGGCTCGGGCCCGGAAGATCAACACACTGTACCTGATGAATGCCCGGTTATGTCCGGAAGAGCTGAATGTGGCAGCCGACACTGCCGGTGAGCTGTGGCACAAAAGACTGTGCCACATGAGTGAGAAGGGGATGAAGAGGCTTGCAGAAGACAACCTTATTCCAGTGAAGCATGTGCACCTGGAGAAGTGCACCGATTGCCTGGCCGGTAAACAGAACCGAACCTCCTTCCACTCAAGGCCACCGACGAGACGTAGCGCACCATTGGAGTTGGTGCACACCGATGTGTGTCAGGTAGAAACGAAGTCACATGGCGGAGCCCAGTACTTCGTAACATTCATAGATGATCATAGCCGAAGACTGTGGACGGCACCGATGAAGACAAAGGACCAAGTGTTGTCCGTCTTCAAAGAACTCCACGCGAGAGTGGAAAGAGAATCCGGCAAGAAGCTGAAAGCGATACGAGCGGATAACGGAGGGGAATACCGGGGACAGTTCCAGGAGTACTGTCGCTCGAAGGGAATCCGGCTCGAGTTTACTGTGCCGAAGACGCCGGAACTGAACGGGCTGGCCGAGAGGATGAATCGGACCATAATGGAGAGGGTCCGGAGCATGCTGGCGCATGCGGAATTACCCAAGGGGTTTTGGGCTGAGGCGATGTCGACGGCGACATACGTGATAAACAGATCACCCTCAGTACCTTTGGACGGAGACATGCCGCAGAGAGTGTGGACCGGTAGGGAAGTATCCTACCGGCATCTGAAGGTGTTCGGGTGTCTCGCATACGTGCATGTGGCAAAGGACCGGAGAGGAAAGCTAGATCCAAAGACCCGGCCATGCATATTCCTCGGTTACGACGATGACGAGTTCGGCTACCGAGTATGGGACCCGGTCGACAAGAAGATATTCCGGAGTCGTGATATCATCTTCATGGAGAACAAGACACTCGCCGACTGGGAGTCGGAGAAGAAGATGAAGAGCTCCAAGTCGACCGGTGAGGATCAACTCTACGAGGAGCAGTCCCGACCGGCAAGGGACCGGTTAGCACTCGAGGATCCGGCCGAAGACGGTGAAGAAACAGAACCGGCCGAAGAAGATGAAAATGATACCGGAACCGGCCCCGATCCCGAAATAGATTCGGATGAAGAAGAATCGGAAGAACCGGTTACCGAAGCTCCGGAACGGAGATATCCTCTAAGAGAGAGAAGGGCCCCCCGGAGATTTCCGGAACCAGAGCACCTGTTGCTAACCGACGAGGGGGAGCCGGAGAGCTTTGAAGAAGCAAAGCATGACACCCAGAGCCGCAGGTGGTTGAGTGCCATGCAGGACGAGATGGATTCCCTGCATGAGAACCACACATATGAACTTGTGGAGTTGCCGAAAGGAAAGCGGGCACTTCGAAACAAGTGGGTGTTCAAGCTGAAACCGGGAGATGCCGGAAACCCCCCGAGATACAAAGCCAGGATCGTGGTGAAGGGGTTTCAGCAAAAGAAGGGCGTCGACTTCGACGAGATATTTGCCCCGGTAGTGAAGATGACCTCCATCCGGACGGTGCTGAGCATAGCGGCAAGCATGGACCTCGAGGTAGAACAGATGGACGTGAAGACGGCATTCCTTCACGGTGACCTCGAAGAAGAAATCTACATGCAGCAACCGGAAGGATTCGAGAAGAAAGGGAAGGAGCACCTGGTATGCCGGTTGAAGAAGAGCCTTTACGGACTGAAGCAGGCTCCCCGGCAATGGTACCGGAAGTTCGACTCCTTCATGACCGACGAAGGGTACCTCAAAACGCAGTCCGACCACTGCGTGTTTGTGAAGAAGTTCGAAGGAGGAGACTTTCTAATACTCCTCCTGTACGTGGACGACATGTTGATCGTCGAACGAGACCAGGTCAAGATACGGATGCTGAAGAAGGCTCTTCACCGAACCTTCTCAATGAAGGACCTGGGTCCGGCGAGACAAATACTAGGGATGCACATCATCCGGGACCGGAGCAAGAAGCAGTTGTGGCTGTCACAGGAAAAGTACGTGACAAAGGTGCTTAAACGGTTCAACATGTCGGAAGCAAGACCGGTCGGATCGACCCTCCCGGAAAACTGCAAGCTGTCCAGCAAGCAAAGTCCCAAGACAAAGGCTGAGAAGGAGGACATGATGAAAGTGCCATATGCCTCTGCCGTCGGAAGCTTGATGTACGCAATGGTGTGTACCCGACCGGACATAGGATATGCAGTCGGAGTGGTGAGCCGGTACATGAGCAATCCCGGCAAAGAGCATTGGAACGCGGCCAAGTGGATACTCCGATACCTGAAGGGCACGGAAAACGTGTGCCTCTGATTCGGCTCCGGTAAGCCCGAACTCGACGGCTTTACCGATTCGGATATGTCGGCTGATGCAGATACCAGCCGGTCCACATCAGGGTATGTGATGACGTATGCAGGGGGAGCTGTTTCGTGGCAGTCGAGGCTGCAGAAGATGGTTGCGTTGTCAACCACGGAGGCGGAGTACATGGCAGCTGTTGAAGCCGGCAAGGAAATAATATGGATGAAGGACTTCATTAGAGAGCTCGGTATCCGGCAGGAGGAGTACCAACTCTACTGCGACAGTCAGAGTGCAATCCACCTTGCAAAGAACGCGGCCTATCACTCCCGGACGAAGCACATCCAGCGAAGATATCACTGGATCCGGGAAAGGATAGAAGACAAGGAGTTCGTGCTGACGAAGGTCCACACGGACGAGAACGGGTCGGATATGCTGACCAAGGTGCTCACGCCCGACAAGCTGGAAGCATGCCGGAAGAGGATCGGATTGGAGAGACATCCCATGCCGAAGTGAAGGGGGAGTTTGTTGGGATTACGGTCCCTTCGGATGGGATGGTCGGATATCGGAGATGAATGCCGACAAGCCCGGTTTCGGTTTCGGAACCGGATGATGAAGACCCCGGCTTCGGAGCCGGATGACGAATGTACCCGGAGCGAGATCCGGATGCAGGGACATATCTGTGAATATGTTTGCCAAGGGCCCTTGAGGCTATAGTTGTAAATAGCCCCAAAGTCATATGTGTATAAATATGACTTAGGGCAAACAGTTTTAAAGTTGCTACTCATTTTTTCTGTTTTTCCACTCAAGAGGAGTGAAGAGAGAGCAGCCGTGAGAGAGATAGAGCGTGAGAGAGGAGGAGGTCGACGCCTCTGTGTATTTCCGCCGCCTGTGGCGAGGACAACGAGCTCAAGGTCGTCGCCTTGCAGCTCGCCATTGTATATTTCTCTGTGCATAGTTTTGGTTTGGAGTCTTGTACTCCCGTGGTTTTTCCCGTCTAGGGTTTTCCACGTTAATCCCTGTGTATTCGTGTTCTTTCTCTGTGGTTCCTATTTTCTGCTGCATTGATTCGTGCTTACTCGGTTGTGGCCGAGTGGTGAAGGTTAATCGGAGCGTCGATTTCTCTACACATTTGAAGTGGAGGGCCAGAGGGTATGTAGGGTGAAGCCCGTCCCGATGTCGGACTATGGAGTGTATCTGACAGCTCTCACAAGTTGTCACGAACCGATGCACGTCCCGGTACAGTCCCGGCCACCAGTACTTCCCCTTTAGTTTCTCGAACGTGGCCCACGTCCCACGGTGTCCAGCCCAGGGGCTGTCGTGGTAGGCCTTCAACAACTCCTCCTGTTCCTCCTCCATCACCACTACTCGGAGCGGGATGTCGTTTCTCTTCTTCGGGTGCTTCCACAAGTATCCGTCCCGGAGAAAGAATCGGTATGCTTTCTTCCGGATCCGGTTGGCCTCGTTCTTTGTCCATGACGCGTCTGGCGTCATCGTCCTTAAGAATCCCCCAATCTGCAGCCACTCCCCGTCGTACTGGCTCTCGTTAAAATCGTTAAGTGCCGGATTGCTCCCTCCCTCGGTTGTCACGTAGGCCGCCTCGAAGAAGTCTACGCCGACTTCCTCGTCTTCCGAAACCATGCCGCCCTCGTCGTCGAATCGCGCCCTCGAAAGCATGTCGGCCATGGCATTGTCTTTCCCGGAAATGTGTCGTATTTCCGGATCCAGGGACTTGATGTACGCTATCCACCTGAGCATTGCCAGGTCCGGGGTTGTGCATCCGGAAACCATGCCGAGAATCGGCAGGCAGTCCGTCTCGATAATCACCTCTGTCCCGATCAGATAGTCTTTATCGGCCTTCACCGCCGAAACGATACCCCAGAGTTCGCGTTTAACCTGGGCGTATCTTCGTTGTCGCTCGCTGAGGACCTTCGCGCTGAACCGGATCGGGAACCGAATGCCATCCCCATCTTCTTGGTTGATGACCCATCCGATCCCGGTCGGACTCGTATCTACTGTTATGTAGATGGGAGTGCCTTTCTCGTAGACAGCCATCCGGAGTGCCGGAGCTGCAGCAAGAGCCTCCTTCATTTTTCGGACTGACTCCGCATGCTTGTCTTGCCACTCAAATTTTTGCCCCTTTTTAAGCAACCCTTATAGCAGCTCGGCAACGTGGGCGTAATGCGGGATCCATATGTGGTAGAACGCGCATGCTCCCAAGAACCTCCGTACCTCCGTGACCGAGTTACAGTCGGGCTTCATTGCGGAGATGGCTTCCACCTTAGCCGGAGACGGTTTCCGGCCATACGGTCCGCATAGATGTCTGACGACCATGATCTCTGATTGCCCGAAGGTCGATTTCTCCCTGGAGAAGGTGAGCCTCGCGTCCTCTAGCCTCTGCAGCACCATCTCGCAGTCGTCAATGTGTGTCGCCACGAATCTCCGGCATCCGTCCGGTCCGATCGTTTTGTCCTTTTCCTCCACCGGACATCCCTTGATCGGGATGTCGTCCAAGAATGGCATGGTGATGTCCGAGATACAATCCCTTAGCACATTGTTCATCGCATTCACCATGTGGGCCACCGAGTTCGTCCCTCCTTGTGGCAGGGTACTCATCCGCACTAGGCCGAGAGGAGTCCGCATCGTCGTAATGTCTCTGCTCTCTACGGCTAGTTGGAACTGATTGTACCCCGAGTACATATCACCAACCGAGTAGATCGACCTTCCGGCAAAGGCCTCCACGAACTCGTCTATCTTTGGTCTGATTCCTGCGTTCCGAATGGTCACTCTGTTGACCGGTTGCAGGTCTTCAATGAAGCGCAACGTCCCGTTCTTCTTCGGTACGGTAAACCACCGGTTCGAGTACGGGGCACTCGACGGTTCGAGGATGCCCATATCAATTTTCTGCCTCAACAGCTCCATCAGCTCCGGGATGCGAGCTCTCGGTACCGGAATTGGTTTGAGATTCCACGACATATGCGGTACCGTGAATATCACCATCGGCTTCATGACTGTCGGGTCTACGCACCCGATCTCTCCCGGTGAGAATGCGAAGGCTTTCCCGTGCTTTCCGAGCATTCTCCGAAACCGGTCTTCTTCCACCGGCAGTAGGAACCCGCCCCCACCGATTTTGAGCTCCCGTAGCGTTCTGTCGGTGAAGGCGTGTCCTATGCAGGCCGGATCTCGTAAACTGGGGTCCGACGCGACCCCCTTGATTCGCAACTCGCTGCCCTCCGGTAAGGGTGCCGCAATTGGCCTTACCTTCCGGTCCACAGTCTTGTACTTCGTGTTAACCCGGGCCGTCCGATCCGACTCGAGCCCTCGACTGAAGTCCGCGATGACTTCGTACATCTCTTCTGAACAAACCGGTATTGTCCGGTGCTCTTTAAGGCCCTCTCCGACCACCTCTCGCAGTATTCCCAAGGTATAGTCGAAGGAGACCGCCTCCACGGCTCCGTTGATTTCGTCGCTGGGCCCGAGAACTCCGCACGCCCGAAGTCGCTCTTCCGCCTTTGTCTTTTCTCGGCGAACGACGCCGACTATCGTACACCCTCCGTTGTCAAAGAAACAAAACTTCCTACTTATGGTACAAGGTTTCTTCGGTTTCGCCTCTATCGTTCATTTGTGGGGTTTTCCGGGAGTGTGCGGACTGTCGTGGCCCCACGCCTTGACAACCCTCTCTAAAAATCCTCTCGGTTCTCGCCACCGAGGGACTCGCGGTTTTGCTCATGGTTCGGTCGCACCGTCAGGAACTGGACCGAATGACGCCCGTCTTGACTCTTGACCCTCGCGTAAGCCGACCCGTTTTCCAACACCTTGGTCTCCATCCGCCCTGCCGTAATATACGGTTCTCCTAGTATGACCGGGTGCGAGGACGTCTCCTGCACAAAGAAGTGTTGATCTATCTCGACGTCGCCGATCTTGACTCCCACGTTTGGGCAGGCCCCGTGTAGTTCCTCGGTGGTGCACGTCGCCGCCCGTATCTTACACCCGTGCTTGGTGTTGATCTGCGATTTCCCCTTCTTGTTGAAGTCCATGGACATTAGGTTTATTTCCGAACCGTGGTCCACCAGCGCCACCACCGGTTCCTGAACATCTCCGATCTTCACCGGGGTTTCCGTGGTCGCTCGGGCCAAGTGTGGCCTCGAATAGTGGCTCTCCGCCCACTCGTCTTCCAGCGCCATGTCCTCTATGTGCGTCGTCTGCACCTCCACCGGCCTTTCCGGTTCTATCTCCGTCGACAGCCTCTTCCTCTTCACCAAGTCTATGATGGAGTCGTGGAACTCCTTCTTGGCGATTCCGAGCACCTCCCGCAACGACAGTTCCACCTTGCTGTCGAGGATTCGTTCTTCCAGGACCTTTCGTAGGTCCGTGGTCCTTTCGATCTCCGTGCCCAACCGGTATCCGCCCTTCTTGTGGTTATCCCGGGCACTGGTCTCACCGGCCTCGTTCTGTTTTGGCCTGAATCGGGTTTTGTATCTCTGTGAGGGTCCGGCCCCTCCGGTTTTACCTACCCGTTTGTCTTCAACCAGAGCCTCGTAGTTCTGGCAAGCTGCTTCGACGAAACCCGTCTTTTTTTCGACCGGGTCACTCCACCCGGTTACCTCCTGGACCCGCTTCTCCGCACGGTCCGCCTCGTCTTTCTTTAGTCGGGCACCGGCGAGGCCTTCCAGCACCGTCGGCCAGAACCCGGCTTTGCTCCCCTTCCGGGCCTCGCTGCCTCCAACCCGAATACCGGCTGACGCTGAGTAGTGGACGGTCTCCGCGTGCCGGGCCGCCGCCTCTTCCATCAGCCTTTTCATTCCTCCTCGCCCGTCATTTCGGTTCAAGGCCCTCCGAGTATCGCTGGCGTGCACCCGACCTTCCCACAGGTACCCTACCCAGCTTCTCAAAGCCTCTGCAAAGTCCCCGCAGTCTTTCCGGATATGGCCGACCTCGTCGCACCACATGCACCTATTTCCTGGCGGAGGCCGTCGGTCACGAGCCTGTTCGCTGCCTTCCCTCCGAGCCTGGGCGATCTGGAGATCCTTTACCGCCCGTGTCAACTCCTCCAAACTTGTTCCCCCGGACAAACCTCTGACCACGCCGGTCGAAGCCGAACCGGTTTCGAGCTACTCCCGCGTCTCTTCCCTTCACGCCTGCGGTATCGGTTCGAGCTTCGTTGCTGCGACAGGACCCGCCCTGGTCGCCCCTGTATCAGCCCACTCCCATCGTTTGTCAAAACGACCGCAGACTCTTTTTACCGTGGCCCAGTCGGTCGTCAGCTCGTCTTCGGTTTCCAGTAAGGAGCCCACTTGCTCCTGATCCCGTGCATCAACCAATTTGACAAATAGTAGGACACGACTTGTGTCCAGAATAGTCCGATCGAGCGCCGAAAGGCGCGCAAAGCGTTCCTCAAACTCCCGGAGGAGTACCGACGCATTTCTTCCTTTGTTGGGGGACTCCACCCACTCCATGAAGCCCCGCTTCGAAAGTCGAAGCGCGTCATCCAGCCCATATTTCTCCAGGAGCCGTGCTTCGAACTCCTCCCAGGTCCAGCTCTCCGCCCGGACCTCGAGCACCTCCGCATGGATGCCCGGCATCACCAGTCGAGGGAATCCGGCAAGACGCCTCTCTTCCGGAATATCCCTCATCAACATCTCTGCCCGGTAGGACGCCAAATAACTCGTGGCATCCTTTCCATTGAACCGGCCGATCGTACCGACGATCGCCTCAATAGCCCTGTCAAGGGCGCCGGTGCCCTCACGCGCGCTCACTATCCGGTCCACGGCCAAAGCCAAGGCCTCTGCAAGATCTGACCCCCTCATCTTCTACTCCTCTGCCACCTTGTTCACGTCGGGTTCACCAAAGATGTCGCATTTCTACGCGCGTGCGTGGAGAACGAAGCGGGACCACCGGGGTCTTGAACCAAATAGCAGGTGATAGAAGGGGAAAGAGAAAGAGAGAGACGCTCGGTTACGTATGAGCAAAGAAACTCAGGGACACGGCCCTGTCAACGCAGAAGACACGAATGGACACAGAGACAGAGAGACACGAATGTTTGTATATTAATGAATGACAAATAAACAACAGAGCACGCGAGCGGTTACAACCGAACAGGCCAGCGAACAGATGCCGATGCCTGCTCGTCTGCGCACGAAAGGCGATAGGATGGAGGTGCTGCCGGAAGCACACGGGCGTTCCTCGAAGCAACGCAAGCCTCCCGAAAACCTGCGGAGAAGAGCAATGGAGAACGAATCAGAGGAGAAGCGTTCGGTTTCGGTCCGACAGCACTTCGTCCTCCCCCAATAATAATTTCCCTTTTCTTTCACGTCTCCCTCTCTTTTATAGCTTCAAGAAGGGAGCCGTTTCCCTCCTTAACTTCCTACCTACCTAGGATATACCTTTGTACCTAATTCTCTATTATATACATTAAAGGGCGCGCACGTGTGAAGAGCCGGTTCACGCGCGCTATGCACCAATTACGCTAAGGGACGGTTTTCTTCACGACAATAGTCCTCGCTGAGAGTTGGAACACGAACACCAACGGGCATGAGCAACCATGTTGTCCTCACCGAGAAATGGAACACGAACGAGTGAGTGACCATGTGGCCCTCACCGGGAACAAGAACACGAATAGGAGTAATCGACCATGTGCGGTCCTCACCGGGAACTGGAACAGGAACAACGGGCATGAGCAAACATGTCGGTCCTCACCGGGATCTGGAACACGAACAATAATTGGAGTGAGCGGCCATGTGCGGCCCTCACTGGGAACAAGAATAGGAACATGAACGGGCGTGAGCGACCATGTGGCCCTTACCGGGAACTCGAACACGAAAGGGCATGAGCGACCATGCGGCCCTCACCGGGAACTGGAACACGAACACCAACGGGAGTGAGCAGCCTTGTGCGGACCTCACCGGTAACTGGAACACGAACACCAACGAGAGTGAGTGGCCTTGTGTGGCCCTCATCGGGAACTGGAACACCAACACCAACGGGAGTGAGCGGCCTTGTGCGGCCCTCACCGGGAACTAAAACATGGACACGAACTGGAAGGAAACTAAAAAAATAGAGACAATGATGAGGAGAAACTAAAAAATAGAGACAATGAAGCGATGACGAGAATGGGTGATGCTTCTAGTTGGAAGGTGAACAAACTGTCGCGGACACACCAAGTGCGGACTAAGACGGAGCACAGATGATGAGGCTACGACAGAGCGATGACGGAATGACACAAGAGCATAAAGATAGAGATGAAGATTAAGGAGAGAAGATGGGCGAAACGAGAATACTAGATTGATATGTCCATGACTGGCGTTGTTCACCTTGAATTCCTTCAAGGTGAACTCAACTATTTATACTAAGTGGCATGCATACCTGTTGCATGCATGTGATACAATAGAGCATGTAGGCAGTAGGTACGCATGCATGTGCCAAGTGTTAATAATACAAGGGAGAAATTATGCACATGATGCTAGCTAAAACCTACAATGAGGAAATATATACATGATTATATGCTAGATGTGTGGTTAACACATAACACTCGATTATAACATGGTCATGTCAAGAGTTCGAATCTTGACAGAAACAAGTTACACGATCAATTTGATAACGAATTTTCTATTATAAAAAAAGTACCCTCCCTTTCTCTTTTTCATCTCCTCTTTTATAGATGCTCTCATGCATATGATGCATGTGATGCATGTTTGCCATTTGGCGCTCATGTGTTACATGTCATGCATGAGAATCATGCTACTCATTCAAGGGCTCATGTATGAGAATTTACATGTAAAACTATAATGATAAAAATATTATTTCAAGAAAATATCTTGGTGCAAGGTTCAAATCCACACTTGCACTCCTTGTGTATACATTTATTTATTTATTTATTTATATATATCTATCTGGTTGCCTAACGTCAGTTTGCCGGATGCTGCCGGCTGATGCCTCCATCGTCGGATACGGCTCCGTGGTCGGTCCGGTTTCGGTTGGCCAAAACCTATAGCTAGGCCACACTCATTCATCATATTAACTTTGTTCAAGTCACCTTGAACTCTCTATGCTCCACACAGACACAAAGATAATAGCTTTTGCTCTACTTTATATATTGTAGGGTCCTTGTTTGTCTTATCTAAGTGGCATATCTCACAGTTTTATTTTTCTTTTCTTCCTTCTCATACTTCACTCCCACATAACTTGTCACTTAGATGTCCGTTTTTTATGTGGCAAAACACATTTGAAAGCTCTTGAAGACCTCCATCTTTTTGTACCTAGATATTAAACTTATTCAAAATATTATCTTCACTATTTTTGTTTTGTTTTTCTCGTGAGAAGAGCCACACTCGATTTCGAATGTTCCTTACAATTTCCACACTATCGCCGAAAATCTTCACGACAACGCAATAGTGGCGACCCGACCCGACCTAACCTATGTCGTAGGGGTGGTCAGCCGATACATGTAAAACCCAAGAAAGAAGCATTGGGAGGCCGTCAAGCACATCCTTAGGTATCTAAAAGGAACTCTGGATGCACAGGTGACTTTCGAACTAACAACCTCAGCCGAAGTCGAAGGCTACACCGATTCCGACTATGCCAGAAATGCAGATAATCGGAAATCGAGATCAGGCTACATCGTCACCTATGGTGGCAGGGCGATATCATGGAGGTCGAAACTTCAAGAGTGCACGACTCTATCTACCACAGAAGCCGAGTACATAGTAGCATCGGAAGCAGTGAAGGAAGCGATCTAATTGCACCAACTGACTGCCGACTTCAGAACTACAAACCGAAACGACCGACCATCTATTGCAACTCACAGAGCACAATACACCTCATCAACAATCCCGTCTATCATGCGAAGAAGAAGCACATTGAGGTGCGGTATCATCATATCCGGGAGCTCATAAACGAAAAGAAACTCGAAGTCCAGAAGATCAACACCGAGGTGAACATCGTCGATTGCTTGACGAAGCCACTCCCAGATCTATGCTTCGGAGCACTAAGGACGAAAATGGGGCTAGGACAAGCGACAGAGCAAAAGAATGCCAAACGAGGACCAGAAGGTAAGATTCGATCGCAACATTAACGATACATCCTATACATTTGCTGACTCGACTGCATGTCGATCGACTTGTAACATATAAACTTAGATCAATTTTGTAATCTAGGCTTACAGGGGAGATAACCCTAAATACTTGTACATGCAAGAAAGCGTAGTCCTTTTACGGGGGAGTTTGTTGGCATAAAAGGCCGACTCCTTCCAAGTTGTATTCGTCCGAGTGTGAACTCGTTAATAAGTTAGGGCTTAGTATATAAGCGTTGTAATGAGAGATGACGAGAAGAGTATTATATCTCTGAGTGAGAACGAAGTAATAAGAATCTTTCCATTAAAGCTAGATCTACTGTCTAAGTCTTTATTCACTGTATTTTTCTATGTATGTTGTTTTCTGAACATAAGCGAACAGGTCCTCAAATGTTTCCGCATACGTATACATACATACATACATATATATATATATATATATATATATATATATATATATCGACAAATGTATCATGAACTGGGACAAATGTGGAGGCTCACGCTTCACATATTATACTACACATGTTACACGTAACTACAAAACCATATTCTTTGCGGAACGGGGAAATCATACACATCAATACATGTTAGATCCCATACCGTTATCTGCCGTTTGAACCATTGTTTCCATGCAACTTAGCTCACATGCATTGCGATGTGAGACAAGGCGTTGGGGCACAACTAATGAGAGTGGTCGGTTATGCACACTTTGCCCTAAACAAGTTCGCAAGTCTGAGTATCACACTTTCATACAATGCTCTGCCTTTGATAATATTCGACCATGCTTTCCACATCTCTTCGACCAAGCCCAATCCTTGCATGAATTCCTCTCACAACCACAATGTGCTCTCTCGATTGCAACATTCATTGGTAAAGTTCTTGAACATCGAGAGTCACTACTCACTTTCACACCTATCATGTGAAATTTAATATTTTTGGTCTCATAGGTCATATTTGATCTCCGAAGACGATAATATAATCTATCTATCTATTTATTTATCTATCTCTCTACATACTTCCACTGCAGGCTTTAGCCTTCCTCGACGCACTTCTTCGGCCACCAATTTCAACCTTTCAACGGAACAACAGGCGGAGTTCATGAACAACAGGTAACAAAAGTAAGTAATTTTCTGTTATTCTTTCCATTTTGGTCATGTTTGGGGTGTTTTGAATGACTAAGTGGCAAGGAACATTAGAGATTGAAATTTACGAATTAATCTCATATTTATGAGCTAATGATTTCTTGTAACGTTTAGCATTAAGCTTTGATTTCGCCTTCTTCTTTCTCATCTTTGTCTTCTCATTCTCTTGAGGGTTTAGGGTTTAGGTTTTTGGGTAAGAGTTATAACCATACTTCATCTTTCCTCAAAATGGGAGTATACACAATTTGCAACAAAATGTAAAGGAGAACCCCTCCGGTAATTCAGTGCCCATTGTTAGCTCTGTAGTACCATTTGAAGATATCGGGGTAGCTCCTTTTAATAAGGATAAGGGTACAAGAAGGAATGGGTGGGGTATACAAGGATGTCAAAAGCGGGTTCGTCTACCGAGATGTACCAAGATTCAATGTATGCATTGTAATTCTTTGGTGCTAATATTGGGTAAAAACCAAACATCACATTGCAATCATTGTGATAGCATGTTGCCCTTAAATCATAACCATAGTGATATCTCGATTGCTATGAAAACTTTGAAGAGCCAACATATATTGATTAATGATGGGGTAGAGTGCATAACAAGTGCTACAATTGTTGATGTTCATTACCCAGATGTTGTGGGAGAACGATGGTTCACAATAATAAATAGTGATGGGGTATCTATCACTTATATTTCTGCTTCAAAAGTTTGAATTCTTGCAATGTAGATTTGATGTTTAAACAGATTTGTTCAGACTTTGGTGTAATTCAGTTTTGCTAGGTTTGATTCTCATTCCTAAATCCATGTTTTTACTCATTGCTATATTCATATTTGTTAAGTGTGGAATGGTAACCTTGTTTGGTGCCTTTTGTAGGGTCCATGGATATGAGAAGAGGTTGATGCCTTTTTGCAACTAGTGTGGTCGAGATTCTTCTCATCTGATATTTGACTAAGCTATGTAGGATTTTTAACAATAATAAATAGTGTTAGAACATTGTATCTTCACTTTTCAACATTTGTAAAAATTATACTCAAACAATATATCTTTTTTCAATATATGATTCTTAAGGAAACTTTTGTTCCATTTGATTGTGTGTATCTTGATTGATTATGGTATTTTTCAAAAAAGTATAATATATAAATGTTGAATTTTGTTAAATTAACAAGAACGAAATTTGAACTAGCATTTTGTTGGGTTTTTTCTATTCTTCCAACTCTATAATCATATTAAATTCCGTTTTGAAAGCATGTAGTGTTGTGGGATATATGTTGCATGGCCTGATGCTACATGAGTTAACAATTAGTGACGGGTTCGATAAAGATTGAGCTATACAAAATGTGAGTTTGAAATGAATCCAGACTGAAGACATTAGAGGCACAAAAGGTATTTGTTCAGCTAACAAAACACAATGTGGTTTCATGGCGTAAATTGTCATGTGGATTTGCCCAATCTATTTAAACCTTGATAAAGGCATCAAAAATAGGTGGGCCATATAGATATGTTGAACACTTTTGTAAAGATAATATTCATAATATGGATAATTCTTATAATTCAATGTGCCTTTGTTTTGTAATATAGACCTATGATTTTGGGGAGATCTCAAATGCTTTTATTGGTATGTACGATTGAACATTGAGAAAATGAATGAAGTTAGAATTTTTTATAGCATCTTCTAATGTAGTAATGTTTTGCTACATTGTGTGTGTGTCTTATATCCTTGGCCATTTGATGATTGATCCCATGGTGCCAACCAAGATCAATGCATTTCAACTAATTTTTTCTTTTGAAGATACCTTCTACAATCTCAACATGAATAAGTTTGCAAAAGATATGGAAGAGGGCTCTTCTCCACGTGGAGATTACGTGCATTTCCTAAATGAGTTGCATTCCAAATGACTATATTCCACTTTATATTGCTTGAATAGTGTGAAAGTGTTTTTAGAATCTAAGCCATTGAACATTAGGAGAATATAAAGTATAGATAATTCACCTTTTGAGGATAAGAACACGAACTAAGACATTAGGGAAGAAGTCAAAAGTAAAAGTACGAGATCAAGAGAAAAGTAAAAAGAGAAAACGCAGACTATAAAAAACAGTAAAAATAGAATGGTCCTAACTCCCTCGTTGTTTATCCAAATATCACGTTTAAATATGGATTAGAAAGCTTGTAAAAAGAGCTTTCTATAGCTTTTTAAATCGCTTAATTTGGATATCGGATGAGGGAGATATGACGATTAGAAGGTCGATGTGTCATAGCTAAAAATAGGGAGATAAAAAGCTTCTAAAAATAGCATGAACGTGGATAAGAAGAGGAAGGTTATAAAAGAAGAAGGGATATTAGTGAGGAGAAGGGCGAAGAGTGAAGGGAAAAGAGTGGATGAGGAGTGTTAAGAAGAAGTGTCTTTGTGGAAGAGGAAGTGTCTTAGAAGAGGAAGGTCTTTGGTTTTAGTTCAATGTGGAGTTTGTCTCCTTTGTATTCTCTTGATGTTGGAATATCAGAACATTCTTATTTCTTGCTCGCTTTCTCTATCTTTTTTCTTAGTTTCTTGAGTTATACTCTCTAATCATAATTACCTAGAGCTAAATAATATATTATGATTTTCAACTCCATCTAATCGGTTTGGTCAAGCCCTCATATAGTGTATAACTATCTATTATCTTATACACCCTATCATTTTGGCGCTCCAGGGAGGGCGGATCCTTTCCGTATAGGAGGGAGAACTTATCATTTAATTGTGTTACTATATTACATTAACTTAGCTATGCAATTTGCATTTTCAGGTGAAAGAACACAAGATGCGGGTGCCTTTTTGGCATCTTTTGAGCATCATGCTGTCTCTATTGGACGCATCACCGACAATGAGAAGTTACCTTTATTGGTAGCTACATTCTATGGTCGAGCTCGAGATTGGTATGACTCTCTTCCTCCAAACCAACAGGGAGCATATCAATTGTTGGTGCACCAGTTTCGTGCCAAATATATTCAACGACGAAGTGCAACCGAAGTAAGGGAAGAGCTATTTCGACTAAAGATGGAATCACCAATTGGTTTCACTGAGTATGAAAGAAATTTCAAGGATTTGTGGACTACATGGATTCGTCTTCGTGGCGGCACTGAAGACGAGTGGTTTAAAATGGAACGATTCAAGATGGGTCTTGATATGTATTTCCGTTTGGAAGCAAACTTGAAGGATCCCACATCGTTTCAAGCTCTTATCCAAGTTTGTCAAGCTTATGATCGACAAGTGAAGATGATGAGCTCCTTGGGGGATCTCCAAATGACGGCTTTGGGTGCAAATTTGATGCCTCGTGCCAACTTTCAAGCCTCATCTTCAATTGTGCATGGGGGACAAGTGTTTCCAAATGTGTATACCACCACAACAATAAACCCAACAAGTATATCCCAAGAAGTTGAACAAGTGAGGAGTGAACAAGATACCATGGCATTGGTAAATCGGCGCTTTGATGAAGTGATGACCCACTTGCGACAATCCCAAGCAATTCACAACACTATTCCCGATGGTGGTGGCTCTAGAGGGCATCACGGTGTAATTTGTTATTCTTGTCAAGAGGAGGGACACATTTCAACAAGATGTCCTCATCGACAACAAAGAGGCATGGGAAGAGGCATTTATCAAGTGCAAAGGAATGGACAACGACCTAACAACAATGAAGTCGAAGGAAACGTAACACTCCCTATGGCTCAGGTTCCTACAATTCCTCATAATGTGAATCTTCTTAATTTTATTGATGATAGTGATAATTCTTTTGAAGTAGCTCCTGTGAAAAGGACAAGGTCCTCGCAAAAGGAGAAAGAAGTTGAAGGAGAATCTAGTGCCTCAAGACAAAAGAAGAAGTCTAAGGAGAATGAGAAAGAGGAAAAATTGAGAAGGAGACACTCTAGAAGAAAGATCAAGATGGAGGACATTCCTATGGGTGAAGGTGTAGAAGCTTTCAATTTGAAGCATGAGTTGATTTCAAGTGGACCAAGGATAACATGGCCGCAACTTCTCCAATTATCTCCCACATTACGAAAGGAGTGGGGGCGACTTGCAAGTATTCGCCAAAGTCGGAAGACTGTGCATTATGTGGGAATCGTGCGAGTAGAAGATCGAAAGGACATACGACCCACCATCCCCGTCTCCATCAAAGGGTTTCACATCAAAGATGCGTTGGTTGATAGTGGTGCTAGAGTAAGCTTGATTTCTGAATTTGTGGTAAACAAAGTGGGAATTCCTATAAGTAGGTCATCTTCGGCAAGAGTGGCTGTAGCCGATGGTGGAGTGGTCCATTGCATTGGCATAGTGGAGGATGTTGTCATCAAGTGTTTTGGGGTAAGCATTTCCATGGATTTTCATGTAATACCACTAAAAGGACCGTCATATTCTTTGGTACTAGGACGACCATGGATGCAAGAACTCAATGTTGTCCAAGATTGGAGCAAAGGTTTGATGACCATAACGCCATCAAAAGGAGTGAGCATACATTATGATATGCGGCAACAAAGACTTATTGAGAAAGAAGAAGATGGAATAACTGAATATGATAGTGGGTCCGCATATGAAAGTGATGAAAGTGAAGATTCCTCGTCAGAATGGGAAATGACCACATCATATGCCGTTTTGAAGGAAGAAGATGATGAAGGAGGTTTAATTACTATGGAGCAAAAAGAGAAGATGATTTCTAAAGATCTTAAAGGGCAAGAGAGGCAACAATTTATTAATTTGATTTCTGAATTTCCTAACCTTTTCATTAGTGATTATGCTCATATTAGGGGTGTAGATGTCATCCAACATCACATAAATCTAAAGGAGGGTACAACTCCCGTTGCGCAAAAGTTGCGAAGGCTAGGTCACGTGCAAAAGGAGGCCTTATTAAAGGAAGTCAAAGCTTTGTTGCGTGCACAATTCATTTACCCAGTGGAAGATTCTGAATGGGTTTCGCCCATTGTGGTGGTACCTAAAAAGAATGGAAAATGGAGGGTTTGTGTTGATTACAAACCTCTAAATGCGGCTACCAAGAGGGATCACTTTCCTCTCCCTTTCCAAGATGAAATATTAGATGAAATTGCGGGTCATGAAATGTACTCTGTTTGTGATGGCTATTCAGGTTATTTTCAAATTCGTATTGCGGAAGAGGATCAAAAGAAGACGACATTCATCACTCCATGGGGATGCTTTGCATATCGATGCATGCCCTTTGGACTCACAAATGCTGTTTTTACATTTAATCGTCTTGCTATTCATGTATTCCAACCATTCTTTGGGAAGTTTGTTAGAGTCTTTATGGATGACTTTGCAATTTATAGTAGCAGGAAAGACCATTTGGAAAAGGTTCGCTTGGCATTCAAAAGATTGGAGGAATGCAAAATGCAACTCAACCGAGAGAAGTGTCACATAGGTGAAAAGGAGGTGGTGATGCTTGGTCATGTGGTGTCTCAAGAAGGAATCAAAGTTGATAGCTCAAAGATTGAAGCAATTCAAAAGATGACAACACCCACGAGTATCAAAGATTTGGAGGTATTTGTTCAAAAAGTTCGTTACTTTGAACGATTCATTCATATGTTGGCCCAAATTCTCTATCCTTTTCGCATTATTCTTCGCACCAACAACTTCTTGTGGACATCTACAACTGAAGAGCAATATGTAAGAATAAAAGAACTATTATGTAATGCTCCTATTCTAAAGCCACCTGATAGAACATCTACCTTCTTTCTTTCTCTTAGTGTTGGATCTCATGCTATAGGAGCCATTCTTATGCAACAAGATTCTGAAAATAGGCTTATGCATCCTATATATTTTATTAGTAAAGCCATGTCTGATGTAGAGAAAGAATTCTTAGAAGTAGAAAAGTGGATGTTAGCTCTTATATATGCTTGTAAAAAGTTTAGAAGCTTTCTACTACCTCATCATTTTGTAATAATCACTAGCATGTCATTACTCCCATATGTACTCCAACATGTGAGCATTTCAGCACGAATTGCTAAATGGGCTCTACTATTGGCGGAGTTTGATTTTGAAGTCAAATTGGAATCAACTATGCGTGCCGAATTGGCGGATCTTCTCACCTTTAGAGAAACCTTTCATGAAGAAGACTTGGTAAAGCTACGAAAGGCACTTCCCGAGCCGGATATGGAGGATGCATTCACCTTATTCTTTGATGGAGCATTTCGCAAAGCCACAAACATAGCCGTGGGTGGGATTATTCTCAAGGATCCTCAAGGAGACAGAGTAAAAAGTGAAGGTATTACATTAAGTGGTGTGAATTCAAATAATGAAGCGGAGTATGCTACCTTGTGTTATGGTCTTCGTCTATGTAAAGCTATGAAGATAAAAAGATTAATTCTTAAGGGTGATTCCTTATTGGTAATTAAACAAATTCAAGGCAATTGGAAATGTCAAAGTGATGGGCTTAGAAATTTTTATAAAGAAGCAATGAGTCTACTAAGGTCTTTTAAAAAGATACAGGTTAAGCATGTGGGGAGATTATACAATAAAGAAGCGGATGCATTAGCTCAAGCCCAATTAGATAAGATCAAGGAAGGTTTCGTTGGTGTTTTGGAGACGTGCAAAGATGTAGACTCCCTAGAGGAAGTACATAATTTTCTTAATAAAGGAGAGTTTCCAATAACCTCAATGCTTTGCAAAGAAAGCGTTTGGTGGCAAAGGCTTCACAATATCATTTGGTGGGTGAAGATTTGTACAACAAAGGGAAAGATGGAGTTTTACGAAGAGTTCCTAACAAAAGCGAGATTATAAAGATACTCTTTAAGTTGCATGAAGAAGTTTGTGGTGGGCATTTAGCCCATGATATAATGATAAGAAAGATTTTACTAATTGGTTTTACATGGCCTACTATCCATAGGGATGTGCATGATTGGTGTAGATCTTGTGATGCATGTCAAAAAGCGGGAATAAGACATCTACAAAGTGGACCTTTACAACCCATTGTGGTGTTTGCTCCATTCGAGAAATGGGGAATTGATGCAGTAGGACCTCTTCCGAAAACTCAACATGGTAAAGAGTTTATTTTGGTGGCCATTGACTACATGACAAAGTGGGTGGAAGCTATAGCAACTTCCTCGATTAAAGCCAAAGATGTAGCCCAATTTGTGTATAAGAATATTTGTACTAGATTTGGAGTTCCCATGGAGATTGTATCCGATCATGGACCCGGTTTTAGGAGTGAAATGTTAGCTTGTCTATTAAGCAAGTTGAAGATTAAGCATCGATATTCAACGCCTTATTATCCTCAAGCAAATGGTGCAGTTGAGAAAGTGAATGGGCTTATAGTGAAGAATTTGACAAAGTTAGTGCAAGACAGAGTAAGAACATGGGATAGGTATTTGGATGATACCCTTTGGGCTTATAGAGTTTCTTATAAATCCTCCACAGGTTTTACCTCCTTTTTATTTGGTTTATGGAAAAGAAGCGTTACTTCCGATCGAACTTGAGATCAAAAGTAATAGACTAATGGAGGCATCGCATCGCTCAAAAGGAAATGATGTGATGAGTCGTTTAGCGAGCAACCATCTACTACAATATTCAAGAGAAGAAGCTGTGGAGCATTACTTAAATCAAGCAATGAAGAGAAAGGAGGCATATGACAAAAAACACAAGGGCAACCACATTGAAGAAGGATCATTGGTTCTTAGGTATGATAATAGATATGATTATATTCAAGGACAAAAGCTTGATAATAAGTGGGAAGGACGCCTTTGTGGTTCACAAAAAGTATGACAACGGAAGTTACCAATTGAAAGATGTGGATGGAGCACTTCATTCTTATCGAGTGAACGGATGGCGCCTTAAAAAGTATGTAACTCGGGGACCTACTTATATTCCCCAAGTTACTAATGATATTGTTGATACGGATGGATGGGAGCAAGAAGTGGACTTGTTTCCCCATACATTATTTTCTTAATAGTCCATATTGTAGACCCATCTTTCTCTCTATTAACAAAAAGGAAGATGGTAATAGTGATTATCTTTTTTATTTGTAGAGAATGTGAGGTTTTTCCTACCGATTAGCGGGGGTTTTACTCACATCTTTTTATTTTCTTTTTATTATATCTCTCTCATTGTCTATAGCCAAGAGATTGGCGAGAGAGCTTTTGTTTGTTAAGTACTGCCAATAAGTGCTTCGCCATAAATGGCTTAGCCTCTAACAAGGGGGAGGGCTAAATGTGAAAGTGTTTTAGAATCTAAGCCATTGAACATTAGGAGAATATAAAGTATAGATAATTCACCTTTTGAGGATAAGAACACGAACTAAGACATTAGGGAAGAAGTCAAAAGTAAAAGTACGAGATCAAGAGAAAAGTAAAAAGAGAAAACGCAGACTATAAAAAACAGTAAAAATAGAATGGTCCTAACTCCCTCGTTGTTTATCCAAATATCACGTTTAAATATGGATTAGAAAGCTTGTAAAAAGAGCTTTCTATAGATTTTTAAATCGCTTAATTTGGATATCGGATGAGGGAGATATGACGATTAGAAGGTCGATT